>NW_009647222.1:3282555-3291794 GCF_000708025.1 Charadrius vociferus
GCGGGAGGGAGTGAGGGCGGGTGGGGACCGGTTGTGCCGAGGAGCCTTGTTCGCCCAGCGAAACGCTGGTACTTGGAGAGCCATAGCGGCTTACGGTGTTACCGGGTGGAGAAAAGGCAGCGACGGCTGATTTTCCTGGTGTTTAATGAGCGGGTTAGCCTAGGGGGCGTGGGGGCTATCATAGCCCGCACTGGCCCAATTTGGATCTGAACTGGGGATTGGGGGTGAAGACTCGAAAAGATTTATTTCTAAAACTGCCCGTTTGTACTGCCTGCACGCATGTGCTTTAGGTCTTAAATGAGCTCCCGTTTCACCAGGGCAGCTGCCTTGCTCGGCACAGAATGATGGCGTCTGCCTCCTTTCCCATGGGAACTTTTTTCTCGTTACGTGAATAGCATTTCTACTTCATACATGTATACGTTAATCTTATGTATTCATAAGTTCAAAAGGACATTGCTTTCTACCTTGGAGTGCTTCCAGTTCAGCTGTACATCTTCTTGTGTGAACAACTTTTTGATAGCCTCCCAGAAAAAATAATCACAGGAAGGCTTTCTGTTTAGTTCTTACAACATTTTTGTAGGTGCTTGAAATGCATCAGATTACAAACGCATGTCTTATTTCTGCGTACTGTTAGTCTGAAAATATTGCTCCAAAGTAAAAACCAAACTTATTTCTACTCAAGATTTTCTTCAGGCAGAACAAAACCTAAAGAAGTGCTCCTTTCTATCTCCCTTTTACCTTAACAGTAATCTAAAGAAACCTTTTGTCTCATTTGGAGCGGTATTTTAATGTCTGTACAGTTTTAGATGCATGCACCAAGTACAGCTGCATATCTAAGCTCTTCAGCTAAACTCTTACAAAGAACAGCTTCGTGCAGTATGTGGTATTTCCACATGCTGGTGCAAGGGCATCTTTTGTAAAACAGCTTCCTTTTTTTGTCACGTTACCTGAATATTGGTTTTGTTTTTGTGAAGATGGCAAGCCTATGCTGCGTCAGGGCGACACAGGAGACTGGATTGGTACATTTCTAGGTCATAAAGGTGCTGTTTGGGGTGCCACTTTAAACACGGATGCCACTAAAGCAGCTACAGCAGCAGCAGATTTTACAGCGTAAGTGATTAACTGTCTTTGAAGTCCGTATTTTGATTTTAGTCTATAGTGCTCTTTGGTGACATGTAGCTGTAGTAAATTACTGATTCATTTGTTTTTCTTTAGTAATTGTTAGCTTATTTATGGCTAACCAAGTTAAACCCTAGACTTTTAGGTTCTTGAAGGCAGCTACAATTAATTCCATCATAACGAACAACTGTGCTTACTTCTTGATACATATACTTAATTACTACACTGGTTTGATATAACATTTCTGTCCAGCTTTAATCTCTGGCACTGTAGTGTAGTTATAACAGAGCTGAAAGAGTGATTTTTATTTTGCTTCTACCAGTTAGCGTCTCTTTATTACAAGAAAACTCTTGTGAAAATTCTGGTGACTTATTTCTGTGATGTGTTTTGTTGTTTGTTTGGGCTGTTTGCAGCATATATTGATATTTGGCAAGTTGAATCCTATTACGAGAGGGCAACCTCTGTTATGTTTCAGATAACTTCCTTTGTCTTAAAATGCTAATTAGTCTGCATTATCCTGGAGAATGGGATAAAGGAAAGTGGTGGGCGAGTACAAAAAAAAAAGCTTCATTAAAAGCATATAAAGTATTTTTATTGACTAACTGGCTCATAACTTACAAGAATGTAGCATTTATGATAAAATGTTATGATGGGGTCAGGAAGGATTGCTTACGAACTAATCTGACTGTTCAGGTTGATTTGTCCTGGTACTACTAAAATATAAATGTTTTCTCTTGCTATTTAGCAAAGTGTGGGATGCTGTGTCAGGCGATGAACTAATCACATTGGCTCACAAACACATTGTCAAAAGTGTGGATTTTACACAGGTATGAAAAGTCTTTATACATTATTCACCAGGGAAGTAAGCTCTTAAGTACATTTTGATATTAGTTACTTTTCTGCTTTTTTATGTGTGTATCTTAACAGGCAAATAATCTAGTATACCGCTTCAAGTTTTTGAGATAACTTAAATGTAATAAGTGTGTTAGAGGCTGTCTGAGAGAAAGAACTGTTATTGTAAGACTCACAGGTAAAGGCTGGTATTTTGATTCAAAATAGATTTGACCCTTTATAACTTCTGTTTCAGGATAGCAATTATCTGTTAACAGGTGGACAAGATAAACTGTTGCGTATCTATGACTTGAGCAAGCCAGAAGCAGGTGAGTCTGCTTTTAGAACCGATTCTTGGGTTTTGGAGTTAACTAAAAGTTTTGAAATTAAGTGCTACTTTCTGCTGTGAATCACAAAAGATAAAGTTGAGGATTGTTTTACAGATGTAGTGTCTATAACCTTTTTCTATAGTAAGATAAACAGTATGTTTTAAGCTTATGCTTTCACAAATAAATTGGAGTTTATCTATAATGGACTTCAAGGATACCATATTTCAGTTCAATGCAGACTCATTAGAAAGAGGTCTAATTAATTAAAATTTAGTCATCTGAAAGAAGAAAGACTCCGCATATTTACATGTGTTTATATTCATGTTGATACTGAACTAGTGATGATTAATATGAAGCTAGAGAACCTTGATGTTAAACTAGTGAGGCTTTTTAAATTTAGGCAATCAGATACGTAATTTACATTTATGCTGTTCCTGGGATAAGATCTACAAATAAAGTCTTAAGTGCTTGAAATAATTTTACAGTTTCTAGTAAATGAAAATCAATATAGCTTAAGAAAGCTCCCAAACTGCTGCATGACATTATTTCATTTTCTTACATGTATTAAAACATTTGGCTTCGTTTTAAGAACCTGATGTTGTCAGTGGACATACTTCTGGCATTAAAAAGGCTTTATGGAGCAGTGATGACAAACAGATTCTTTCAGCTGATGATAAAACTGTTCGGTAAGAAAAAGTAACTTTCAGTTTTCAAAGAAGCTAACTTTTATTTATTGTTATAATCTATGTAAGAAGATAGTAATCTTTTTTGGTAAAGGGTATAAGTAGCACAGGTTATTTGATACTAGATTATTATAGCTGCATGCCCAATACAGTTCTCTTCCGCTGTTAGAGACATACCTGTTGTTATAATTCTAATTTACCCCATAAACATGTCCTTCCTGATAAGAAGAGGTGGTCTTTGAGAACTGCATAGTAGAATAAATTTATGCTTTTCATAATCCTAGAGAAGATGGAATTCATAGATGTCAGCACACATTGTGCTGAGGTATTGCTGCCTTGTCTTCTGCGATCCAGCCTTGAAAGATGCAGAAGGCGTGGACTAGCGAGGGACTGGGATAAATGGCTGGGAAGAGTGTCTGGAAACAGTGCACTGTTGACACACATAGCCCTCTTTCTCTGCCTCGCTGATAAGTTGAGTAGGCTTTAGTGTTTTTGTAAGATGGCTCATCCAGTTACAGTTAAGTGTTTTGTTTACTTTATGCCCAATTGGTAGGAGATGTGCTGAAACCTAGACAAACCTGACTGCTGGGGAGATGAATTGACAAAGACCCTTCCTCAAACTAAGCTGTCCAGAAAAGCTGGGCGATGTGCCTTGCTTCCTCAGTTTTCTTGCTGATATGACCAGTATAATCTCATGCCTAGCTGTCTTGCCATTCTTGTATTTATGGCACAAAGCAGAGAGAAATCGAATGGTCTTTTCTGCTTTGTGGAAGGAAGGATGGGAGGGTGAAGTCACTGGTGCAATTTTAGTGTAGTCTCCTTTTCAGCTCCAGTTCTTTTCAGTTTCCTAGTGTTCAAGACAGGCAAGAGCCTGGTCTTGTTTATTTTTCTCTAAATTGTCAGAATAGAAATGCAGCTATCAGGTAATGAACGAAGGTTCTTACTTGTCATAGCAAAACAATTTCGTTCCTTTTCTGTTTAGATAGCTCTTGCACCCCTATACAGAAAACTATTATCTTAAAAGAATCTCTGTTCTTTGTCTAAATTGGCATTAGTACCTCTTTGCCTTCTGAGGTAAAAAGGCAGAACGGAATCTTAAAGCCTTGCTTCTAGAAAGCTCTATTGCTCAGGAGACTTATAACAAGGTTTTTGATCTCTACGAGAATCCTTTAGTTAAATAGTATGTGTACTGTTTAATGTTCCATTAAGCTTCAAAAGCAGCAGTATTTTAAAGTAAGCGTGCCTTCGTTCTCACCTAGACAAAGTTTTAAGATAAGGAAGCCACTGAAAATGCGATGTACCTGTGGAATCGAATCACATTCTTTGTTAGATGGCTCTTTAGATCCAAATCTTGCCATGGGTGGGAGGTGAAAATTGTTTGATTTGCTGAAGTAATCTGAGAATCTTTTTTTCCTCTTCGTTTCCTCTGAAGCCTCTGGGACCGGAGTACCATGACAGAAGTGAAAGCACTAAATGTCGCAATGTCAGTGAGCAGCATGGAGTATGTTCCAGAAGGACAGATACTTGTGATAACCTATGGGAAGACTATTGCTTTTCATAGTGCAGAAACGTGAGTCCAAAACACAGAATTTTCACAGGTTGAGTAATGGGCTTGGTTGCGGGTAAAAGCTGACTTTACAAGGCCAAAATCATCAAGCTGTCAGAACTGGCATTAGTGGACATCTTTGCTTGCCTTTTTGTCAGAGGCAGAGTGTGAAACATCTACCCTCTTCTAAAATAGTGAACCCTAACTGTGTATAAGATGCTACAGGTTTGGTACCATTTTCATATTTCATACTAATTGTGATTGTGGTTAAATAAGTTTCAGGGTTCAGTTCAGTGCTTTTCAGAGAACTAATTATTTATACATCTCTCTGATGTGTTAAGAAAGCAGATTACACACTTAAACGTATTCCAGAAAGTAGTTCTGAATGCATGAGCCCTTTGTTTTGCTTATTCTAAACTTGTTTCTAACTTGATGAGCGTGATTTGCAAGTATTAAAACTTGTTTCAGAAACTGTGTGTGGGTGTCTTCTGTTTTTCTTGAAAGCAGTTATGATTAGTAGAATCACAGTTTCTCTGCTCCGAGGATATTTTTTTTTAATGAACTTTACTAACAAACTTTTCCCCCCCTCAGTCTAGAGCAGATTAAATCATTTGAAGCACCTGCTACAATCAATTCTGCATCACTTCACCCTGCGAAAGAATGTTTGGTTGCAGGTGGTGAAGATTTTAAACTCTATAAATACGACTATAATACAGGAGAAGAATTAGGTATGTTTGTCTTCTATAATCAAAAATAAGTTCTGAAATGAGTATTAGATTAATGAAATAATGACTAATAAATGAAACTGCTGTACTCACATAAGATCTTAGCATACCAAGCTGTGCAAGGTGTTGAAAAGGTTAAATGAGTTAATTATGAGTTAAGCATTTTTTCCTGTCTCAGTATACCTAATGTTATTCTTCTAGAACTAATTAAAGCCTGCATTAAACAGTGCATTGCACCTACTTTAAAAAAAAGTTGTCATTCTGTATTGCTGCAATAGCAAGCTGTATGTTGAGTGTCATACTATAGCATTCATTAGATATATCTAATGAGTTGCAGCTACTTGCTTTTATGAAAAATGTGATATGTTTGTGTTCTTGTTAATGTTTGCCAAA
The DNA here is from genome assembly GCF_000708025.1 of Charadrius vociferus. NCBI lineage: Eukaryota > Metazoa > Chordata > Aves > Charadriiformes > Charadriidae > Charadrius > Charadrius vociferus. The sequence continues at coordinate 3,288,182 of NW_009647222.1, forward strand.
TGTATTTAAAAGAAAGTGTATTTCGAAGTTTGTCTGTTGATGCTGTCCTCGTTTAAAATTGTATGTGAGTGGCTGAAGGAACAGGAGTGTGTGTACTCCATGTATTGGCTTTGCAGTGAATAAATAAGCACCTTTTTTCTTGCAGTTAATAAAGCATTAATATGTTACCCAAATTTGAGATTGCTGAGATACCAATTAATAGAAGCTTTGTTTTGCGTCAGCAGCTAAATACTGAGAAAGTGCCACCCATCAGTGTGTTTTGTCTTCTGATCGGTTTTTACTAATTAATTTTAGTTGATGACTGAAACGTGAAATTAATGGTCTTGATACGTTCTTTTATAGAATCTTACAAAGGACACTTTGGTCCAATTCACTGTGTGAGATTTAGTCCTGATGGAGAGTTATATGCAAGTGGCTCTGAGGACGGTACACTACGGCTGTGGCAGACAACAGTAGGGAAAACCTATGGCCTTTGGAAGTGTGTAGTTCCTGGTAAGTGTGCGCTTGTTCCTGGTGAAACGTGACTGCTTCATGTGCACTTTTAAAGTAATATCTATCATAAGTGGTAAACATCTGAATCTCATGCAATAACTGTACTGTCTTCTGAGTGTCTCTATATCCACTCAAGTCTGTTAGATTTAAGAATTTATTTTTGTAGCTGTCACTTAAGCAGTTAACTTCATACCTATAAGCTTACTGAATATAGACACTTCCTGGATATTTAAGCAAATAGTTTGATGTATTTTTATGTTAAAGAGCAAGAAATAGGAAATACCACTTTTATAAATCTTAAGGAGATAAGAATCTCTAGAAAGAAGTGTGGATGATAGTTTTATTTGATATTGTACTTTGGTTCTCTAAACTTGGGGGGGAGCAATGTCTAGAAAACTGCAAGTGAGGATTCATTAATGGATTGCTTACCCAGCTGTTTCTCCTTAACATTAAATTAAATGGAAAATTTTAGTTTCTTGATTCAGGTGGGTGGGGGAAACTGAAGGTATTGACTGTTTTTTCTCCCTCCTCTCTACAGAAGAGGAGAATGCAGAAGCAGCAAAAGCAAGGACCACCCTTCCGGGAACTGCAGAGGAGGAAATAGGTAATACATTGAACTGCCAGCTTCAACTCAGTGAAGTGTTAAATGATCAGACAAGATGGTAGCATTCTTTAGTAAGGAAGAGGTAGTTTTCCCCAAGTACCTTCTAGCATTTTTTTACTCTTTTCCCAAGATCTTTGAGTGCATTTTCCTGAAAATGACCATGCCTCAGGCTAGCGACTAGAGCTGTGCAGACTGAATGGATGGGGCAGCATAACTGGATCAGGTTAAATGGCAAAACAAACTGAATTGGTCTTTAAGCAATCCCTGCAACATTTATTTGGTTTTTATATCTAAGCTGAAGTTAAATAATACCCTTTTTATTTAATTGCAGAAGATCTTGCTTCCGAAAACTCAGATTCAGTGTACAGCTCAACTCCTGAAGTTAAGGCCTGATCATTGCAACTGTTACGCGACATGGACATAACGAGACTAAATCAAGTGAACACAGTGATAAACAGCAGCCTTCCAGAGTGTGCTGTCTACGTAAGGCAAAGATGGGCAGTAATTGATGAGAATGCGGTGGAACTGGCTAGGTGTTGTCTGTAAGAGAACTGAGTATCCAAAAAAAACAACCAAACAAAAAAGGCAAGTAGTAGAGTTTTGCTATCTTTCTAGCATAACTGCCTACTGCCTTTTCAAAGAAGCGTGGAAGCCAAGATCCAGTCTCTCCAATTTCAATTAGACTCGTAGTGTGTTTTCTTTATTATGGAGAAGAGGTACAATGGCTTTTACCCATTTTTTTTCTTTCTTGAAAGTTGGAAAATTTGGCTTTAGTTGAAAAGAATGGATTATGTACTACAAGTATTTGGTTCGGGTTTTGTTTCATTGTACGCTGCTTCTGACCGTTTAACTGTTTTCAGTTGTCTAAATAAAATGCCTCTCAAAACTCGTATCTTACTGTTGAGCGTTGGGTTCATGGAATGGAAAAGCAACCAAGTTAACTATGTAATCCTTTCCAGAATCTGGGTTTTGTACTACACAGAGGGAAAGCAATAAGAATGTTTTAGTGTTGGTACAGAGGGTGGCAAGTTCCTTGATCTGTAAGCTTTGTGTCTTTTTATTCTTTAAAGTTTGAATGTAAATGTGAGTCTCTCAAATCAAAAACAGTGAAAACTGCTAAATTAAATGTGCTGCCTGAAATATTTGGTTGTACATGAAAATCTCAGAGGTTGGCTATGAATCTGTATAAAGCTTGGGTTTAGTCCTTCAGACTGGATGAAAAAGTTACTCTTTCAAGGTTACAAATCCTATTTTCTTCATTAAAGAAAATATTGCCATTCTTCCACTTGTCACTTTATTTAATGTTAAGCTGAAAGGGTTACATAATGCACTCTATAGGGAAAGGAGTTTATTCATACATCTCTTTATTTTTTTTCATATTCACACTTATCCTTACTGTTCTTTTGGAATTTACCCCAAGAGTACAGTAATGCTGTCATCTTAAAAAAAAAATTTAAAAAATGGGGTGTAAGTTAAAATGCGGACAGTTCTGTCTGAACATAAAAAAATACTTTTCCAAGGTGAAGGACAGTCAAACACCGCAATAGGTTGCCTGGAAAGGTGAAGTCTTCATTCTTGAAGACACAACCCAAGTGAATGGGGCCCTCGGGGACCTGCTGTAGCTGAGCCTGCTTGAGCAGGTGGTTGACAGAAGTCCTTTCCAGCTTCAGCTGTTGGGTGGGGAAGTCAGAGGGAAAACGAAAGAATGATACCATGAATCATGGTTTCTTAGTGCAATAGCAGGATTAAGGATCTGTTATTTCACAGACTTAACTGCAAAACTCATTTTGGGGTAATCTACTTGAATTTTACCCTAAAACCAAGCAATTTGCAACACTCTGATGTACAGTTAATTGTTTCAGCCTCATTAAATCTATTAAGGGCTCCAAATCTAGTGCCTCAGCCTAGAAGCTGTTCGTTCATCTTACAAGCTGAAGGATGTGTTTAGAACAAGAGATGTGCGCACCGCATGGTGAAAATTCTTCCAGGCTGTGGCCTGCGTGCCGTGCATCAAGCAGGCTGCGTGGCGTTTCACAGAGAAGTCTGGAACAGCATCCTCCGATTTCAGAGCTATGACCCTTTTACTGCTTTACGTGACGCTGCTGTGAGTTTGTGGTTGCTTTGCTAGCACTGAGCAAACAGGGCTCAGGTTGCAAGATGTTTCACCTAAACGGGAATATTAACAGTATGCGAGTTTGTGTCGTTGCAACGCTGGCAAGAAGCGAAGGCCGTGAAGTTGTCAGAGGGTTTGGCGGGTGTTAACGGAAAGTTTTCCAAGGTTGGTAAGTTTATAGAGCTCCTGGTGTAAGTGTTATGGTGGCTTCCACTTGAGGCTTACCTTTCGACTCCAAGAAACGGAGAGCTGCCGGGACTCTTCATCATCAGGACCACAAGTGAGGTGGTGTTACTGCTAAAGGAACCGAATATCCCAGCAGTTCCCGTCACGAAACGGCAGGGGCCTCCCGCTCTGTGGAGGCGGAGGGTAAGGCCTTGGCTGCCCCGTTACCGACTGCTCCG
>NW_009647222.1:3292144-3343640 GCF_000708025.1 Charadrius vociferus
GCTGCGGGGCCGGCGTCCCTCCCGCCCGGCCTCGCCTCTCCCCCCACCTCCCCTGTCTGACCCATCTCAGCGCGAACCAGCCAGGCTGCTGCAAAACCTTGCTTTTCTGACCAGCCTAAATAGAAATAGAGCGACGATTCCTTTTAGATCCTTTGCCATGTGCTCGGGGCCTATTTCTCAGGCTGTCTCTTCGGCCAGGAGGCCCATAGGAGGCTCATTTTTCCCTTCGGTACTACTCCACGGTTGAACAGAAGTTGAGGTTTGGCCATTGCGTACGGCCTCAGCTTGAGCAGGGCAATGGCTGGCACTGGGGGACCACCTTCATGGTTCTGGCTGAATACACCTCCTGCCTCCCGGGCTCCCTTTTCCCTGAGAGGTTCCAAACACTCTTTAGTAGTTGGGATTCTGATTTGTACGCTCAGGACTTTACCTCTCCTCGTCGTTCTCCTTGTTGCTTGGTCTCTGAAGGCTGATGGAGGAATTGCCAGGTGTTTGCAGGTGGTCTCTGGCCCTGAAAGGTGGCTGTGCCTCCGGTAAGGCAGAGAGCAGCCGAGAAAGGGTTTCTCTGCCATTTCCCAGCTGGAGCTCCTCTGCTGCTGATTGCTGGGGGTCGGAAAGGAGAAAAGGCTACAGCTTTCTGACTTCTCCACCCAGCAAACCCCAACTGCTGTGGTGGAATGAATTAAGGTGATTAGCCTTTCTGCAGTCTGCCACTAAGGTATGATAATTTGGTGAATGCCAGTCGATGGACAATAAGTGGAGGAGATACATGGGAGACGGGAAGCAGAGGACAGCTGGCGTGGGACAGGGAGATCTCAAAGGTAGCAGGAGCAGAGTTCAGGAGGCCATGGCGTCACGTGGCTATGCACGAGCACAGGCGTTTTTACAGAGCTATCATGCAGTTTAAATGATTAGCCTATGGACAACTGAAAGTTGACCCCATTTTCATTCTCTGAAATGACTGGCGTGTTCTAACTCCTAAAAATGAGCTGCTGAGTTGCTCTGATGCACTTATCCGCAAGCTGCTTGCAGGGACAGGTGAGTTTCAACTGTAGCCATCTGAACAGCATCTTTTTGCTGAAACAAACATAATAATAATACAGTGGCAAAACTTCAGTGTCTGCTAGGAAAAAAAGCTAGTATGTAAGTTTGCAAATGCACTCCAGTTACTTTAAACTAGGCGTGTGTTGTGCTTTTTCTTACTGTAAATTTAATCTTACAGTTCATTATCAGTAGGTGTGGGGAGTCCAGAGACTTGAATGTGAAGTCAGTTCAGTTCCTATCAAACAGTCATCCTCCTGACAGGCAGGCATGCATGTCAGGAAGGCCATGCTGCCAACTGGGGAAATACTGGAAAAGACAGACGACCTCACTAACATTTGGCTGGATCTTGCTGTACAACTGTAGTCAAGGGAAAATTATTTGATGTGCAGCTGACCAGTACAACATAATCACTGAATTTTTGCACTCACTAAACCAATCTTTGAGTATGTTCCAAATATTTTCTATAACTCTTTCTCCTGCTGTAAAGTAGCCCTCCCCTGCCCAAGAGGCAGAGTCAACTGATGTTCAAGATTATTAATGGAGAGCACAGAGGGACGGATGTCTCCAGGGCTGCACCATGTGGCCTCTTCCAGCTGCAAATGACTTACCCGGAAAGGCCACTGCCCTCAGCTTACCCACAGGTACTTGTTGCCATCCCTTCCCAGTGATCTTCGTTTAAATCAATTGCGGTCAAAAGGAGCTGGGTCAGATGTGCAGGGCAGGCCTAGTGGGGGAATGGTGTGGCCGCGACTGTGTTTGTATTGAGCAGTAGCAAACCCACCGTGGCTATTTCTAACAGCTGCCTTCTGCTGGCTGCTTTAAAGGGAGAACTCAATCTCTCTGCCATTTGCTCTCCCACTAAATACACATCTGAAATATGTTAAGTGCTATATTTAAGTAAATTGCTGTATCTTACTTAAAGTGCTGCATCTTAGCTGATAGCAGTTCTCAAAAAGGACATGTTAAACCCTTACCTTTATCTTTCATAGTCACTAACAATACACACTGCTTCTATGACTTAGGCACTTTGGCTTTTGAAGGTTTTGCCAGCTTGTGCCAGCAGCTTTAACAGCAATTCAAACAATTTTGCCCCACATCTCACGGGCATTCTGTAGGATTACAGTTTTCTAAAAGGGACACCTAGTGGTAAAATATCTTTTACTTAAAAATATGTTGTTTGAGTCCTTTCCTCTGTGTCTGCTATTTCCATGCTTGCTACTTAATGTCATTATTTAAGCAATACATTTCTGATGCTGCCATTAGAGAGCATCTATTTGTTTATCAATGGCAAGCCAAACTCTTCTTAATTCATGGCATGTGATTTTCTTTTTTTTTTTTGATAAAATAAATACATATTTATAAAAGCCTTTAATTCATCCTGTCTTTCTGTCTGTCTGTCTTCTTATTGCTGCTCCTTAGTAGAAGAACAAGGTGATTAGTTGGAATAAATAACAGGTACATGTAACAGATAAAAAGACACTGATTTGCATGAACTAGTCAGAGGGTCACTAGTCTAATACACTGATACATTTGCCATCAGAGAGTCGTGTAAAGAAGGTAGATAAGGAATTTTATAAACTTGTTGTTCCACAGGGACTGTTTGCGGAGTCATTTTTGGGTACTCGGTTTCACCACAATGCTGCAGGGGGCTGAAAGGAGTCTGCCTCTCCTGCTCTGCTCCCAAGGACGCTGGAGCATAATGGACCAGGTGCTTTCATGTTTTGTTACCTCTCAGAAAAGCATCAGATACCACTTCACAACAAAATAGTGAAACGCATCCATGAGCATCTGTTTTGTAGTGTAAGTTAGTAGCATACTCCTTCAGGTTAGCTGTGGGGATGCAGACATCTGCCACATGGGTTTTCTGCTCCCTGCAGATGGAATATTGATGCAACAACTCCAGAAGTCATGGAGAAAGACAGACATTCACTAACCTTGGGTAGACCCAGAAAATGGCAAGTAGGATGTTTAAAACCCAGCAGATAACACAGTCGATAATATTCTACTTTGAGGCTGGTACCAAGTAGAGCAATGCAGGCTGGCTTGGGACCCATCCTGTTTAATGTTTTTTTTGTTTGTTTTAAGACGACCTGGAGGAGGCGGTAGCCAGCTTGCTCATGAAGTTTGCAGAGGACCCTAAATTAGCTAGATCAGAGGGACACAAACTGGCTGGGGAGATGGGTCAACAGGAGCCCAGTGACATTGAGCAGGGCTGAAGGCAGAGCCCTGCCCCGGGGAGGACGAGCCCCAGCAGCCACACCGGCCGGGCCCTGCCTGCATGGGGAGCAGCTGTGCCCAAAGAACTACCAACGGGTACACAGCCGGTGGCTCACGGGAAAAGGGCGATCATCCCCTCTGCTCAGCGCTCGTTAGACTGTATCTGGAAGACTGTGTCCGGTTGTGTTGCCCCCAATAGAAGAAAGAGATTCATGAGCTGTCACAAGTTTGCCAGAGGGCCACCAAGATGATCAGGAGCTGGAGCACCTGCCCTTTGAGGAGAGGCTGAGGGAGCTGGGCTGGTTCAGCCTGGAGAGGAGATGGCTTTGGGGTTCCTAAGAGCAGCCTGCTCAGCCCTGCGGGGAGTGTATGAAGAAAGCAGAGCCAGGCTCTTCGTAGCATTGCGTGATGGGATAAAGCAAGACAACAGGCTTGTCTTGAGACAGAGAAGTTCAGACTGAATATAGGAAAAATGTCTTCAAGCAGGACAGTCAGGTGGTGGGGCAGGGTGCCCAGAGAGGCTGTGCAGTCTCCATCTTTAGGAACTCGCCAAACCCAACTGAATAAAGCCCCGAACAGCCTGGTCTCAGCTCGGAGCTGACCCTGCTTTGCAGAGGCAGTTGGACAAATGACCTTTGGAGATCTTCCAACCCAAATTATTCTATGATTATATGTTGTTGTTTTTTTACTTCTCTGCGTGTGTCTATATATGTGTGTATGTATATATACATGTATATATTCTGAGTAATGAATAATTAGTTATAGTTGTTTTGCAAATTATGTTCTTGCATTCTAAAAAAAAAATAAAAATCTATCTGTGTTGCTCAGCCCCTCTAGCTGAAGGGCCAGAAATACATTCATTATGTTTCAATTGATATTTTTAATTATAGTTGGTATTTCTGAGCCATTTACATGTGAGAGCTAGCCTGTTGGTAAGTGGCATTTAGATAATGAAGTGTTGCATCCCTTTTCAAGAAAGCGTAATTCTGTTCTAATATATTAATAGCTGGTTTTAGCCTGTACTGTGGCTCTGTTTCTTCACTGTTCCTTTATAACACCTTTTGAATATACTGGATAATTTTAATCACATTTGAAGGACAGATAGATGTCTCGGAAATAAGTAAGTCACTGGGTGGACTGACCAAATTAGTCCCTCTGTTGAGAGTAAGGCAGGCACAGCTCAGCAATTACATGACTTTTTCATTATATCTTTTCTTTTTGGGCTTTGTGCAAATAACAACGTCCTGTTTTACTCCACGGTCATAAGGACCGCAACAGGACAGCTGGGTTATTGGCGTGAGGAGAGGTCTCTGGAGCCAGGGAAGAAGAGAGGGAACAGCAGAGGACTTGGACCTGAAGGATATTAAGCTGCTGTTGTTTTGCAGCTCACTGTCTCAGGAAAGGCTTGTCAGTGGTTTTCAAAGTGCTTTGGAGGATACCGTGATCCACCTCATGCAATCCATGATCAACGTTGTGTGATTTCACTCATGTCACAAGATAATAGAGCAGATTTCTTATTCAGGGCTCCTTCCTTGGTGTCCGGCTTGGAGTATCTGAATGCTGATGACTTGGAGACTGAACTCCTCTCGTAGAAGGAGGACCCATCTGAAAATAAAATAGATCCATAGCAAGAGTCACTGTGGGAAACTGACTACAGCTTCTGTCTCTTAAGAAACTGAATAATCCCCAAACCTCTAAACAGCTTACACAGTATGATAACTGTAACAAGACCTGATCCTGAAGCCTTTTCTCTCCCTTCAGTGACTTTGCTCAGCTATGCGTGGCCAGCTGGGGTCAGCCTGTGTCCAGCTGAATACATCATTTCTTCACGAAAGGTTCAGGACACAGTTTCACGCCCTTCTTCAGAAATAACAGCTTTCATCACTTCCCTTACCCACTTTATCATGCGTTCATGGTAAGCGCAGGAGCACACATGCTGTTTCTGGCACAGAGGAGGAAATAACCAGTTGGGGGGGGGGGCAGCTTCTTTTGGGGACAGTGCTGCCTTAAAATGCTCATGAAACTACAGCCTCAGGCATTCTTGAGCTTTCTGTTTCACCATCTGAAGGGATGCCATCTACGCATTTTTTTTAAAGCTTCTGAAAAGCTTAGTCTGTTTTATGAGGAATGTGTTAGGCATCTTAGATATTTATGTAATTATACTAATGAAGTGGTTTTATTTATTGTTTTTCTGAGGAAATGCGTGGTATTTTTGGGTTCATGTTCTTCAAAGAGAGAAGATGAATTTCCTGTTAAGATTTTGAATATGATTTTTTCAAATGTCTTCAGAGGAAAAAGTAAACTTGAAGAATGATTACAGAATATTGGCTAATTAGCTATAGTGTAACTGCTTTAATTACTTTTATCCCTGAAGCCACATGACTGTGCAGATGACTAGCAGATGACTTATTTAAAAAAAAAAAAAAAAAGACGTGTTCACACTGCAAGGTTAATGAGCCTAATTAAATATAGTTTTCCTTAGCCAGATACTAAATCATAAAGCTTGGGGGAGTGGGGGAGGGGGATAATCTGAGGCAGTCAGTTCTATTTCAAATAATGGTTTTATCCTGATTTTTAATGAAAATAAAAAAGCTGTAATTGTGAGTGATTTTTCTGAATAGAGACACTTACATTTAAAGATTTGGTGAGACCTCACATGGCAAACTTTGAAAGGCTATTTAGAATCAATTATGGTGAGACATATTTGTTTTCACTTGCCCACTGTTTTAATTAATGAAGAAGTGGGCTTGAATAAAAGGTCTGTGTTAGACAGAAATCTCCATCTGCTGCTGCGTATTACCAGAACCTTTGTCCTTCCTTGCTGTGTGGTTTTTTATTACACCAGTTTATTTCCTTTAGTAAACTGCATAAAGTCTCGCAGTAAGTTGTACAGAAAGGATGGAGTTCTGATTTCTTTTAAATTATTTTAATTAATTCTTTTTAGATTTCTACCTTTGCTGTGCACAGTGGCTTATTATCTCACATTCAAAAATATACTTGGAGATCCAAATTCTATGGTCTTTCAAGGAAACTTGCATCTCAGGCACCAGAATTAGATATTGCACCTTACTGAGTTGCCATGTGTCAGCTGCCTTCTTCACTGGTCTGGAGTTATTAAAAACAGAAGGTAAAATGTGTTACACATTGAAAAGGCCTTAAACCAATGAATTTCATCGTATTTGCAAAGACCTAAGAACGTGCAATCAGCTATTGCTGATCAGCTGATAAATGGTGACTTTCACAGGTGACTGTGGGCAAAGATGAGGTAGCAAAAGCGGTACATTTTTTATTCCACTTCCACTGTTCTTTCCCCTCTTTTCTCCCATTGATTGTGAATTTCTTAAACATTACTTCCCCAGCTCTCCACCTGCCCCGCAAAGGGTATTACACTTGACTATTTCTTTTAAGCTAATCTAGTGTGGAGTGCTCTATTTCCCGCAGATTACTCAGACCTTCTGAGAAGCTATGCTCAAAAGTCAGGTAGGGACAGATACAATAAATGTATATTTCTACCAAAGTCCAGCACAAAATGAATCAGGCTCAATCTGCTCCAAATATTAAATAATGAAGGGTTAACTTACTCATGGGGGATATTTGGTTCTTTCACTTCAATTCAGGTTTATGCCCCAAGAACCAAGAAAGTGAAAATTTTCCATGTTTAACAAACTGGATGCTGTCTCCATAGTCTTCCTAACTCTTCTATAGAAGGCAGTAGTTTTTATAAATTAATTATTTAGCTGGATTTCTTGGTTGTTTTTCATAATGTAGAAAGAATAGGTTAGGGTAGAGTAACTGAACCTTCTGGATCTGTATTAGAGAGCAGGAAGATGAGTACCTCATCTAAACTACTTGCTTTGATTTTATCACGATTTTCAAAGGGGATGAAAGGTCGCCATGCACCCAGTAGGGTTCAAAAGTTATCTTGATAAATTGGATTATGATTAAATGATTCCACCCGAGCACTTGGCATACAGTAAGAGAATCACAACACAGAGTTTGTGTTTCCTTCATTTATTTGTCTTTTCCTACCCCATAGACTTTTGTCAATTATTGCCTATAACGGCCCCATGGGAAGTGTTGTATGCTCTCTGCTGATCACATAGGAACCTCAACTTTAAAGCAACTGCAGAGGACATAGAGGTTTCACTAGCTTATATTTCAGCTGTCTGTGTTTATATGGTTTGCCTTTATTGATATTCAAAAAGAAGGAAAGTTCAGGCCATGGGGGTAGCAATAGCTTTGCTCGCCTGCTTTCTACATGTCGGTTGAGCTTCTTGCTCTTGGGACAGAATGAATAAGCCTGTGGCTTTGAAAGTGTAGAGAAGCAATGAGGGTTTGTTGTTCGACTGGATTGCAACTTAACAAGCTCCTCCTTTTCTTTGTCGCCATCCAGTGAGACTGATGCTAAAGTCTTAAGGAAATCATTACATTCCTTAGGATTCCTTTGAAATTCCTTCTTTGCTTTAACTTTTTTTTTTTTTTTTTGCTTTTGGCCAACATTTTGACCTTGCAGGTACTGCTCATTTAATTACTTGTATGTGGTAATAGGAAAGTGGTAGCAAGGTGTCTTACTGTGCTCAGAACAAGGCTTCGTTTAGCTGTGTTTCATGCCTTTGTCCTGCATTTCCACTGAGTCATCTTTACCTTAAATTGGTTTCTCCAGTGCCTTTTGTAAGTCTAATTAGGAAAAAAAGCTTGTATTTACACATACTTTAGCTAGTATATTCATTATGTACTTTTTATGGCTATTAAAACTATAAAGTAGGAAGAAAAAAACTAAGGATAAGATTTCTGTATGAAACTAGCAATTTTGAATATCACCTTTTTTTAAAGTTTTAAACCTTTTTTAATCAAAGTGCTCAGGGGAAATGCAAGTCTAATGCAGTAGTGAAGAAGACTCATAGAGCTGAGATGCTCTTAATAAATTAAGTCACCCAGAACTATTATCTCTTAGTATCTGAGCCTGTGTCCGTATACTGACCTTAACTTATGATGGTATTTCATGATTGATAGTGGTGATTTGCTGATGATTGGTGGTTAATGATTGTTGATGTTGTCTTCAGAGTATTTTCATGGATTGCTTACAGGATTACTTTGTAGCAGAATTATTTATGTTTTGGCATATGAGAGATTTTAAAGATGATCTAATTTATTTTTTCTGTATATTTCTTTGAGCAGTTTGTGTTTATTAACATTCAAAATTACACTTTTGGTTTATCATACTAAGCAGAAATTTCAAGATTTAAGGGCCTGAGCCCTCAGTTCTCCTTTATCAGTCAGTTACCCTTTGTTAGGCAGTGTCCAATTTTTGGTGTTTCTGTTTTTAGACAGTTACTTTATTTTAGTAAACGTTGAGCCTCTGCTTCTCTTTGAGTCTGGTTATCATTTATGCATACTGAAACGCATCAAAATTGTGACCCAGGCTGTCTGCAGAGGGCATCTGAAGGTGTTGCCCTTCTGCTGGTGAGTCCTCCAGGGTGCTTGGACAAGGTGAGCACTTCCGAGGCCGGCATGCACCTCAGCAACTTCCAGGCAGATATGTTGCTCAGGAATTCAGTGCTTTTGGAAACTTGCAGTTAGTCAGTCCCTAGTAGAAAATTCAGTAGAATTTGTTCTAGACAGTAACAACTCAAATGCTTTGTTATGCAAGGGTCTGTCCAGAGGTTTTGATGACTGTGTGGGGTACGGTTCCTGTAAACGAAAGGTTCGCGTACGCAAAAAATGCTGTTGCATCCTGGGTGCCATCAGACAAGCAAAGGATTGAATAAACGTTAGTATATTCTGGAATCAAGAAGTAAATCACAAGCAATGGCAAAAGGGTGTTTTGTGGTTTTTTTCGTATGCTACACCTATAATAAAGTTCATAGTCCAGGACTGGCAACGTAGTGTCTTTTGTCAAGAGTAAGTTAATTCAGTTGTTATGGCAAACGAAACGCACTGTGTGAAACACCCAGTTCACAGATTTTCCTCTAACAGAACTTAATGCTATTATGATATTTTGGACTGGTGATAAATGTACAAGCCCTTAAAAGGACATAAAAGCACAATGTGCTGTTCAGGGGTCCCAAACCAAGCTACAACTGTCTTCTGAAGTCCCACAATGTACATTAAAAGAACACAGAAATAATTGAGAATTTTTTCTTTTTTTCCCACCTAGAACTTGGCTGGATCTCAAAAGTGCATGTGAATCGACCCGCAGTTGTGAGGCATGCAGAACAAATTAAAAAATGGAGAACTGTGAAAGGTAATTGGCAAGTAAGTCCTCTTTTTATGCATTCTGTTCCTGTATTTTTAAAGCAGTCCCTCTCCTTCTCCAGGCTGCAATATTGAATTTTTTTCAAGATGCATGTAAACTTAAAAGATGTGCTTGTCCATGTCTTATTTTAATAATTTGTATTTGATGATGATGGGATGGAATAAGGCGAAGCATTTATCCAAACAAGTTAAAAACCGTATAACTCATGAGTGGCAAAACCACAAATGAATTTAGGTCATCTTTATTCATGAGTGGATTAAATTGTATATTACTATCCCACCACATTTATTCTGTTTCTCAGCTAGACTTCTCTGCACGCTGCCTTCTTATTTTTTAATTTTAAAGCTGTAAGATATGATCATGGTCCCTGTCAAGTTTGACCTACCTGGATGATTTTTTATTACTTAAACATCCCCAATATGTGTGATTTCTTTGCTTAACTAGTTCTTACTGAAAACTCAAAAATGCTGACTGGCTATGGCACTGGAAGGGGATAGGGGGGAAGGATACTAATGTTAAGGGGGCTGATCTCAACTCCTGAGTTAAGAAGGTAAATGATCAGTTATTGTCCATCTTAGTATAAAATAGGTTCACGTAAGCCACACTAAAGCCAGTGGTGCAAATGAAATTTTCTTCAAGGCTGTCTTGTATTCATTGAACACACACGCTTAATGACTTAGCAGTTGTTGTCAACCTCTGCTTATACTGTCCCCCTGGCAGAACCGGCAGATACTGGCCTGGTGTGCATTTTGGTTTCTCCAGTTTGTACATGAGAATTGTAATGCAAAGCCATCAGGTCAGCAAGGTAAGCTAATACGTTCTGCAGAGCAGAGCAGAGCAGGGGAGGCACAGCCATGTGCAGCAGGACGGGAAGCGCTGAGAGGGGAACAGCAGGCAGAGCTGGCTGCAGGATGCTCTAAGTGCTTTGGCAGCGTTCGGCCAAGAGCAAAGTCTGAGAAATGCTGTGGAGCAGACCCCGGACCTCCCAGTGAGCTCTCAGCCATGGGATTGTTACCGATGTCCAAAGGACAAGTTGATTCTTCGTTCACCAAACAGCAGTTCTGCAGTCAAATGTGTTTGATTCCTCCCCTCTGCACACTAAACAAATTGTTCACGTGCAACAGTAACTGTTAACATGGAAGCAAGAGGAAGGAGACACTCAAATCTTAACGGTCTGACATAGTAGAACAAAGCAAGAATAATTTAATTATACTTAATGCTTCAGAAAACTGTTCACAGTAGTTGGTATCTGGACTTAGCATGTCGGACAGCTATTCTGGGGTGGCTGAAGCTGTGTTCACAGTGAGCACAGATCCTGTGGGTGACAGTTTGGGGATGATTTGATGTCGCTGTGTAAGATCCTACAGGAAGGTGATAGAAAACAACTTCCTGCCCGTTACATGAGCCTGAAAGTCTGTGCTTTGAATGTTAAGATTAAATAAAAAATGGACATAAACTGAGGAAAGTTAGACATTAGCTCAGCATTTCCCAAGAGTTTCTTACACATAAAAAGTCACTTGATACCAAGTTTAGCAGTCCGGTGGCTCTGGGTTGGGAAATAGTGTCAGTGATAAAATCCAGAGGGTATTCCATAACCTTGGCTATCTTCAGATACTGCAAGTGCAGTAATATAAAAAGTAAGTCTTCTGATTTGATAGAAGTTACTGAATAAAGAACAAAGGAATAGAGAGCCACAAGCTTTGATTACAAAGAATCATTGGGAAGAAAGGGATTTAGTGTCACTCCCTCAACATGGCTATAGGACTAACACTCTTCCACTCTCCTGTGTAGTAACACTGGTACTGAGCTACTCAAGTGAGATTTTACTTTGAAGAATGCCAAGAGATTATTTTCAGAAGCATCCCTCCTGGGTTTGAACACTGTCATTGCAGTCATGATAGTCATGTGCTGTTTATTTCACAGAGATGATTTTGAACCTTTACGTGTTTGAATGTAAGTAGCACCAGATTCGGATTTTGAAGCCCATTTCCCAAAATACTCATTTGAAAAACCCTTTTAAAAAAATGAAGTTCATACCAGTTCTTGGAACTCCCTGACTACATCTGTCTTGATGACTTTATGATTCATGTCATAAGAGATGAGACAAAAATTCCCTCGAGTGAAGGATAAAAAAATCCAAGTAAAAGAAACTTAAAATCATTTAAAGGGAAAAGCCCTTCTGAAGTATTATAGGGTGAAAGTAGAAATCAGTTAGAAACAAGCAGTCAAGCTTAGACTAACCAAGGCCAGTAATGGTTTGTTACTCTGTTTAGTCACCCCAAAATAGCTTTTGGTGTAACATTTACTTCAAGTTCAGAAAGGAGACTCCCATCAGCAAAGTGTGAAAGATTTCTAGGCTGGCCAGTATCTTAAGATTTGCAGAGTAATACCTCCATGAAGAAACAACAATTTTTGCTGCCTATACTTCAAGTCATGGCACAGAATAGAGCTGTCAGGGAGGGACTTTATGGACTCAAGTGGACTTCGCTGTTGCAAACTCTCCCCTTGTTGAACAAGTGCCCACTAAGAGATGTCAGCTTTTATTGAAGCCATCACTGTAAATGAGAATTTTCTGGAAGACCTTCAATAAATATTTCAAAATAATGTCTTAAACTCAATTTTTGTTCAGCACAAAATCTTAAAAAAATTTTAGTTGTGCTTCTGTTCCATTCTCCCATTAGTAAGTCTTTTAAAATTCTGTAGCATTTGTGAGCAGGACTAGGGAAGAGATCATGCCCCTCCACTTAGCACTGGTGAGGCCCCGCCTCGAGTACTGTGTTCAGTTTTGGGCCCCTTGCTACAAGAAAGACGTTGAGGTGCTGGAGCGTATCCAGAGAATGGGAACGAAGCTCGTGAGGGTTCTGGAGTACACATCTTATGAGGAGCAGCTGAGGGAACTGGGCCTGTTTAGCCTGGAGAAGAGGAGGCTGAGGGGGAGACCTTATCGCTCTCTACAGCTACCTGAAAGGAGGTTGTAGCAAGGTGGGGGTTGATCTCTTGTCCCAAGTAACAAATGGTAGGGCAAAAGGAAATGGCCTCAAGTTATGCCAGGGGAGGTTTAGATTGGATATTAGGAAAAATCTGTTCATGGAAAGGGTTATCAAACACTGGAACAGGCTTCCCAGGGAAGTGGTGGAATCACCATCCCTGGAGGTATTTAAAAGATGGGTAGACATGGTGGTTAGCAAGATGGTGTAGTGGTGGTTTTGGCAGTGTTAGGTTGATAGTTGA
Organism: Charadrius vociferus; assembly: GCF_000708025.1. Lineage (NCBI taxonomy): Eukaryota > Metazoa > Chordata > Aves > Charadriiformes > Charadriidae > Charadrius > Charadrius vociferus. The sequence goes on from NW_009647222.1 coordinate 3,304,893, forward strand.
AGTCAGTGGTCTTAAAGGTCCCTTCCAACCCAGACGATTCTATGATTTTCATCTGAAGAGTCCTTTAGCCCTGTCACTTAGCTCTTGCTTTTGTTTTTTGCACCAAATAATTGCGAATGTTTTTTATTCCTGGTTCACGCAAAAGAAAGTGGAAACAAGTGGAGTCTAGACCCTAAGTTTGAAGAAGTCTGTGTTCTTAACCCCTCGGATTCCATGTTTCTCTCTCACAGCAGAAGCAGCATGCAAACATGCAACTGTGCAAATTGCTGATGTGTACACTCGTCTGGTAATTGGCAAACCTGGGTGTATAACTTTTTGTGCATGCAAGTTGTAAAGATACAGATATAGTACGTAGAACAGAGTATATTATATCAGTGAGGTTCCTTACATGGGTGATGTTTTTATCTTTGTCTTACAGAATTAAATTTGAAACAAGATGCTTTTGTTTGTCTTGTATTTGTCTGATTCTTAGAGTCCCATTTGGTAGTTAGCTTTTGCACCAAAAATTGAAATTAGATCCTTTGATTCTGAGAGTGCTGACTTTTGATTCCAAATCTTTTCTATGCCATTAGATCCTGCTCAAGATATGAACAAATATCTGCCATCCTTAGTCTTAGAGTGAGAACCAGGCTTTTGATTCCTGCATCTTCTAAATCAGTTTGGTTTTGGAAGCGTAAACTGAAATATTGTATTCCTTGTTTTCCCCCCTGTGTAGGCTGCTTGGCTGCTGAAAGCTGTCACCTGCATAGACCTTACCACTCTTTCAGGCGATGATACTCCTTCAAATGTTCACAGACTGTGTTTTAAAGCAAAGCATCCCATCAGAGAGGATCTGCTAAAAGCCTTGGATATGCACGATAAAGGTATGATTGGTTTGGTTGTGTGTGTTGTGTAGAGAAAATATCCACATTTCCTCAGTATTTTCTTAGTTTTCAGAAAGGTGTGAAAATGGCCTCTTCTTCATATAATGGAAGCAGTTATAGTAGTCAGCACTGCAGAGCTAATAGTCCCAAGAGAACAAACTAGATCTTATGTAGTCTTATTCAAAGCAACTGTCTTAAGTTCTAACTACAAAACATCTATTCCTTTGAGTTAATATAAGAATACAAGGAGAAAAAAATCCATTCTGAGTTTGGCAACCAAAGTGAAGCACAGACTCAGAGCGACACTGTTACTTGTGATACCTGATGAGTAAATGGATATGAAAGCCATAAGTGTGTAAGCGCAGTGCATCTTTTAATAACAGTGCGCTAAGGTGAAACTAATTGAGTATTCTGTTAATCTGCTGATGTCCTAACCAAATCAGCGAAGGGGAGAGTGTTCATATGACTCCTTTGGATTTCATGCTTAGCTGCTGTTGCTGTATGTAACTACCGAGCCTGCCACTTTGCCTGTTGGAAAAGATGCATTCCACAGCCCTAAGCATGTTGTTTTTACTTTGAAAAATGTTATCTGTTACCTGCTTGTTTCAGTAGTTAAGATAGGAGACATCTTTGCAGCCTGGTCTACTTTAAGGAATCAGTCCTGTAGTAAATGTGTGTGGTTGTGTGCATATCACGTATATACACACACACACAGAGTTCCCAGCTAGGTCAACACAGCTGAAGGGGCAGAAGACAACCCTTAAGAGCTAGTGGTAAAACTTTAATTGATATTACTCAAGCAGGTTCCATCTGAAGTCCCAATGTTACACCCAAGACTGAGCATGATTCAACTTCAGAGCAAATTGAGACTGTCAATATAACGATCAAAAAACCCTCTTTATATCTGAGCAGGTCTGAATTTTTCCAGATGTAATGCCTGATGTGTTACTGAGTAGCATTTGACTTTTGTCCTGTCATTTGGCCTTATCATGATCTATCAAAACCAAAATCTCAGTGACGTTTGGGACATGCTTTGACTATTGAAATGTTTCAGTTTTATATGGGCATTGGTCCACTGATTGAAGTCATATGATGTAAAACCAAAGAGCAATCAGGCCTCTGGTTTTAAGCCATACACATGAAATGTCAAAGATAAGATTTTTTTAAAAACTTGGATTTATGGACTCTTCAGATGGTACGAGTATTAAATATGAGGTCCATTATCTGAGACTGAGAGAATAGCATTTTAACTAGAAATGCAGTAGAACTGCATTAACATAAAGACTGCTTAGTTGCTGCTGGGCTCAGTCTGGCTCAACAAGTAAGGATGGAGCTTGGCAGTGCGGTTTCTCTTGCAGTAATTTGCTGACTAAGCATGTCTTAACTGTACATGTTGGCATTAAACAGTGAATCTGTCGATAAGGATCTTGGCGTTTTAATTCCTGCTAATGCAAACTTGCTCCCAGGGTCAGGTGAAGGAACATGAGGGAGGAAACAATATGGAGAATCACCCGAAGTGCTTGAACAAGAAAACAGATATCCCTGGTGTAGGCGCTTAAAATCCTTGTGAGAACGCAGAATTGGAAGGTGCAAACAATGCACATGTGCTCATAATATGGATTGCACTAGAGAAGGTGGAAATCTATACGTATGAAAAAGTGAACTGTGGCTTTTGCAGGTATTACTGTTGGAGCGGTTTGTGTATATCCCGCAAGAGTCCCCGATGCTGTTAATACCCTAAAGGCTGCTGGTTGTAACATACCAGTAGCTTCAGGTACGTTTTATTCTAAAATATACAATTATGTATTTTGATGCTATAAAATACATGGAAAAATCCAGAAGTTGGGACTTGCTTTTGTTTCAGAGAGTAAGGTAAAAAGTTAGCAGGTAGAAGGAAGGGAACAGAGTGGGGTATCGCTTCTGGTATAGTCTTTTGTTTTCTTTCAACTTCAAGCTTATCAGCAATGCCAAGTCTGTTTTGCTGGAAGCTCTTCAAAGAGGTCCCCAAGATCTATCAGCGTTTCTCTTATCTGAATAGAAGAAATGGCAATAGTGTGCAGGACAAAGTATCCGTAGACACAAAGTAGATAATAATAATAAAACTACAATATGAGATTTTAGGAGTTCTAATACAAGGGGTTTTTTTCCCTATCAGTTGTTTAGCTTTTAAATATAGTGCTACAAGCTGAATTCAATGAAGCTGTGTGCAGAGGCAAGGGTTATTGCCTGCTGAGCAGCCTGCAGGTTCAGGACTTGTACTCACAAATCTAATAATGGCAGCTCTTCTCCAGTCACCACACACAACAGACAAGTCCTGAATCTACAATAAGCAAGAAGTAGAATCAAATAATTATGCAGGTTGGAAGGGAGCTCTGGGTGTCATCTGGTCCAACCTCCTGCTCAAAGCAGGGGCTAACTTTGAAGTTAGATCAGGTGTTTAATGCCAAGATAGATGTTTTCTGGTTTTGGTGGGTTTTTTCTTTGGTTTGTGTTTGTTGGGTTTTTTGGGGTTTGTTTTTGTTTTTGTTGTTCAATTGTTGTGTAAGGAAAAGTGCATACCAAATGCATTTATATGTCAGAGAGAAAGAAGATCTCTTTGTCAGGGATCCTCTGTGTCATTATTTCTTTCATTTCCAAAGTTACCTTTGGGTTTTGTACTTAAACATCATAAAGTTATCTTAAGTACACCTAATTGAAAACATTTTTTGCTGTATTGTGATTTAGTTGTTAAAATATTATTGGGGTTGAACTTGAAATGCTACTTAAAAGAATTGTGGAGAATGAAAAATGTATGTATTGCTTCATATGGGAATTCACTCCTTGTTTGCTCAATTCTGCTGGAGACAATAGGTATTATACTTTCTCATGTAGGCTGCTTTGGAACAAAGTAAGGCCTTTTTGCAAGATGCACTCAGTATCTTGCTGGACATGGTTCTTGAATGAAGAGCAAATGCTTCTTGTCAATGAAGAGAGGGTAGGATGAGTTGCCTTTAAATTTTTTGAATTGTGGTGGGGATAAAAAAAAGGAATAACTTTCAAACTCTTTGGTGTAATAGAGGTATTTGCAATTTTATGGTCAATTTATAAAACATTTTCTTCCCTCTCTCTGCATCCTCTTCGTTGCTAGTGGCTGCTGGATTTCCCTCTGGACAAACTCCTCTAGAAACCAAACTGGCTGAAATAAAGCTGGCTGTGGAATATGGTGCCAGAGAGATTGACATAGTCATTAGCAGGAGTCTGGTGCTGACTGGCCAGTGGAAAGGTAAGTACTGACCCTTTGGGAAGGAACTGAAACCTCTGTATATGCATATGCAAGCTCTGTCTCTGTCTCTTCCTCAGTCTCCACGTCAGTCCTTGAAGAATTTGGTCCCTCCCCTAAGTGACTGATAATCCTGGGCACTGATAAATAACTAAAATAAATAAATAGAAGCTATTTAGCTAATTTATGACTAATGGTCGGATTTTTTTTTTTTTTTTTAAGAATGCTGTTACAAGTTCTGTCGGGTTGGGTATTCAGAATGACTTTGTGTTTTGAAAATTCGGGTCTGTTCCTCTGTGCCTTTAGAGGATTTTGTGTACAGGATTAAAAAAATTGCAAGTGGAATGGAATTGAATGCCTATGGTCTAATTATTTCCACAGTTTTGTTAAAAGCCCCAAGGGGCTACTAATGTAGATGATACCTTGTTAAATATACATGTTTCAATTCTTGACAAAAATATGTATTTTAGTTGTTTTCTTTTCCCTGGAAGTTGAGGGTACAAATTGGCTGTTCATATTATTATTGATGTTCTTGTGCCTGTAGACTGCTACTAATTAGTAAGAACAATAATGCTGAAGATGTTTTTTGCTCTAATTGCCTCCTTAATGTACTGTGAATGGTTTGCCTTAAGTGCTGACAGTGCTTCTATAACTAATCTCCATGTGAAGGTAACCACATCATTGTCTTGGAATGAATTTTCCATTTAGTTGCATAATGCATTGCTGTACAGCCTGTTTGCTTGGAAGACTTTATAAAGGACCCCTGGTACCTCAGTTTGGTTAAGGAAATGCAATCATCACAGTAATGGATTATATTTTCTGATTTTGGTCTTCCTTCAATTAGCAGTAAGAATTGAACCAAACCCCAAGTTTCTGTATCTGTGTCTTCAGGACTGATATCCTGGTTTCTACTTGCTCTAACATCTTGGCCTCTTTTGTAGTATTTATCATCTCCATTCTTTTGCTCTTAAATATATGCAGCTTTACAAATATTTGACTTCTTGAGGATGGGCATTGTCACAGACATTTGTTTCTTTCAGAGTGGCTATTTTAAGTTTGGGTATGGCCCCAGAAATTGCTCGAATGTGGAGACTGGGTGACTGAGCAGTTTTAAATAAGACAAAATGATAGTCAAGTTCTGCACCAGCTGGCAGCAAGACTATATGCACACCTTCCTACCCTGTATCTTTGTTAGGGTCTACATTATGGGTCTACAAAGCAGGTACCCCCTGCAGGAGCTATGCTCTTGCTGAGAACACATACATGTTGCATATGAAACAAGCTGAGACAGTGATCTGTCCCCAAAACTAAAAAAGGACCCCTAAACTGGACTTGAGCAGCAACTTGAAGTTGTGTCTGAACGAGTCTGTCTTATAGCAATTTTGGACATAACTGTGGTTACCATGCTTCAGACGTCATGGTACAAACCGCTGTTAAGTGCAAGTTGCATAGAGCAAAGATCAGAAAGTTAGTGCACGGAGGCAGTTGCACATGCAGGCTCGAGGTAATATGGCCTGGAATTATGTGAAGGAGAACTTCAAGGAGAAATACAGGGCTAGATTCAGAGAGAATGTTTGTATCAGTGATTGAAATCAAGTGGACATACATTGTTAGGTTTTTCTATAGAGGAAACAAATTGTTTTCTATGATCATAAACTACAGAGAGGAGTACGCTGACATAGCAATGATGGATCTAGTATAAAGCTGTCAGTTTACTAAATAAGTAAATTACAGTTGACTTTTGATTTCGTATGCATATTCTTTAATCCACAGCTGAAGGCATGACAAGCTTGAAAGCCATCCTTTTTTTGGCAATAGTTAGTTTACATTTCTTTTACTGAGGACAGAATTTAAATTATTTCCAAGTGTTTTCTGAAAGTTTGTTTATGAACGTGAATCTGTGTATGGCACATATTTACATTGTCTTGAAAAAATCTACCTCAGGAACAGAATTTACTTGCCATACAGATAATGATGCTACAGGGTGAAAAATTCTAATATTTAACTTGCCCATCCAATAAAATTACTTCAATAGGTGCTCTGAATATTTTGGTGAAAATCTAGTGTTCTGACATCCTGTTGTGCTTTCAATAGATGTATGTTACCTGTGTGAACATGTAGGTTTCAACCTCTATCTAATTATTAGATAGGATAAATGACAAAGTATAAAATACATTTAAGGAAGCTAGAAGAAGGGGTGAAGAAGTCATCTTTTTATTTATTTTTTGGGGGCTGGATTCCTACATAAAATTGAAAAAGTATAATGCAATAGCTATGCCCATATTCAAGGTACTTCAGCAACTAGAGCTGCCTTACGGTTATGATAGAACCTCTGCTTATGCTTATAACACTAGTATATTTTTATCGTTCTGTTCTCAGGCTGCCTGTCTTCACAACTTCAGGAATTATTGACAAAAATGTGTTAGTTGTAGAGTGCTTTATCTTACTGTTCATATATTTTTAGCTTTTCTTCTTGCCTGTGCCATAATTGGGGCCACCATGATAGAATAGTGTTGGTTTGTGATTGTTTCAAAAGCTTGTTCAGTTATTAAATTTTTTAGTGTATGTCCAATTATGTCAAGTTATTTTAAAGCAGTTCTTAAACATTGTTGGAACTCTTTATGACACTCAGAATATATTTTCCAGATCTTTCCCAAGTAACTGTTAAGAGCTTTTTAATAGTGCTGAACTTGAAAGCAGCTTTATTGGACAGCTAATTTTGGTTGGAAAAGAACATTAAATGAGATTTAAGTTTATGAACTTCTATACCTTTCACAACCTATTAGCCTTTAGAGCAATACCACTTCACAGTAGTTTATTCAACCATTGTCTATACCGTGACAAAGTATGGATTACGCTTAAAAAATCACAATTTAGATACTATCTTTAAGCACAGAACGTGGAGCCTGTATGTAAAGAGTGCTGAAGTTGACCAACAAATTGTTAAAAGAAACTGGAAATATTTATTTATTTATTTACTTTCTGGTATTGATTCATATGTTGGAGTTGCTGTACCTGCTGAAGCTGCCTGGGGTAAAGTAATGTTACTTGTAGTTCCACCGCTTTTAGCAAACACCTGGACATACCACACTGTCAGTAGCTTCAGAGGTCGTGTTAACACATTGTTTGTTCTGTGTCAGTTGAATTTTCCTACAAGAGAAGGGAAAAAAACAAGTATACTCGAACAAGTTTGAACGTGGCTGAATGCATGAAATACATTAGGTATAACCTTGTTCTGAAAGCTGCCTTTCAATTCTTGTTAATAATTATTCTACTGTGAGTTTAGAGGCTTTGTTCAGCGATTGGGCCCCCCTTTTACGCTACACACTTTATAAGCAGTGCAGAGAAAATACACTTCCCACTCCAGAGACGTGGAAAAGATTCCACATGTTGTTCAAAAATATTATAGTTGGATTTACTATTTTTTAGATGTGCAAGTGTCGTGGTTGACTTGAGACTTCAAAGTCTAGTTGCAGGATTTCTTTCTTACGTTGTCAGCAGCAGCTCAGACTCCTGAAGCCAAGCTCTGTTTTCAATTTCATGGGAGTCACTGGAGCTTGGGTTGCACATATGTGGCTGAGAGCAGAACTGAAAGAGTTGTGTTGTGCTGATAGCCTTGTGCTTGTCATTTTGTTAACAAACCTGCCATTAACGTGCAAGACAGAAGGGATTCCAGCTCATTTTCCAGTTTCCCATCATGATTACCTTGATCTTTTGGTCTAACATAAATTGAAACATCATCTCTCCTCATCTCAGTTTCTACCCTTAACATCAGTCAATGTGACTGCCTTGATAAAAACAGCAAATAAGCTGAATTAAAAAAAAAGATAAAGTGTTTTTATCACCACATTTTTAGAGAAGACCTGTTTCATAAAAAAAAAAATTAAGCTGTGTGGTTTTTTTCCCTTAATATTTTCATTTCCTGTGTAGGAGATATGGATTATCCCCTTTATTATGTGATTTTTAGGACAAATATATTAGACCAAAGCAAAATGCCATCTAGTCAGTCTAGTGCAGATTATAGCCAGCAGTAATTCTCAGGGATGTTTGCTTGAGAGAGGTGTAGGGGAGGAACATCTTCTTAGGTGTATTTAATAGCTGCTAAAAGTCAATGTAATATTTTTACTGAATAGTTAGAATTTTAGGAAAACTACAAAAAAGCCACCTTCCAACACTTTTATAACAGTGGAATTAACACCGCAGCTATGAAAGTATTTTTTTGTTTCCTATAAAATCTGAATTTTTCTGACTTATATAAATGCATCCAGTAAAAGCACAGATCTGAAGTTCATGAAAGCATTAAGGTATCTTAAGTAAGTGGATGCAAAGTAGTAAAGTTCTTATGTCACATCCATTTTAACAGCTAAATCAGTGAAGCTACTACCGGCAGTGAGCATCTGGTTCCAAATATATTCTATATAAGTTGTCTTGCTGTTTTTTTTGTTCATTTGTTTTTTTGTTTTTCCTGGTTTAAGACTAAGACTTCTTTTAGAATGGATAGTGTTGGTGTGTTGGTGCTGTGTTCAAGATGCTACACAGTATTGGCCATTTCCTTTGAGAGCTCTTGATTGTCTTTTCCCTGTTTTTAGCAGTCAGAAGGAGAATCTCTTGCAACCTCTTCATGGTGGTCTTAGCTGACAGTTGAAAATATGCCTGTGAGGTTTTCTACGATAAAGGTGTTTCCCAAAAGCTTTCTGCTACTACTGCGAACCAGAGAAGCTCTCTCTGCTGTGTCAGCTACTGGTGTTCTGCACAGGCCGCAGGTATTCCCAAAACCACAGCGTCCAGGTCTGCTCCTGTTACTGATTAACTTGATGGAACTGAGTAGTTAAGCGATGGACTTTTTGGCAGCACAGACAGTCCCAGAAGAAGCCCAGGACCCCTTGAATCACTGAGTGCACTTTCAAGTGTGATCACCTCCACCCATACTTTAGACAAGTTTCAGGATAATCAAGTTATTTGTGCCTTGATTTAAATCTGACTGAGTACTGAAACCTCTTTTTTATTTTTGAAAGGAGTAGGAGTTTTTGCACTTGTTCTGTATTAAAGCGGTCCCTGCTTGCACTGGGACTGGGGTACTCTGGTTAATTTTCTCTGTCCCAAGGTAGTTGCATTTCTATTTGTGCTTTTACTGTAGGGTTGAGAATGTTCTTATGAATGCCAGCTATTGTCTGCAATAATTGGCTTCTGAATAAAGAGCAGTATTTATTACCTACACACCTGTCCCATTAAAGTATGCCCACTTTTCCGCCACCTCAGCTAACCTGATAGATACGGATGATTGAAGATCCTCAGTTGTTCCTGGCTGTGGGTTGATGTGTGCTGTCAGATAGTGAGACTGTTCAAATGATCTTGGCACTAATTGCATATAAAAGTACCTTCCAACAATAGGGAGGATGCTGCAGCCGCAGTACTAACTCCAGTGAACAACAGCGATGAGGATGTAATTTCTTTTCATGGAATCCAACCTAAATGTACATTTTGTTGATTTTATTTTGACATTTTTGGAGGCGTATCTTAAAGGAAGGGAAAACTTGAGTCTTTTCTTCTTGTTACCGAAACTAGAAGAACATGAAAGCCGCTTTCTCTGGGTTTCCAAAAGCTTCAGGAAAGAGTCACTCCACAAAAAGACACTGCGTTTGGAGCAGTGTTATCAAACGCACAAGAAAATAGGGCAGGTTCTTTGTATTTCCTTTTTGAGTCTCGATTTGATGTAGGAGTATCATCAATTGATCAATAAAACATGTTAGACTGCATGCTACTACTGATTAATTCACACCTTTGGTACACAGTAAGAAACAAGGTGAAGCCTGGTGTCTATAAAGGGACTTGCTAAGTGCATTAGCCAGTTGTCTACTAACGCGTGTAGTATGTCTCAAAGGACCACCCCAGCGATGCCAGCCCCGGCCGCCTGGTGTGCTGATGGCATCGATAGCATGTGGCAGCATCGAGGGTGGAGGGGAGGTCCAGCTGTACAGCAGCTGGCAAACCCTACTCTTTGTTTCCAAGTCTCGCTTCAGGACTGAGGGGAAAAGGAAGATAGTATTGCTGAAAAAATTTAGTCTCCATAGTCATATCCTAATTTTTTTTTTTAGCAAGAAAGATGTGTCAAAAGCTGGATTTTAGACTTCCATAAACAAACTTACGTGTTTGAAGATTGAATACAGTTTGTGAAATGGACAGTCTCGCAAAAAGATCTTGTTTGCTTATTTTATATCCTTCTTTTTTTTTTTTTTAATTCAAATCCCAGAAATGATGACTGTACACTGTAAGAGCTGCTATTCTCCCCACCATTAACACTGGATGAGTCTTAATCATCCCAAAGTGGCCAGCTTCTAACAGCTGCATTTTGATAACTTCTAGCTCTTTTAAGCTCCCTACGTTTAAAATTTTGTGGGATCACTGCTGAATTTTATCAGAAAAAGCGTGGGAGGGTTTCCCTGTGCTCCCTGTGTTGTGTTACCTGACCAGATCTGCAAGTTCTAGCCTCTTTTAAAAAGTGCAGGTGGTTACGTCCAAATTTATTCTGGTCCTTACTGAGTCTGTGAAAATATAAAACTGCTAGAAAGTTAAGCGTGCCTATGGCCTTGACACTGCAGGAGTTTATGCGGGGGTGGTCTGCCCTGGGCAACATCCGTTAGCAGCCAAGTACTGGCCTGTCCTCCCTGTCCCTGCTTGTCCCTGGCTGCAGCCGGTGGCCGGCAGGTTGGGTGGCAGTGCATCGAGAAGCAGTGGGCGGGTGGGATGTGTGCTAGTTTGTCTCAGGGACATGCCGACTGCTTGGAGATGAGAGCTAAGGAGAGCTGAAGGTACTTCCTGAACTCCAGCTGGCTTCCTTGGTGAGCGCGGGCATCAGAAGCAGGGATTCAGCTCTGCCCTTGGATGACCACCATCAAAAGACCCATCTAGGTTATAAAGCAGCAGGGGAAGAAAAGCAACGTGAAAGACTGACAGACCTGGGACCTGAGTTCAGGTTTGGGAGCTGTAGCTCCACAGCACGCTGGGCAGATGTTATCCCACTGACTTGCCATGATGCTTTCTCCACCCTTCCTGGGGCTGTTTGAGGTCACAGCAGGGGATGGTCCAAGTCATTGGTAACCTCATGGGCAATGCAACCACTTAAGCTGGTTTGTAAATGCAGATCCGTGTGGATTCGCTGGTCCTTGAGGTTTGATCCCAGGCCTCGGTCTCTCCTCACCAGAGATCTTAGCAGACCGCATTGATTTGGCTGCATGATTTCAGCAAATTCTTATTTTCAAGAAGCTTAAAGTGAGATTCAGATGTCTAAACACAGGCATCGAGCTCCAGATCAGACTTCCTAAGACAGTCCCGTGGTACTAACATATACAGCAGGAAACCGAAGGGAGACATGGAGCCTCTGGGAGTGGCAGCTGGAAGCCAAGAGGGATATGCCAGGACATCTCAGGTGGCACTAAGGTCTGTAATTTGACAACTTGTTCACACCTTTGGTGTCCTTCAGGCTGAACCCTTTGGCAAATGGGGCTGAAGGGGACACGGAGAGCGGTGATACAATGCGGACAGAAAACATAACTGTCCCTGAGTACTGATTCAATTTACTACCATACTTATTGCTGAAAAAGCTGTCTTAAAATCAATCTTGACTATCATAGCATTTTTTACTCCTGATGTATTCATGAGTGTTTGGCATACTGTGCACATTCTTAGTTTTGAGAGAACCGACATTAATAGCTATTAAGTTAAGTCTGAAACTGTGTGGCATTGTTAATTACCTCCAGTCGTGTAATTTATTGAACTTACAAAACTTAAGTTCTTGAGTGCTATGACTAATTACAAGATTGGAAATTAATCCAGAAGTGGAAATTACAGCCATACTTGAAAATGTGTCTCGGGCAACTTTGATCATTTTCACATGCTTTTATCCCCAGGTCTCTACGAGGAGATCCGTCAGTGCCGTGAGGCCTGTGGAGAAGCTCATATGAAAACAATCTTGGCAACAGGTGAACTGGGGTCCCTCGCTAATGTCTACAAAGCCAGTATGATAGCTATGATGGCAGGTAAATATACGCGGTTTTCGTTTGAAGCTAAGAATGTTTTTGCTATATTATTTATGAAGCTTAAAAAATTCAAGTCGCGAAAGTTTAGATTTGCCGATAGTAGGCAAAAGCTATTATGCAGCAATTACTGAAGTTGCAGGTGTAGTAATGAAGTATTACTTGTTTTGTATAACCTACAAAAACTGCATGAAATGTTAAATAACACTTAAAACATCTAAATGACAAAATGTGTAGGAACAAATATTTGTTGTCAAACATCTGATCCTTGGTATATTTCATAAGGACGCATACATTTGGGGCAGATACACATATTATCCAGGCAATTGTGGTGAGCTACATGCGTGGTGTAGGTAGGTGGCTCGTAAGTTTGTTTTAAATGCAGGGGGATCTTTCCTGGGAAGATTCGTGCTGTCAGCTCTCATTTCTGGTTTCTTATCACTTCTTCTAACCGCCTCTATGAGAGTGTGATTCGGGAAATGAACTGTGCTGCAAATGCGGCGAGGGGAAGAACGCTGCATGCTCCAGCCAGTGCTGGGATGGGCTCGGTTATAACTGGTTTTAATTGGGACACTCAAAAGCAGTGGTACTCACTACCAACAATTAACTGGCATTTCAAAAGGTGTTCTGTCTTCCCTGTCTTTGAAAACTCGATTACATCTGACCTGATGTTTAGGAGTCTGTCTGTCTTTTATTCTCAACCTTTCGGCTAAGATACACATTGCCATGAGCAGGATAGAGTTTTTAGGGGCTATGTATAGTTTGTAGGTATTACTTTTTTGCATAGCTATAGCCATTGCAGACTGAATGTAGCAAAGCACCCATTTGAGCCCAGATTTACAGCAGTATATTCTCTATTCTCTCTGCTGCTTTGGGGCTGCGCTAGTACAATTTTCCCTAGTTTAACCAGGATTTTAGGGCTGTGTTTTAATGCCATCTTTAAGATGCAAAACTGGGAATTGCCTGATAAGGCTATGTTCTTTGAACTCTGTTCTAGACACCCTGCTTCTTCCACTGTGCTTGAAAGAGGGCTTTTCAAGTCTATTGATAGAAGTGTAAAGATAAGCTAAGAACCACTTGGGTTAGTCTGTCTTCTGAACTTTCCTTCAGTTTTGTGTAGATTTTTTTTTCTACTGTAAGCTCTTCAGACCTAGAATTTCTTCTTGTTTTAGAGCAGAAAAAATCATCCAAATGTCTTTGTCAGTATTTAAATCAATATTCAACTTGCTGCTGACCTCACTGTCTCCTTACACAACACTGTGCTTATCTACTGCAAATGGAATGGGAGGCATTTCAGGCTTCTTACATGCTCAGCTACAATGTCAATTAGTATCATTAGATACACAGGATCAGTATTATGCCAGTAAATATTGCTTTTAATTAGAAGAGGTGTAGGAAATACACATTCCCTGTCATTTAAACTGATGTGTTAATCATTATGATCACTTTTTGTAACATGGAGTAGAGAAAAATTCAGGTTGTAAAGCATTTTAACATTTTCAGATTTTTTGATGGTGTAGTTTTTTTGAAATACAGCAGATGGCTCTATTGTTAATGATTTTCCTTGCGTAGTTATTCATTTTATAAGATACATATCCATCTCAATATATGCAGTAATTTCCTTTTTTCGGTCTCTTGCTTTTTCTTTGTGGGCAGGTGTAAAAATAAGAATTTTTTGGTGCCCTATGTACATGTATCGAGGGACAGATTTTCAGACTCTGACTTGTCAGAACTGCTGAGAACCTCAAATTCCAGCTGAATTTTGTTTGATTTGTGTATTTCTAGCATTTGGGGGAGAAAGTAATTTGGCACAGCAGTTTTAAATTCTAACTTTAGTATCCATATTTTTTTTCAACCGGTGCCACGATTTAAAAGAAAGAAATAAAAAAAGCAGATGATCTTGTGGATATGGCAAGCCTTGGCAACTTTTATCTGAAGATAAAAAAGCAACAACTCTGATAAATTTGACCCTAGTAATTGGTTTTATATGGGGAAATTTGTTACACAGTATCATGGATTCAACTACAAAACTGGCTTTAGAAGTTTAGCTGCCTCTGGCCAATTTCTCCTGTCCTTTACACCAAAATTTGCTGCTCCTTCAGCTATGCTGTTCAAAGTGCTCATTGTGATGCATTCTAAGCTGAGTTTTCAAAGTAATACAGTTTAAAATTACTGTGTTTTTTTTAAAGTGGTCACAGCCTCCAATAATCTGGTTTACAGCCTTGCCTTGCATGTGATTATATCAGTGCAACTGAGGATGTGGTGTGCAGTATTTAACCTGTTTTCTCTTCACTATGCATAATGTAAGCCTACCATGTAGGGAGCGCAAAATCCTAGACTTACAGATCATAGAATCATAGAATGGTTTAGGTTGGAAGGGACCTTAAAGATCATCGAGTTCCAATCTCCCTGCCATGGGCAGGGACACCTCCCACTAGACCAGGTTGCTCAGAGCCCCATCCAGCCTGGCCTTGAACACCTCCAGGGATGGGGCATCCACAACTTCTCTGGGCAACCTCTTCCGGTGCCTTACCACCCTCACAGTGAAAAATTTCTTCCTAATATCTAATCTAAATCTACCTTCTTCCAGTTTAAAGCCATTCCCCCTCATCCTATCACTACATGCCCTAGTAAAAAGTCCTTCCCCAGCTCTCCTGTAGGCCCCCTTTAGGGACTGGAAGGCCGCAATAAGATCTCTCCGGAGCCTTCTCTTCTCTAGGCTGAACACCCCCAACTCTCTCAGCCTCTCCTCATAGGAGAGGTGCTCCAGCCCTCGGATCATCCTCGTGGCTCTCCTCTGGACACACTCCAGCAGGTCCATGTCCTTCTTATGCTGGGGACTCCAGAGCTGGATTGAGTAGTCCAGGTGGGGTCTCACGAGAGTGGAGTAGAGGGGCAGAATCACACTCCCTCATAAATGATGTTTACGTTGCCCTTGCTGAGCATGCACACATTCACCTAGGTCCTGAAGCATGAAGCTGCTAGATGTGTTGCAACGTGTATATAAAATATATGTATTACCCATGTGTTTCATTTGTGAGACTCAGAAAGCTGAGAGAGTAACACAATGCTGATTTATCAGTAGCTCCGTGGTTAAAAAGCTTGCCTGGGATATCTAGGACTTGGTCTTTCTGACCGAGGTTCTCCCACACAAAGGTCAATTTTCCAGTGTATTTGCTCTTAAGGATCTCAGTCCCAATAACGTTGCTCTGCTTTGCCCAAAGCAATTAACTGAACAGGGAGTACAACTCAGATGTCTCCTCTCCCAAATAACTTTCCAAAATTTGTAGACAATCTTCCTTGTGGTGGCTTGAGGAATTATTGGTGTATGCTGAGAACCACAGCATGTTACATTTAGTTTGATTTAGCTAGCAGGTGGGGGTTCAGCCACTGGATGTGAGGCCATCTGCACAGATCACTGACTTGAGAAGGGATGGTAAAAGGCCAAAAAATGTGACTGGGATCTTAAAAGAACGCTAAGGGCCGTGCTCAGGCTGGGGTGGTGTGCCCATGCACTTTTATGTTCAAAGCAGATTGCATAGGCCGCTTCTGTAGGCAAACATCTGTACCCTGAATCACAGCCCTTGCAGGACTCAGTGGAAGCCATTCGCTGCACACCAGTAAGCGTGGCTGAGCGCAGTCAAACGTGCAGATCCCAGCAGTGCACTACAGGTGGAGGCCACTTGTAGGAACGGAGCTTTGCACAACATGCCTGCTTACAAGATGTTGATGCTTGCACCTGAAACAACTTGGGGAAAAGTGTTGCTTCACAGTGAAGTGTGAAAATAATTTGCCTCTATTTGAAGCAGTGGCTCTTGGCTCCTCCTGTGTCTGAAATCATATCTCCAAAGTACTGTGACTACTTTTTCTTCCTTCTCTAGCACGGTACATAAGGCGAAAGGCACCAGAGTGGGAGCAGGCACCCAGTTCTCTTAAATTCTTTTAACTTTTACAGACTTGACTGACATGTGATAAATTCTTCTGGAATATTTTAGAACCTATTTCTGAGTGAAAGAGGCTGACAGCCCTCTTGGGACAGTGACTCACCTGGCAAGAATAATCCTTACAGTGCTAAGGAGGACATAATGGCAGGTAGGATTGCACATCAGTGGCTCTGTGTCGCTACCGAAGAAGCACATTGTTTTCAGAGAGCTGACCAAGAGAAAATCTCAGCATTGAATCAGGGAATTTTGGTCATTGGTTTATAACGTCCAGTGCTATTTCTTGAGCTTCTTGAAGTCTCGATGATGGTTTGAGTACATGAGCTTCTCAAGGGAAACTGACTGCATCTTTGACTCTAGCAGACAGCTTCCAGATAATCAGTAGAGCAAACTAGTTCGTGGTTTTCACTGTCTGGTGTATACTTGTGTGAGTATACAGGAGATGCTCAAATCTGTCTTCGTAGCATCTTTGAATAAACAGTGTTATGGAACACAAATGGGAATGCCTGACTTCCCCATACCAGTAGGAACTATTCTGTGTTTCTTCATCATGGTGTCTTTAAAAACAGCAGGTCTTGTACACAGTTCTTTTGTGAGAAGTAGGACATTTTTTAACATTTTTTGACACAAACATCAGAAACTGCCAAGGAAGCCAGACAAGGAAGGGAAAAATTATGAACTTGCAGTGGGAAAAGAATGCTTCAGTAAATGTGTGAATGACTTAATTGCATATTTCAGTCATATACCACGACATTTTGGAAAATCACATTTTAACCATATTACCTAATTACAAAATCTTTATTGTTCTGCGTGACAATTTGTATTAATTAAGATATGCAGACTGGGGGAGAGGTGGATGAAGTGATTAAGTAAATGTACTTTACTTTAAAAGTGAAAACTTAATCTTTGTCATTTTGACTGTAAAAACTGGTCTTGATAGTACTTTTATATCCCTCTTTGGGAAGCTAAGGGAAACACACCAGTGACATGTGAAAGATATGTTTTCATTATATATACCTAAAGTACCTGTGCAAAGATCAGTAAAGAGTGATGTATGTTCTTCTGCAGCTCTACTAAATGTATGGGTTTAAAACAATTTTTTCGTAGGTCATTAAGCAGTTAGTCAAATAAATTGTAAGTTGAGATACTGACTAATGTAAAAATTTAATTTAGAAAGGGAATTAGTGCTAAAGCAAACTAACTTCTAAAGTCTCTAGCACAAAAAACCCTGAAAAAAGTAGCAGAAGATGGCTGAGGCAATAAGGTCTTTGATGCTGATAGTCTAGAAGAAGAAAATTAAAACACATTAAATGTGTCAGCAGAAATTTTTTTAGATGCTTTGATACTGTTCATTCCAAAGTGAACAGAAATAATGTAGCCAAACAGTGAAGAAAAGCTGTGTCTTGCAGTTCTCAGGAGAGTCCACTATCAGTCCTTCAGGCTTCAGCCTGCTTTACAGGGATGGTTCCAGTTAATACACACTTAGCATTGTCACAGAAAACCTTACCAAAACTTAAAGGCACAAATAGGCTGTCCTTGTGCTGGATCCAGAGAGAAACTGGCTGAAGGCTGTAGTATCCAGTCTTTGTCTATAAAAGCAGAGACCAGTGCCACAAGGTTCCCACAAAGAAAACTCAGGACAGAGAAGTACTGCATGAAGAGATTTCCTCAAAAATCTTGAAGACTGGAACATCTCACTGCACAAAAGCTTAGTCCTGAATTAAGGAAAGATATGACAGTTAATAATTCTAAGAAGAGAGAGTCCAAGAAATGTGGTTTGGAACATCGCAGGATAATGCCTGGCTATGCAAAGCTTTTACCCCAGCTCTAAATAAGGGTTTTATACTGTCATTAATACTGGTGCGGATCCATTTTTACTATGAATAACGGGAAGACAAATTCTAAGGTACCGATAGCTGTTGTCGTTTTGAGAACTATCTTGCAAATATTTGTTTTGAGCAGGGTGAAGTAGTATGGCTGTAAACGTGTTAGCAGCTGTCTAGGTGCAAGGGATGACTTTCCTACTGCTGGATGTGGACAACTGTGATCCAAAACTTCTACCAAGCAAAAGTTTCATGAAAAATGGAAGGGAAGAAACTAGCAAAATTTAACAGAAAGGCTAGGCATGCTTTGCGCAAATGCAACTAATGTAGGAAACAAGACTCCTGAATAAGTAATAATACTTGGCTCTTAGATGGCACTTTACGTCTTCAAAGCACACACTGACGTAAGCAGAATAAATCTTTCAATCGCCCTGTGAAGTATGAGACATAGATAATAACAGACAAGTCAAAAGTCAAGCTGAGATCAGTTGTGAGTTCCTGGCTTTAAATCCCAAGCTCAACCCAAAAGTTGAGGGTCCCCTCAATAGCATGTGAGTTGTATTATGTTTAAAGAAAAGTTTGATTTAATTATGTGTCTACAGCTTCAGCTGCAATTTGATACTAAGTAAGTCAGTTATTAGAGCCCAGAGCATTTCCAGATGAAAGGCAAACAAAGGGTGGAGCCATGGTAACATATAAAACAATTTCAATTTATGTCTCATTTTATGCATCTGAAATAGAACCAAGTGTATTGCGTTTACAGTTTATTTTGGAAAGGGTAGACTTTACCCTGTAAAAGGTCCATCAGAAATCAGGGGCAACACGAGGCTGTCATCTTCTGAGAGCAGACTGGGTCAAAATTGGCAGCTCCTTTCTACAGGTGTGAACTGTCTCCGAGTGCTTTCCAGGGTGACACATGATGTTAAGCGCTGGTCTGGAGGTCCAGCTTAGGGCTTGGGGACAAGCTGGTAAGTCCTTACTTTTTGAATGTGTAGGAAGAGGACTTATTGCCTGACTGATGACTAAGGCTTTCTTGATCACAATCTGGTAGTCGTTTCCTCTCGCCTTGCAACCAAGCAGGAGTCAAAGTGAGTCCAAGGTGTGATGGGGATTGCTTGCTGTTCCAGCTCGCTGGCAGAGGAAGGTAGATGTTGAAACACGGCGTATTCTTGCATCGGACTGCTCGTCTTCAGAGAACAATATACAGTGCAGAAGGGAGTGTTCTCCCACCTGTGTTGTCAAATCGTAGAGAATAATCCCAACTTTCTTTGGCTGTGATCTTCTGGCAGTACAGATTAGATCTAGCGTGGGCATGAGCACATTTCTGAATTTCTGTCAGTTTACTGAGAGCGCATAAAACGATGTTTATGTCAGCTCTTTTCTGTCTGCATGCGTGCAGACAATACCTCATTTGTCCAAATATCTGCCCATTCCTTCAAAATTTTCAGATAAATTTGAACTTGCAGAGTTTGTACTACTTCAGCACTTTGCATCATGCAGATGCAGTGTTGTATGTCATTTTAGGAACATAGCGTTGCTTACTGTCGTGAATATGTAGAAGTGGTTGCAGTTGGCTGCTGTAAGAGGCTCATCAGGACAGTAATTAACGCTATGGAATTATATTAGTAGTTGATAACTTTCCTGTCTGTTTGCTGCAGCAGATGTCCTGCATTTTGCATAGTCTGCAGTTGTTCTTCACGTTCAGAGCTCTGGTTAACATCACTGAAAGTTTAGCACAAGAAACAAGCATAAAACATGCTGTGGAAAACCAAGATACAGAGCAGGTCGACAGGTGACACTGTCTAAAAATTTCAGATGGTATTATGGACTAAAAAAGTTTTTGAGTTAGGAGTTAGATCAAAAGATGGATGGTCTTTAAATACAATAGGTCTAAAACAGGTTTCTACAGGAACTGTGATTTCATTTATTCTGGTACAGAGTGAGGGGGGATAAAAAAGCCAGTGGTATAAAAATGCAGATAGCTGCATGTTCAGTGAGGCAGTACAAGGCTGCTCCCTTAAATGATGTAATTGCCTACAAGCTTAACAGTGATACTGCAGCTAATCACTAGAAATAATGTAGGCGTGATAGATAAGCTTGGAGTTGAAAAGTTCTAACAATGCAATCACAATATCCTCAGGTTTGAATTACTGATGAGAGTCCATACAAAGAGCAGTAACACAAAAAGAATGTTGGACTTGAGTAAAGCAGACCTTGAAGGAATGCAAAATGAGACTTAAAAATCTGTCTGGAACTCAATAATGTATGTATAGGGAACCAGAAGTGAAGGAATGAGAAGTGGTTGAGAAACACTAGGGCAGGCTCTAATGAAAAGTCTTTTCAGAGGAGTCAAAAGAGCAACAGAACCCTATACAGATAAGTAGAGGACAGAAGTAATACGTAAGAGAAACAGAGATGTTGGGGGAAGAAAAAAGTACAGAGTCTGTGAAGTGAGAACAGAGTTAGAATGTATACGGTAAAACCTCATTTGTTTGCAGTTTGTTAAGCTAGAAACCCAGACGTGCATGCGATGCCATGTTTTGTTATGCATTTATTTATGGGCTTACTGAACTGTGCACTAGCCTATACAGCCATATCTGAGGGGAGACAGTTATCTGGGGCCATTTATATTTGTCATACCAGAATGCCTGGCAACTCAGTTTGCTAATTTTGGGAAGGGTCTCTTCTATTAACAGTATTCTACTGTAATCAGAACATAGCAATATACACCCTCTGCTGAAGTCAAAGAAGAAATACCAGTGTAAAACAGATGACATTTTTCAGGTCTGTACCTGTTTGTTTGATTTTTGTGTTATCCACAACATCGCTTCACTTTCCCGTCCACCATCCCAGTTTACTAATAGAAACAGTGCTATTTCCAAGCACTGCTCACCAGAATAATACCAGGTTAAGTCAGGAAGCCAGAAGACAGGTAGAATTATTTGAGGTAGCAGAATGACTCCTAACTTATCATTACCTTTGACAGCTCTGTTAGCTTCTCAGTTTTTCCATATGTAAAATTAACATTGCACATTTTACAGGACCTCTTTGAGGTCTAGTAAATTAAGATATAAGCAGAAATATGTTCCTCTCATTAGAAGGCAGAAATTTTCCATGCCTGTGCGTGAAGATGGAATACCCTTGGTCACGATTGAAATTGGGAAACGGAGCAAGAGAAAGTCTGGAAATTCTCTGGTGGGAGCTGCTGACTCTGATGTACTAGAAGTACAGATAACCCTGGGAGTGACAGTGGAGGTGGGGGCTGGCACAGCTTGCCGTGGTACTCCAGGCTGATGGCATCGTTCACCACATGATTGACCGGCATTGCCCGTAGCAGCAGGGAGGTCATCTCCCTTCAGCTGTGTTCATAGCACTCCACTCAAAATGTTCTTTTAAATGAAAGAGTTTTTCTGTGCCTCCCGTACGCCTGTTTTACTGTGCTTTGGTGTTCTCCCTGCGCTGAGCAAAATGGAATGAGCAGTATGCCCCTACAAGAAATGGTAGAGGAGCAGGAGTGTGTTAACTGCCCAGAAATCCCAGGACTTGTCTCTAGATCTCAGAGAAGGGTTTGAACCCTGATCTGCAGATTTCTGCTTCTCAACCTGTAAGAAAGTGGCTATTTTTTATGCTTCGACCTTTGAAACTGGTTGTGAAATAGTAGGTTACAGTGAGTAGGCAGGTACTGACAGTTTAACATACTGTTGAGAGGGGTCAACCCTCTATTAACAAACTATCTTAAATGCCTGAATAACATTTTTCTTTTGCTGATACCCAAGATCTTTGCAAAGCATGTTAATTAAGGAATATCTAAATGGTATACTTTCAATTTATAACAACTGATGCAGAGAGGTGAGAAAGCACCCTTGTTGCGTTAATTTTCCCCATGAATGAAACCTTGTTTCTATGTTAAATAATTTGTTAGAATTTGAGTTAAAACTTCTGAAGTTTCATATCACCTCAGACTCAGAAATCGTTGCACAGTGAGTAGTTCTAGTCAAACATGCCATCAAAATAACACGGCTTCCTGGCAAAAAACTTTGCATCTGTGAAGCTCTGGTATTGAAGGTAATGGTTTGAGAGAATGCAATTTTAAAACATGGAAATATTATGTAAAATCAATAGATGTACAGGGTACTATTTATTTCTCTGATATTTCAAGTTGTTTTTTTATTGTGTTAGCAGCAGGTGTTAAATTCTACTAAACCAGTGAAAAATAGAAATAAATATTTAATTTACTGTATCTATCAATTTTACAAAATTGGCTTATGAAATATTAAAGTATCTTTTAAGAGATTGCAAGTAGGAACGCTAGTTAGAAAATCCAACCCCTTAACAGAAACTTAATATAGATGTGGAAATAAACTAAGCATGATTTTCGAGTTGTGGGTCCTGGGATTTTTTTTACTGCTTTTTAAGGTGGCAAGGCCTTGTGATCCTGCCTGTCTAATTTGAAGGTACATGCTCATGACAGCAGAAGTATGAAATTGGACTTCTAAAGAGAAAGATGTTGAATGGAAAAATACGCTAGGAATACGTGACATTGAACATCCATAGGTTATTTTAAAACAGTATGGACACTCATTTGAATAAACCCCTTTAATCATAAGGAACAGGAATCCAGTGGAAAACAAAGAAGCATAACAAGAGGTGGACACAAACGTAAGTGAAATACATATTGAGACATGAAAGTGGGACAAAAATTAGTCATATGGAACAAGAAGTTTGCTCTAAGGAGGTTATGGGTGGTTTCCTTACCAATAAACTGGATGTGAAAACACACTGGGATCAATATAAAGACATCGCTAAATTTGACAGCTCACGTCCTAATGGTACTGACGCTGTATTTCTAAGTGTTGCATCACTAAGTGCAGAGAAACAAGCTCAGTACCCGAGCTGGCTGCCAAGTTGCATGATGCTACAAACGCATTCCTCAGAGCTAAACAGGACTGCCTATTCAAGTGCAAACATTTACGCTCGTGTTTAACATTTTCCCTTCCTTATAAATGGAAGTTTTAAACTGGAATTTAAGAGGTCTTCTTAATAGACTTTGTCAGGCTTTTCTCAAAGGAAAATATTTCTATCAGAATATGACCACAGGATAGAGCAATATTCTTCAGCAACGTGCTCATTTCAGTGGTGTTTGGAAGGAGAGTTCCATGACTTTTTCCAGCTTGCCTCTGTGGTTGATTGCAGTATTTTTGGCAAGTTGCACAAAGGACTTGAACTTCCTTGGTAGGTGCCTGGGTTACTTGGAGCTCGTCTCCCAGGCTTTCTGCGCTCCTTTGATTTGTGTTGCCAAAGTGCAAACCGTGTATGGAAGATGTTGAAAAAAAATGGAAGATATTCCCTTCTTTGATACTGTACTTTGGAATTTCAACCCCTGGGAAACGTTCCTGATTTATGTATTTTTAAATTCCTTTTCTGAAATTAATTTCTGCATCTCTCAGAAAAGACAACTTCTACTTTCTGACTATGCTTACTTTATAGTTACCGGAGACAATAGCTTTCCCAGAGCTGCCTGTAAGAGTCCTGCTTTTGAGAGGATTTTTCCAAAGACAAAGATGACAGCAAAGTCCATAGTCTTCTTGGCAAGTCAACAGGGATCTGTCATCTGATTGTCATTTGTACTTCTGATGTTTCTTCCCCTCTAGCATTTGTACTATAAAGTGATTTCCTTGCACTGTACAACTGCAGCTGATATCTCAAGTTGAGTTCTCCTTAAATGTAAGATGTAGAAAAACTTCCTCCTTCATGATGACAGGACTTTTTCTTAAGCAAAAAGTCTTCCTCCCATCACCTTTGCACTTACACTGCCAATGCAATGTCCAATTTACCAGCCTATCCCAAACGTTGCAGAGGTGAAATCTTGTAGTTTATCACAAAGATTTGTTAATCCATCTCTAATGGACCAGAAAGGAGACAGATGACAATGTTCCGTATTCTGTGCAGCACATTACACTTAAATTATGCCATGCAGAATTATGAGTCGTATATCTTCAAAAGCCTCCTTCCCACTAGTCCTAGAAAATGGACGTGTAGAGAGCTCAAAGGAAACACAAAGCCTTACACGTAAATGGAGCTTTGAAATGAACCCAAGCTCCAGGATGAGAAAGCAGCTTGGTGGGGTGTGATGGAAGGAGATGCCACGTTTCTCATGGCTTCTGGTCCCCAGTAAGAGAAGGGGTAGCATTTTCAGGTGGTGCTCTGATAACGAGGTAGCATATACATGCTGTTGATGGCTAACTGGTTACTTTTATGTTGTAATCAGGTACTGTGTTTGCAGCTTCTCTGGATGTAAGCAAATTTAGCTTCACAGCAGTTTGCTTGGTTGCCAGCTGCAGCTTCGAGGCAGGGTCCTCCGGGAACTTCAGCTGGATGGACCCTGTGCTATTGTAGTGATGTGATTTCCAGCGCCTGGGTTAGAATAACAGCTCACTTAGCTTTAAACTAACTGTCTCCAGAGTGTAATGCAGAAATGCTGGTTTGTTGCTTAGAAGTGAAACAAAAAAATCCTGGTAACGTAAACAGAGCTATTCTGTGCTTTCGAACAACTTCTTGGTGAGCTCGTTTGCAGGGACTTGCTTGTATTAGGAAGTAAGAACAGAAGGCAGGAGAGAAACTTAGGAAGAAAGGAATATATTTTTCTGCTGAAATGTTCAAGAGATTAAGTAAAAAAAAAAAAAAGTGTAAGTGAGGGGTAAAGAGAAGCCTTTAGGTTTGAAGGATTTCTGTGCCTGTTTTACTGTCTTAAGGACACAATTTTGGAGTGAAACACAGGAATGTTCAGAGCACTTTGCAGTCTCTGTATGAAAACGCTGCAGATGAGAACAAATAATTACTAATTACTAACACCACTGCATTTTGTTACTCAGAAATAATTCAGAGAAGGGTTCTGCCAGTTGAGGTTATTGTCTAATGTTTGGATCATGAGAGACAGAAGCAAGAGAGGAGCTGAGATTATTTGAGTGGAATTTTTAAATGGCGGAAGGCAAAAGGAAGGTAAGAACACAATCTGTTCAAGTTGGAAGGAGGCAACTAATATGGCATTTGAGGTACCAGCGATGCATTCTCTATTATTCACGGCTGTGACTCTGGTACGGCTTGTAGGTTTTCTACGTTTTCATTTGCTAAATTAGGTGGGACATCACATAAAGAGTAAAGTAGTCAGTGAAACATAGAAAGGTTTAGATCATCATGTTCATACAAAGATTGCAGATGCCTTTCCACAAAATGTGAGTTGCTACAGCACTGATTTTTATGTTAATTTACTAGTGAATAATTTAAAAAGACCTGTTTATTTTTTAATAAAAAGGAAAGATATAAATTGGCTGAGTGTTCCTAATGTTACTTACAGCTGCCCTGAGCAGATGTTGGAGATTCTTAGTGGTATGCTAGACCAAAATAAATTTTATGAATAAACAAACAATTTATTTTTACTACCAACTTTTTTCAGGCTGATTCTCTCTCAAATTCACAGTAAATGGCTTTTTAAAGTCTCCTCATAAATAATTACCTTTCTTGTGCCACTTTTTTTCTAGGCATTTGGATTTTAATTACGATGATGAACTGTTTTAATAAGTTGTTAAATAATTTTATCTTTTGGGGGCTGAATCCATTTTCCATTTCTCTTTGACTTCATTGGTTCCTGGGTTTTCAGTCCTTTAATTCTTGCTAATTCACTTGATATTGCACTTTCACTCCCCTTTATAAATTCACATTGGAGAAGCAAACTGCATGCAGCAGCATCTTTTTCTTCTGAACTCTATGCATATACACCCACCTTAGCTTGCTGGTTAACAACAGTCTCCTGTTACTAGTAACCATTTTGTTTAACTCAGTCATTTTGATCACTGTAAGTTTGAAAAGATAGGTAATTAAATGGAGACAACGAGTTTTTGCTTTGGGCTAATGTCTAGGGGCCTTAAAGCACTCTACAGAAGATGGCTAGCAAAGTGAATACTGTGCTTAGTTGATAGATAAGGGCTATGCAACACTGCTATACTCACCTTCAGGCCTGTGTTTTCCCATGTAAATAATTATTAGATACCTATGTATGTAATCTGATGTAGAGAAATGCTGAACACCTAATTCCCTGTGACTGCAGCTGTGATTCATTATCTGTGAGAAGCAGCTGCTTTATTGAAATGTGTGCATCTCTATTGGGATGGGGGTGGGAAGAGCCAAGTGAGAGGTTTTTAAACTTCCTGATTTTTAGACTCGTGGCGTGATCAAGATTTACTTAATTAAAAGTGACTGCTATTAAAAAACCCAAAAATCATGTTTAAACTTTCATGTTTTTCTTTCAGATTATGTATATCTTATGATCCCACTCCTGACACTGAATAATTGGAGTTGCTACAGAAAATCACAGAATCACAGAATGGTCAGGGTTGGAAGGGACCTCTGGAGATCACCTAGTCCAACCCCCCTGCCAGAGCAGGGTCACCTACAGCAGGTTTCACAGGACAGCGTCCAGGCGGGTTTTGAATGTCTCCAGAGTGGGAGACTCCACCACCTCTCTGGGCAGCCTGTTCCAGTGCTCCACTACCCTCAAAGTAAAGAAGTTCCTTCTCATGTTAAGATGGAACAGACACACATACTCACCCGACCCCCGCAGACAGACCTGCACGAGCTGTTCTCAACAGCGCTTTGTCCTCTCTGCACACCCCTTGTATTTCACCCCCAGGCTTTTTCAGGCAGAGCGAGAACCTGACATTTCCTTCCTCCTGCTATTGCCAGCACAGGACCGGCCACGCGGCGTGCCAAGCTCTAACTTCAGCTTGTTTGCCTCCTTCACAGAAAGCCCGGCTTGCGAGGATTCGAGTGGCCAAAACGGGCAGCTCCAACGCTTATCTTCACAGCAAGCGCAACGGCCTCCTGAACGAAGCCCTCGAGCTGACGGTAAGTGTAGAGACAACATCTCCTTCCACAGAGTTTGAGAAGCTCTCTATTCCCGCTCCTCTCCCCGGGCTCCCTCCCCTTCTCTCTCCATTGCCACCTAATTGCTCATTATCCGCCGTGGCAGCCGCGCACACGGCATGGCATTATGCTATAATTATGTTTGTGTACTGTATGTGCCAAGTGGAGGGACAGCTGGAATCCAGTTGCAAGAGTGGATGGGAGGAAAAAAGCTTTCTTGGGCTCCTCCTTGAGCTGGGAAAGGACGTGGCCCTCCAGCAATGACCAGGTTCCCCATTCCCTTAAAGCTCTCTGTGCCACAGAGCTGTTGGAACTGCACTGATTTATACCACCCAGGGTCTGCCTACACTATGAATATCCACTCTCCTTCAACATAGAGTTATTTATTTCAAGAGTCTCCCTCTAATACGGACTATCCGGAGGTATTTAAAAGGCGTACAGATATGGTGTTTAGTGGTGGACTTGGCAGTGCCAGGTTAACGGTTGGGCTTGATGATCTTAAAGGTATTTTCCAACCTAAAAATTCTATGATTCTATCTAATCAAGCCCAACAGGACAGGAAAATATTCCCTAGCTCCTGTTTCAGGCAGTTCGGTGGTGGGTTTATTTTTAACAGAAAGGCCTCTGGAGGCTAATACTAGCTGTTCAGGAGAAGAAAAGTTTCAAGTGCGTCAGATTGCTCAGCAGAATCAGCGAAAAGGAGAGGAGGTTATTACATTAAGCCTGATCAACACCAGAGCAGGTATTAGCACATTTCATGGATTTCATTTCAAATAAATCACCCTTTCATGCACGTGGGGAGCAAAGAGCGAGATGAAGCATGCTTAATTGAGCCACCAGAGCTGCCTAGCACTTGTTCACGCATCCTTACTTGGGGCATAATCCTTCAAACGTCTACTATTTCCCCTGGCACGCATCCTTGCATTTGTAAAGACTTTCCCTGTTACCTGCAAAGTCTGGATCTCCCAAGGACTGGCCTGAGCAGTGAAGACAAGCAAAGAAGGCATTTAGCAACTCCGCCTTCTCTGCATCATCTGTCACCACAGCACCTGTCTCATTCAACAACGGGCCCACATTTTCCCTAGTTTTCCTTTTGTCTCCTATATTAATACCCATTTAAATATTGTTAGAAGTCATAGTTAAAAGTGTGCCTCTTGCAAGGCTTTACTTTTGTCGGGCTAGGGTCTGCGTGTTCGCATGAAATACCCGTTTCTGTGGGTTGCAGCCTTGGGTAACTTTGCTTACTGTTATGCTCTGTATGACCTAAACAGAGCATGCTTAGGACCAAGCTCAAATAGAGACCCAGTACTGCAACTTTTTGCTATTTATGTGAGAAGCTGAGGATTACAGAAGGAAAGGTGTAGACCAGGCTGTCATGCTTCCTGGTGTGATGGTGACAGCATTACTATCACTGCAGTTTGGCAAGTGATGATTTGGTAAAACACAGGTAATGTTTTGCTTGACCACTTCTATTTCTGAACATGTCAATGTAGATGAAGAAACCATTGATACCAAAGCCAAGCTCTGAAATATTACCATGCAAAGCTGCAAACTTTAGATAGTTTCTTTTTTTTTTTATTTAAGAAAGACATAAAATGTACCATCTCAATGAACAGTGACATTTAATAACTTGTCACTAAATACCTATGAGGATATATATACAAATAACACAAAGAGAGTTTGATACTCAATTTCTTTCATTCACAGTATTTCAGTAAAAAGAGTGAAATGCCAAAGTACAAAATGATAATATATATTTAGTGTAGGTTTTCTAAAATGTAAAACCGTAGCTTTGAAGATTGAAATATCATCTTCATTCTGCCAGTGGACTAACTAAATGTGCATTTCTGTATCAGTTTCAATTATTTTTAACCAAAACCCAGACAGTTGTTTAATCAGATTGTTGGTACTTTTGGTTTGAGATGCTCACCGTGCTTGCAGTCGGTGACCAAATTGGCACACAGGCTGTTGACAAATGGAGGTGGAGAAACAATACCCCAGCATATTAAATACCTTTTTATGAGTTGCTGCCTATTTCCGACAGCGCTTAAGGGTCTTTTTTATTTCCTTCATTTTTTAAAGTAGTGCTCAGTAGATTGTTATGCCAGAAAAGTCTGAATTTATCAGCAACACGCCTTCATAAAGCATCCCTTTGAAATAAAATTGTTAGTTTTGCCATGTAAACATCGTTAATAATGCAATGGGGGAAAAAAGATTTCCTAAACAAACAGAAGTGTGTCTTTCCCTGACCCCCAGCAGAGGGGTGCCTCCTGCTTGGAGGTTGCACAGTCAGCTGTTTTGGTTGGTTTTTTTCACTGAAAGGGATGCAGGCTTTTTGGTATTCAGGCTACCTGAAGAGCTAGGAACCTACTGACAGTGGTGGAAACATAGAATCATAGAATGGCTTAGGTTGAAAAGGACCTTAAAGATCATCGAGTTCCAACCCTCCTGCCATGGGCAGGGACACCTCCCACTAGACCAGGTTGCTCAAAGCCCCATCCAGCCTGGCCTTGAACACCTCCAGGGATGGGGCATCCACAGCTTCTCTGGGCAACCTGTTCCAGTGCCTCACCACCCTCAAAGTGAAGACTTTCTTCCTAATAGCTAATCTAAACCTACCCTCTTCCAGTTTGAAGCCTTTCCCCCTCATCCTATCACTACATGCCCCAGTAAAAAGTCCTTCCCCAGCTCTCCTGTAGGCCCCCTTTAGGTACTGGAAGGCCGCTATAGTGACTACTGACTTCCAGGTCAGTACCTGGAAGTTCTCACCTACGTTGCAGCCTATGCATGAGGGCTTTTGCAGTTTTGCCACATGTTGAATTATGAAGGTGGGGAAAGATGAAGGAAATACTCGGAGGAGCAAAAACTTCTGGGAAGCAGAAGCTGTGAGTAAGATCAGTATGTTTTAAAAACAACCATAGCTTGCCATTTTACTGTGCTGGCTTACATGTAGGTAAAGGCCTTCCAGAGTGTTACCCTTCGGATATTTGTTGCATCAGGAGAATGTTCAACGCCTGCACCACGGGAGTTCATGATAGAATCTACGTGTTTTTAAGTGGGTTGTATTGAAGACTATAGTAAAAATTAAACTAGAAGTGCCTAACATTTTCCTAGTAACACATGATTACTGGAAGTGGAATATTTAGCTCTCTACGCAAGCCCCTAAATAAACTATTCTACCTGATTTGTAAAAGCCAGGAGGAAACAAACACATCACAGGTGAGTCTGGTGAGATCTGGAACCTTAGATTTATTTTTTTTCAGACAAAGCCAAAAGCTTGACATTGGCCACAAAGTGCTCTTGGGAAATGCCTTTGATACTGGAAATCCCCCTAGTGCTGAAGTCTTCACCTGCAGAAGCTGCTGACAAACAGGCTGGATGCCGGACAGATTCTGACCGTGGCATTAAGACATGACTTTTAAATCTCAAAAATCAATCCTGCCTTTCTCTGGGTTAGAGTCAGAACAGAATCTTAAACTGCTTTTATCATGAGGTGTTGAAAAACACTCAAAATGACATTGAAGTGTCATGATTTTGGCTCTATTATGTATGGGTTTTTAAAAATATCTTTAAAATTCATAGCATCTTCTTGATAAAGTAGACTGATTTTCTACTTGTTTTTTTCAGTGTGGAGTATTTCAAAATGGATTTTAAACAGCTATTTCTTCAATTTAAGTAATTTTGTTACAAGCTAATAGACAATACATAAACATACCTGAGTTTTAATGTTAACATATTTGTTTCAAAGTTGCTATCAACATTAAAAAGCACAAAGCTAAATGTGGCTGCTAAAACATGGTATGCAATATGCTGTGTAGTGCTGTGATTCTAAGCAGTCATGCATATTTATTATTTTCTTCCAAATTGCAGTGCTATTACTGGTAGATATATCGGGTTTTTAGCCTCAGTCTGTAATATGTCATGTACTGGACAACATTTTGAGAGACTTAGATATATTGATCCAAAACCAAGAATGCCAAGAGGGAAAAAGCCTGACCTAGATCAGTTCTGTTTTAATTATATCACGGTTTAGGGTAGTTTATCGTTGTTTAGGTTAGTTTAAGTGTGAAGAAGTAAATGATGCAATGCAATTCAGTGTTGTAAAGGAAGCTTAATGGGTGAGATTTTCAAATCAAGTCTAGTTTCTCCCACAGCATTTTGCTTTTTCACCCAGCCCAGCAGGAGCACGTGGCTCAGCGCTGAGAATCTGAGTGTCTGCGTCTAATCTCAAAGGAGGGACCAACCTTTATGCTGCTCCACAAAGGAGCAACCACCTGTTTTAGCAGCGACCTGTGTGTTACTTGTAAAGTGATGAGAATGAATGTCGTGGTTCATTCTCAAACACCCGGCATGCCTTAGCTGCTCTATGCGGGACACTAACACTCTGCCAAAGCAGGGAAAGTCACCATCCCCCTCTTAAACCCGGTTAACATCCATATCCCTGTACAGACATAATGTCTTACTTTATAATCTTTTGCGCTTTTTTTTAATGCAAATTATGACTTTGGACAACCTGCAGAATCCAGCCATCACTATCTTTGCAGTAAGGAGTCGGAACAAGGTGTTGAAAGATGTGACTGCCTTTTTTGTAGGTAGCTGCTGGGTAATTGTGGAGATGATGGTGCTGGTGGCAATCAGGGGGAGCAAGTCTGCTGCTCTGTGCCTCCATGCACGCTGCAGAACACTTCCACTAGGTTTTATGCAGGTGCTGCAGCTACTCTCACCACTAGCACATTATCCATGCCTTTTTCAGTTGCTTATGGTTCTTCTACTCCCTTACTCCCTACTCTTCAGGTATTTTGGTAGCTGATGGAACAGGCGTATCTTAAAGCTAATGGTCACCGACACATTTCTATCTCCACGTGCCACTTCTGCTACTCCTTTGACCCTGTTCACTCCTCTCTCTACTGGATACAATGTGCCACAGCTGCCCAATTCTCTTTTGTCATGGGTATCGGGCCAGAGGAGGCCATGGGTTTGGGCATCTGGGGCCAAAGCTGTGCCTCCAACACTGCCTTCTGCCCCGGGTGCACTGGGATGCGCTCTCAAGCTGAGCCTATGCTAGAGTAGACAGGAGATTTGCACTGATATCTCTTGTAGTTTGTGTCTTGCTCAAAATCAGAAGGCAGGTGGCAAAAAACAGCCTACAGAATATTTTGTAAAGAAAAACAGCATTGTGAGTGGATAAGCTGAGAGGAAAGGTGTATTTTTTCTCACTGATTATAGTAA
This sequence comes from Charadrius vociferus, assembly GCF_000708025.1. Classification (NCBI taxonomy): domain Eukaryota; kingdom Metazoa; phylum Chordata; class Aves; order Charadriiformes; family Charadriidae; genus Charadrius; species Charadrius vociferus. The sequence continues at coordinate 3,336,960 of NW_009647222.1, forward strand.
GGTTAGGTTTGGGTGTTGGGATGCATTGATTTATTTCTTCTTTCTACCTTTGGCTCGTCATGTATCATTAGGCAAACTGCTTAACCAGTTCCAGTAATGCCATCTGCAAAATGAAATAAGGTTAATATAGGTCATACACTGTAAAGCCCTTGAGTGTAATACATAGTACACAGTTTTAAAGAAGACAAATGAAATCTTTGTAAAGAAACATGAAATTTAACAAGCAGATAACAATACAGCAATTCCTTAAGCTTCCATGTGGTGCCACTAGTCACTCTTGGGAAGATATCCTGCTGCTTCCTCTTTGGAGAGGAAAAGGAATAGCTGTTCCAGCAGCATGTAATTGCCTGAACTGCTCCTGCACCCTGGCATCTTCCAACACTGCTTCTGCCTGGCAATACGGGAGGGGACTGGGAGCGTGTTTCCTCCTGTGCTTTAGTGTGGTTTGAAGCCTTCAGGCCAAGAGCCACCTTTGACAGGGATTCCAGCTGTGGCCTTTGAGCCTGAAGCACATGTCAATTATTTATCTTCTCTTTCACCATACCAAAAAGAGATTGCATTGGAAGGAATGCTCTACAAATAGCCAGAGCCCGTGCTATATATCTGAGCAACAGAAGGTGATATGGATCTTTCTGTTGAACCTTCTAAAGAAACACATTTTAAATGAACACACAAGAAACTAATGCTAATTAAGTAATAGTATTCTATGGAGACCTGTGGTAGACACTATAATAGTGCATTAGCGAGCTATGCATAATTCAGCAATGCTGAATTCTTTCAGACATCATCTACAGGGCATTTTGCATAAGTATGGACTTAATAATTTGTCCCTTCGTGGACATGCATCAGTGTTCCTAAGGGCATCATTTGGCCTGCAAAATGCCCATTACTGGAGGTGGCATAGAAGAGAGGAAGCATCCATTCTGTCTTGAAAACCAAGCTGAGACGATAGGATGGGTCATTAGAAAGGTTGTCTTATTTGTAAACAGGCATTAGACATGGAGACCTAAGATGTGATTTCCCACCCCACCCACTGCCCCTGCCCTGTGCAGGCAATTTTCCAAAAAGAATTGCAAAAAATAGGCTGTTTGCAGAAGACCAAGTTATAAGCTAGCATTTTTCTAAATGGTGGCTTAGACACGGGCATGTGAAAACATGCATAGGCCCATAAACAAGTGGTCTGGGAGTATAGCTGTGTGTGATGGAGTTAAAGCCACTTGGTGAGCTACTGCTAAAGTGAGTTGTCACAGCTTTGTATTCTCTTCTTCTCCTCAAAGGCAAAGTTAAGCTAGCAGGGAATGTATTTTATCTTGCCACTGGAGTAGGATAAGGACATGTAAGTAGACAATTACGATGACTCAACTGACAAGAATTAGCTACTGCATTAGCCTTTTATATCTTGCCCTACCTCTTATTTTCAGAGGGTTGATAACCTGGTCACCCCTAGTCAGGCTAATTGTGCATGAATCTTAAGACCCTCATTTTAGGTACTCATAAAATAGAAAGATGACTTGCTAATGGGACTTTATGCACATTTGATAATGTACTATTTTATCATTGCTACCTTGTCAGCACAAACAGCAGGTGTTTTTGCAGGTCCCCTCAGCGGCATGCCTCTTTTTGCCACCAGTCCTAGAAGTCTTGGAAGGGTATGTGTTCACCCTATGCCACCGCATATTGTTATATCTGAGTTGCAGCAACCAAGATATATTTGTGCTCATTGCAAGTACTTACAAAGTAGCATGGCATAATTGTCCCTCTGCAAGCATCTCTCTCTAAGCTATTGTTTAAAACTGCCAGACGCATCTTTGTTCTTTATTAAGAGTAAGGCAACAACACAAAGTCTGTAGTTGTCAGGAGATAATCATTCCCCAAGGGCATTTGAAGCACTTCACAACCAAAAGGTTGTGATTACTCCACGATTGCTATACTGCTTATTATTCCTTATTGCTTAATTATGGAACCAGAGTGTGTTTCCTGGATGCTGTCATCTAAATAAGATTCTCCAGTTCTCATGCTCTGCTTCAGTGTTACGTGGACTGGGAAGCTTTGTAGCATTTCGAGATGATGTAGGGGATAGCAGTAGGGCAGGCCAGTCACGACAGCTCTTCTGGCCTTCAGGAGACTGGGGTGTTCAATCTCTGCTCTGCCAAGTGCTTGCTCAGAGCCCTTGAGTGAGTCACTCAGCTAAGGTATACCTCAGCTTTACACCTCTGCTCACGTGCTACCATAAATAAGGGGGTGTGAGTATCCAGAATAGAAATAATATAATGGTCTTCATCTCGACCTCTAGGTATGGACTCAGGCAACATGCTATGAAGACTGAGTTTCTTTTCAGCATCTGCACATTCAGCTGACTTATTTTGAGTGGTCTTTGGTGGAGTGCAGTGACTGAGGGTTGTGCGTGTATATGGGGTGAGAGCGCAAGGGAAGAGGGGGTTTAAGATCTTAAAATACTCTTCCTGATTTCACAAGATGCGTGACTGCAGCCCAAGTGGTCTGGCTCCCAGTGGTGCTGAGAGCTCGGTTGCTCTCGACCAGAGAGAGCCTCTCAAACGAAGACTGTGGCACTGTTCACATTTCTTAAGGTTTATTCAGATTTGTGTCTCTGGTTAAAGCAGGCTGATGCAGTTTGTGCTTGCCAGGCTGTGGTGCTGTAATGTGTCACACGCAGGTGGGGTACTAGGCTGGCAGCAAGCCCGCCTGAAACAGGCGTCTGATGCTGCTGTGGTTCAACGAGGCTTTGATGTCTCCACTCTTTACTGGTTCAATGAGTCTTCTGTGACTGGCTGCCTGGAAAGGCAATGTACTCTTGTGGTTACGCGTTGGAAAAGAGTGGAAAGTGTGGCCTTTTCAAGGCTCGCTGGGCCTAGAAATCTACCCTGAAGAACTATTTTTTTTTTTAAGTCTTTGATTTAATGTTTCATTGAATCACGTGACCTACCCTAAGGAAGAAGAAAGCCACCCAAGGTGTATTTTAACATTCGCCTTGATTTTTCGAGTGTATGCACTCAAGACAAGAAGGGATGGTGGGTGACAAATCTCATTTCTAAATCATCGCTTAAATTTCCAGATGAAACTCATGCTGAACTTCATTCCTTAGACTTGTCTTTGGAAACTTGAATAAGAAATAGACTTGGTGATACTCCCTTATTATTACAAGGTTGGCATAAAGTCTACTTAATGAGGTGCTTTTTACGGCAGTGGTTGATTTTTAAATCCCCCTTTTCATTCCTGAAATCTAAACCTTAATAGCACCTTCCATTGTGGCGCTTTCTGCTAGCGTGCATCTTCTGTCCTCTGCGAGAGGCTGCGTGCAATCCTGCTTGCAAGCTCTTGTGTCATAAATAGAATTTGTTCAGGAAATAAAAATGTATTGTTTTCATTGTTAGAGGATGCTACTAAATTGGCTGTATGTTTGTCTAATAATCACATCTAAAGCTGATTATTCTGGTAATAGCCTTAAGATATTATTTAAAAATAAATATATAAATGCACTACTTTTGTACTAATACTAGTTTTTAATCTCTTCTTGTTTCTATGAAGTCTGAATGAGATTTTCAAAATTGAATAATAATTTGATCCGTTAATCTTTTGAAGCTAGTAATTTTATTTTCCCCTCTTTGCAGTCTCTGAGGCTCGCAAATGAATAGAGCTTCATTACTGGAGTCTGCATTTAATAACCATTATCCATTATCTTGTAATTAAGACTCCCTGTAACGAATCATGAGGACAATGCAAAAATACATAGTACATTTCTTTAATGAACTGGAAAATGTTCATCTTGTTCTATTTAGTAATGAGTTGCTGAATAGTCGTTAAATCCACTGGAGAATAGAGCTAGATGGATTTTGAAGACTATCTTGAGTTTGTGGTTAATCTATTAGAATTAAAATTTCATCTTCTATTTTTATCAACAGCTGATTAGAAGTCATTCTGTTTGACCAAATTGATTAGAAGACCATATACAAGGGCAGCTGTTGTTTAATGAAAGTTTTTAATGAAACTGTACCATAGAGACTTGTAATTATAAGACTTATAAAAGCTTTGACTTACCTTATACTAGAAAAAATGAAAAGTATTGTGCTGAAGGACTTTAAGTGCTACATTTCGAAAGGGAAATTAAAAATATAATTTGGCAATGCTGAAGTTTCACTTCCACTGTTACTTGTTTTAATGCGACTATCAGATGTCCATAGTGTCTCTCTGGAAGGGATTAGCTCTGAAATTTGTAGCTCAATTGTCTCTCGTATGTCCTCCGTTCTTTGCAAAGCTTAATCAACTATTAATTGCCTCTTTTGCTCGTTGCACTTTCTCTGGAGTTAGAACTTTTTTCGCAAGTAACTGTTTCTCTTTAGAATGGGAATTGTCATAGGAGGGTGCAATTTAATCACTAATGGGCTGAGTGAGTGCCCAGACGGGAAGCCTATGGAGAAAACCGTGGTCTTACAAGACACAATGTTAGCGATACCATTCGATTATGTTTAAATCACAGGACACAGAAGCATGCCTGGCTTTGTCTTAACTTCCTGTCAGGCTGAAACCTAGCTGCCTGCCAACCTTCATCAGGATGTCTCTGGAGTGTGCCACAGCACACGGTCAAAATGTAGTCTAGGCAACTCTTTAGTTTGAGCCAGTTGTGAAACTTCCCTTGCTTACTCTAGGGGATGTTGTAGAAGCATCGTCATTCAAATAAGAGACAAAATGGACCCTAAGCCAACTTTGAAGTGGAAGCAGATGCAGTTCCAATTGACTTAAGTGGATGATGCACTACTACACGATGTTTGAATTATCCCTCTTCTTCTCCCGATTACTTTTGATAATTAATGATCCCACAGTACACCTTTTCTAAGAAGTAGGTTCCCAGGGATGAAGTGCGCCCTAATGCAATTAAAGAAGTTTCATCATTGTGTTGTGTCAATTCAGGTTCATACACTGCAAGGCAAATGTGGGGTTTTTTTTTATAGTTTCTTAGCTTTTTGTTATATTGTGCTGCAGGATTTGTTTTAAGCCAGCCCAGAACAGCAAGAACGCACAAGAACACACAAGAACACAACACAAGCATTCAGGACAGGCAGTGGAGAATGTGGTTAACAAGTGAGAAACCAGAAAAAAAAAAGCCAAAGCTCATTCTTTAAATAATGCAGATGTTTTGATCTTGTTACTGCATTATATCAGACCATGGCTTTAAGTATAGTAATTTGCAATGTTACAATTGCAAAATGCATAAGAAGAGTGTTTTTCCCCTGTTTACGGTATTACACAGCTGGTTTTGTAAATACACGTGGGATTTCTTTCCTTGCACTTTAAATAGCTGCGGGAGATGCAACACTAGACTGTCAAATGTGAGACTAAATAGATGCAAAGTTAAATTAAAAAAAATGATGAAAATTGTTTCTATTCAGAAAGATCCTTGTGGAAATACTAAAATGTTGATTTATATGCAGAGTTTTTCTGAGGAAATAATTTCCATTGTTGTAGTTAGTTAGACACATTCCTATTAACGTATATATACACATATATTGAGTGTCTGTACAGGAACACATATTATATTGGACTGTCCTGAAGAGATTGTTAGTCTGATAGCTAGAGCAAGGAATTAAGAGCTGGGATGTTCCTTTAGCTACTGGGATTACCTGTCTTGCTCTGAAACCAGATGGCTATCATGCTCCTGCTCTAGCCTCAACCAGAACAAGGTTAGTACCGACACCACTGGGATGTAAATGTAAAAGAATGCTTCTAATCACTGTGAAGCATGAGGACATCTTTGGAGGGTGTGAACTATGTATGCACAGAATGTCTCTTGTTCTAAAACTACCGTAAAGCTTTTTGCTTCCTTTCAGGTTCTGATTTTATAAAGACATCTACAGGAAAGGAGGTGGAAAATGCGACCTTTCCAGTTGGAGTAGTCATGATGCGAGCGATTAGAGAATTCTACTGGCAAACTGGCAACAAGGTAATTATCGCTGTCTTCATAAAAATTAACCAAATAGGCTCACTCAGAAGGAAATAATCATAGAATCAAAGAATGGTTTAGGTTGGAAGGAACCTTGAAGATCATCGAGTTCCAATCTCCCTGCTATGGGCAGGGACACCTCCCACTAGATCAGGTTGCCCAAGGCCACATCCAGCCTGGCCTTAAACACCTCCAGGGATGGGGCATCCACAGCTTCTCTGGGCAACCTGTTCCAGTGCCTCACCACCCTCAAAGTGAAGACTTTCTTCCTAATAGCTAATCTAAACCTGCCCTCTTCCAGTTTGAAGCCTTTCCCCCTCATCCTATCACTACATGCCCCAGTAAAAAGTCCTTCCCCAGCTCTCCTGTAGACCCCCTTTAGGTACTGGAAGGCCGCAATAAGATCTCTCCGGAGCCTTCTCTTCTCTAGGCTGAACACCCCCAACTCTCTCAGCCTCTCCTCATAGAAGAGGTGCTCCAGCCCTCGGATCATCCTTGTGGCCCTCCTCTGGACATGCTCCAGCAGGTCCATGTCCTTATATTGGGGACTCCAGAGCTGGATTGAGTAGTCCAGGTGGGGTCTCACGAGAGTGGAGTAGAGGGGGAGGGGCAGAATTACCTCCCTTGACCTGCTGGCCACACTTCTGATGCAGCCCAGGATACGGTTGGCCTTCTGGGCTGCTGTCACACATTGCTGGCTCATGTTGAGCTTCTGGTCAATCAGC
>NW_009647222.1:3343783-3355269 GCF_000708025.1 Charadrius vociferus
CCCAGTACTGACCCTTGAGGAATGCCACTCATCACTGGTCTCCACTTGGACATTGAGCCGTTGACCACAACTCGTTGAGTGCGACTGTCCAGCCAGTTCTTTATCCACTGAGTGGATCATTTGTTGAATCCATGTCTCTCAACTTAGAGACCAGGATATAGTGTGGGACGGTGTCGAACGCTTTGCACAAGTCCAAGTAGATGACATCAGTCGCTCTTCCCTTGTCCACTGCCGCTGTAACCCCTTCATAGAAGGCCACCAAATTTGTCAGGCATGACTTGCCCTTGGTGAAGCCATGCTGGCTGTCACCAGTCCTCTCCTTATTTTCTATGTGCCTCAGCAGAGTTTCCAGGAGGATCTGCTCCATGATCTTGCCAGGCACAGAGGTGAGACTGACTGGCCTGTAGTTCCCTGGGTCTTCCTTCTTTCCCTTTTTGCAAATACGGGTTATGTTTGCCCTTTTCCAGTCGGCAGGAACCTCACCAGCCCGCCACGACTTCTCAAATATGATGGCTAGTGGCTTAGCGACTTCATCCGCCAGTTCCCTCAGGACCCGTGGATGTATCTTATCAGGTCCCATGGACTTGTGCACCTTCAGGTTCCTCAGGTGGTCTCGCACTTGATCTTCACCTACAGTGGGCGGTTCTTCATTTTCCCAATCCTCGCCTTTGCGTTCTGTGTCATGGGCAGCGTGGCTGCAGTCCCTGCCAGTGAAGACTGAGGCAAAAAAATCATTGAGTACTTCAGCTCTGTCTCTGTCCCAGGTAACCAGTTCTTGCATTTCCTTCTGGAGAGGGCCCACATTTTCCCTAGTCTTTCTTTTCTCGCTGACATACTTAAAGAAGGATTTTTTGTTTGTCTTAATGTCCCTGGCCAGAATTAGTTCTATCTGGGCTTTAGCTTGTCTAACCTGATCCCTGGCTGCTCGAACAATTCCTCTGTATTCCTCCCAGTCTACCCGCCCTTGTTTCCAATCCCTTTTTGCTTTTGATTGTGTCCAGGAGCTCCTTGTTCATCCATGCAGGTCTCCTGGCTTTTCTGCCAAATAAGACTGTAATAATTTCAAAATGTAGAACCTATAAATCCACATACATTAGCTTCCGTGGCTATATGAGCAATATGTAATGGGACATCTCTATTGTATTCCCCATTTGATTTGCTAGTATCTGTATACTTAAAAAAAAAAAAAAAAAGCAAGCCCTTTTGGCTTTACTCGCTTGAATAACTATCACTTAATTCCCTAAAAGCTCATGCAATTTTTATGCATTCCCTGCTGCATTTAGATTTGGGGTTTGTTTCACCTTTTAAGGTATTTAAATGGTCATCTCCATTAATAACAGGGTAGATCTCAAGCTGACGGTGATTGACATACTCCCATAAACCTCTGTGGAGTTATACAAATTTATAGCCATCAAGAGTCTGTCCAGTGTACACAACTGTATTTTCTGACTTCGTTTTGGCAACCCAAGGGATAAATTCTGCTCTTTCCTCCCCTGCCAGAGGGTCTATCCAAGGGGGCAAGAAGGCAGATCCAGATGGATCCTGTTGTTTGGGATGGAGAGAAGAAGGGAGGGACAGGGGTTGGAAGAACGTAATGTCCTGATACACAACATTTATCTATCAGGTCACTGTCAAGTGAGGTCAGTAGGGGTAAGGAACAGGGGGGAGCGTATGGCAGAGCCAGTGATGAACTATCCATATGTCCATCCTTGTGCTAAAGCAGTGAGAAGGGAGGAGGTTATCCAGGAAGGCTTAAGACACCTCTCACCTCCTTTATCCACAGGCAAGTGGGGGCTGCTGGTTAGAACTGGTGCTGGTTTTCAGCAGTGGGCTTTGTCTTCACCTGCAGCCTCATGGAAGGAAACCATATCTCTAGCTAAGACCCTCCTCATTTCTGGGTCACCCTTCCATCCTCTCCAGTTCACCCTTCTGTCCCATCTGCAGGTGGCCTTTCAAGGTATGTTGTTAGGACATGAGATGAGCCAGTGGGATAGGGGCTGAGATAGCTTCAGGGGCTGTTGGAGGTTGAGGAGCACATGCCAGCAGATTAGACGTGTGTCCATCTGCTCTCTGTAGTCATCTAGATGAGGCCAGTGTGGATCCCTGGGCTGGCCACACTCCTCCCTTCCCAGCCTGCATCTCTCTCTGCCACGCAACAACTTGAGCAGCTCCGATAGTCTTGTTTCTGCGGGAGCGTCATCACTGCCGCACACCCGAGGCAGATCCCTGGGGCCGGTTGACTCACCTCAGCACCAGCGCTGCTTACATGAGCTGTGTGCCAGAGATTGGGCTCTGCTGCATTAACACAGCTTTGTACCTATAATTGGATATAAATGTTAAATTCACCTTTTGCTTTAAAAGGATGCATTCATGGTATAAAATGTGTTATTAAGAATGAGTGCTTATGTCTATGTGCATGTGTGTGTCAGTGAATTAGATGTAAACTGACTTTATGTGCTTTTATTAACTGAAGACAATATTATCAGTGAAAAGAGATTTCTAAATGGTTTCTTTAACAAACTAATTTTGCTGCTGTAGGGATGCTTTCTAGCAAGGCGTTGGCTGGGAAAAACAGGTTAATACAGAAATTAAACTTCTTCGAGGAAAGGAACAAGTTGCAGAGTAACATTTATTGAATGATAAGCTGTGGTGGTGATATGAAAAGTGTGCAATATAATGGGAAATAATCTTTTCCTGTCATTATTGAAGGACATACATAAATTGGTTTTTCTGTTGGGAAAACCCCCAATCCAGAAAAACTTATTACTTTTAATAATATAAGGTGAAGAGAAAATTCTTGAGGAGATGAACTTATTAAGCAAAATAATGAAATGCTATGAAACAGCAGGAAAGTGGTAGCTGGACTTTGTACTGCTCTTGAATTAAATTCCAACCCCCCTTCCTTTTTGCGTTTTTATGGCAGTCAGATGTGCCGTTTGGAAAGCTGGTAAATGGAGGAGAGGACAGGCTTGTCTTTGTCAGCTTTTTTGCAAAGAAAAGAGCTTTCAGAATTTGCTAAAAGGGGAAGGAATTCTGTATGGTGATTTTAGTTCTCTTATTAACTCTATTTTACTTGTTTTTGCTGCAGATTATCTCAAAGAGATGTAATATTTCCAGGAAGAAATCTAAATTTGAATTTCATTAGAATTTCTCTTCCTGAGGGAAAACACATTCCCACTATTTTAATTTACTGTCTAGAAGATGCTTTTCCCATTGCTGTGGTTTAAATTCCTATTGGAAATCTAGTGTTAACAGATGTATGCATATACTCACGCATCCATCCATCCATCCATCCACAAAAACACAATTTATCAAGCTTTTCCTGATATTGTTCTTTATAATCTTATTGGAAATATACTGTTATCATAGTGCTTCAGTGTGAGAGAAGGATTTATTTTCTGTGTGTTTGTCCTGAAATCACTAATAAAAAAAAATACCAAACACATTTAAAAACAGATACTTTTTGATTCCACTATTATATCCGTAAGGTACAAAGAAATCCTTAATGCAGTGAGGTTTCAGGAACGTATATACAGAAATCAGAATGATAATTCTTGCACAAGGACGCTGATGGGAAGGGGTACCCAAGGTAAAGGTTTTTGGCAGAGGGAAATGTAGAAAGAATCACTGTGTGCTACTGTGCAGATTGTTCAGATTTAAATTATTATTTTTATTTTTTATTTTCAGAAACACTTTTTCCTAATTCTCCTTGTTTTTCAAGGGTTTAATAAGCTCCTGCATGGCAACATTTTGGCTAATGCAGGTGACAAAATTTTTGACGAGGGATTTGATAGCTGCATGTCAGAAGGTCTGTCTCAGAATGAGATGTGTTTAAATGGCACATAACCAAAAGACTGGCATTAGGGGTGCATGCCAAGTCACCTCAGTGCTGGCTCTGCACAGCAGGTTGATCATGGGATTCAAGACATGCTTTACCTCGAAGACAGGGGTTTTTGGCATGTGTACCTCTACATACATGGCAGTTCACCTGACCAAATATGTCATGTATCTCACGTCAAGTGACTGATAGCGTATCCAGCATGTGTTGGGAGAGATGTTTTGCAGTTCCTGTGAAGCACAAAACTTTCCATTTTTGGTAAAGACAGACCTAATTTAATTCCCATTTGGAAAATTTTAGTGAAAATTAAACCTCTGATAGGTTTGAAGGTACAGCCCAATCATGTACAACTGTGGTGCACAGGTTTTTTATAAAGCATAACCATCCCTCACTGCTCTCCACATGAGTCAGCTGCCTCACGTGCTTTATTTCAACATCTTTGGTGTTACATTATTGCATGTGTATTTGTTGTTGTGTATTTGGAGTTAGATTGTGACATGGGCAGTAGGTGATATGCAGATATCCCAGGTCCTGCCTCAGTCCCTTGGCCTAATAAGTGCTATAGGCAAAGTACTCCCGTTAGACCTCAAACCCAGCTCCTGAGAAAGTGCACTGGGGTCAAACGTATTACTCCTTCAGTTGCTGTCCCTCGGGATGAAAATCTTATCTTTTGCACTGATGGCTTGATAGCTCTCAGCCCTAGTCCAGAGTTTCTACTGTTTGCAGTCAGATAACTTACTGAGTAGAGTTGTTTCATACACCACAGGCACTTTGAGACTGCAGGTGTACAGATGCTGATTGCTCTTCTGGGGTTGCTGATGAATGGAAATGGGTATTGCACTTCTTTTTTTTTTATATAAAGGTTGGATTTAAACCTGCTGGGGGCATTCGGACGGCAAAAGAAGCTATTACTTGGCTTATGCTGGTGAAGGAGGAACTGGGAGTGCAATGGCTAACACCAGAGCTCTTCCGCCTGGGTGCCAGTAGTTTGCTGGAAGACATTGAGAAACAGGTTAGTTGTTAACTGTTTTCGGCTTGGTGGAGATAAAAAGTAATCTTTCTAAACATGCTGGCTTACTGGTTTTTGCAGAATATGCTTTTTGGTGCTGTTTAAAAGACAATAGAACATCCAACTAATTCATTATTAATGACAGGTTCACCTCCAGCCCAGTATTTCTTTAAATTTGGCCTGTTATTACAGACATCTGGGACTCTGATATTCCAGCAGCTGACAATTGCCTGGGCCAGGTCTGCAATGCAGTGAGCAAAGAGGCTCAGTTTGTACATATATGGAGTCTTTTGCAAATGCACGGTAGTGCACTCCCCTGCGTGCCTAGCTGTTGTCAGTTCAGCTGACCCTCAAAATATCGCACAGACTCTTTGTGTCACTGTGCTGGAACTGTTCACAATATATTTCCATGCTGTGGTGAAAGTCACGTCTCATCCCGCATCTGATACTGCTGATAGAGAAGTTTTTACACATTGATTATTTTCTGGGGAAGAAAAGCAATTGCCTCCTACAAAGCCTCATTTTTCTAATTGCTTTTCTTTCTGTGCAGGCTGGTTGCTGTGTTTTCTGGCAGACAAATAGTGTATGAGGTGCAGTGGCAATGTGTAGTTCCTGGTGGGAAGAAGGGTTCTGACCTGTCTACCCCTGACCTACCTCAGTGCCACAGGGTATCAACCCCGAAGGATACAGCATAGTTGAGAACAGTGTAGTGTCATAGGAACTACTGAACCATTAGGGCTGCTGAACTTCACTCCCACGTTCATTAAACCCAGAAGATGAAGTGATGTAAGCTTTAACCAAGAAAAAAGTCCGACGGTCTTTGTGCTGTTGCTGCTGGTGGGACAACATGAGATGGTAGGGGATTTGGGGGAGAAAAAAAGCACCAATCTGTTCACTTTCCCACCTTTCCTAGCAACTGAAATACTGACATGTCTTAAGAAATATAGAACAGCTGAGAGACGTCAGGTGAATATTCATGACTGTTGAAAACCCCTGGCTCACTCCTGCAATGAGAATAATATTGGTTTGCTTCATTGCCAGCCTGCCTCTGCCGCACTCTTGGCCTAAAATTATGTCCCTGGTCGTGACGAAGCAGCATGACCTTTCTTGTTGCTACTGCCATCACTGCTGAGTCCTACAACACAGCCAGTGACTGTCACACGATTTGTTCTGATTTCTTAAGGGTGGCATCCTTTTATCTGCCAGGGGTTGCACAAATGCCCCAGTCATGACCAAAACTCTGCTATACTGTGCCATCTAAAAACATGTAAGATAAAATGTCCCAATCATTATATTAAATAAACAAACAGGTATTTAAAAAAAAACCCAAACGTACATAGAAAATGGGGAGAACACTCCCCCACCCCAAGACATGGCAGTTAAAAGAATAGTTTGAAATGAGTCATATAAAAGCATAAGCAATTTTGGATACTTTGAATATCACAAAACAATACTGAAATCGTCAAAATCAGATTAGAGTGAGAGTAAAGCTTTGTCTTCTACCTCTTTTTGAAAGCTTAGTTAAAAGCGACAAGAGTCTTTGCTCTTTTCTTTTTTTCCAAGCAAAGCAGCAAGAGCCCTTAGTTCAGATCCTATAAACAAATATATAAAGGTATATTACATCATATTTTATGCACGCACACATATACACAAACCAATATCCATCATCTTCATCTGGCATGCCTTTAATTTGTTACTTCCTTGACACTTTTAGATTTATAGTCATATATAATTCCGTCATAAATTTTCTTTTTTCTTGCAGATTTTCTATCATGTGACTGGCTCTTATGCACTTCAGCATGACCTGGCAATGGCTTAGACACAAAATCAACTCAGGATTACTTTTACAAAAGAGGTCTTTAAGCAAACAGCATTCAGAAGTCTTCTGACAACCAAGTGCATATGATAGAATTAAAGGCCTAATTCTCCCTTCTTGATATTTTATAGTATTTAAAAATATGCTCAAGTCTGCTGGTTGTACTTGATCCAAAAGCAGAAAAAATGGTAATTCTGAAATAGTTAAATAGTTAATACTTACAGATTTGCAAAGTTAATCTTGCAAAGTCTTCCTCAGACCAGACTGAAAAGCTTATTAATGGCAACACTGAAATACTATGAAAAAGATTTAGGTGGCCTGGTAACACTTTGCAGTCACAGAATATGAAATATCTATGGAATATTTCAGATTGCTAATTAAGAACTACGGATCTTGGAATAGCTTTCCATTCACCTCAGACAAAATCTTCTGCTACAGATGTGTTGCACTATTAATTGTTATGTTGATTCAGTTTCAAGCATTGTAACCTGAGAAAATGAAACTTGGCTATTACTTTCTTTTATAAAATGTCTCTGTAGCAAAAAATCTTTTTTTTTTGTATTTTTTGCCCCAAACTTGGGCACAGACATCCATATTTAGACCCTTGAATAAAGGTGGCTTGATTTCTAGAACAGCTGAGTATCCACAGTTGCTCCTGAAGTTAATGGGAGCTCTGGGTGATCAGAACAACTGAAAATCAAGCAGCATCTATATAGGTGCCTAACTATGCATTCAGGGGCCTATTTTTAGGCATTTCACTCTTAAAATTTTAGTCTAACTTGCTTAGAAGCTCCCATTCCTGTCTCCTGTCATTTTAAAACACATTCATGCAAATCTTTCCATTTTAATATAGGGGGCTTTGACTGTCAGTTTGCAGGTGTCACTGCTGTGCTGGCTGAACTTCAACTTTGCCATTCTAAAAGCAATTCTTTAATTTGAAAGGTGATTTGAATTGTGTCCTTTACAGGGTTTACAGCTTTAATGTAAAAGGTACTTTTCTCAGAGCACATTAAGAGTAATACTGAAATCATCAACACCTTTTGAATATCAGACTGGAGCTAGTAGATTCATTATTTCAGAACTGCATTCTGCTCACTAACCAGAGTTGTACTAAAAACTTAATTATCTTATCATCATGACTAGTCTCACTGACTTAAGTAGGTCTCATCAGGGAAGTAAGAGGAGGAGGATTTTGCTGTAAATCAAGCTACAAGGTACATTTATTACAAAGAGATCTGTGCTTCATAAAGATAATAACTCTGTTATTTATCTGGTTATACCACCTGAATCACTAGCGCTCTACAAAACACCTTGGACAGACAGGAAAACTGAATAGGGAAAAGAAAATATCAGAGAAACAACATATACAGAAAGCAAAATCCTATATGCAGTGCTCAGTACTAAAGATAGGCCTTGATTTCCCAGGCAGTAGTTAATCCCAGGCTCTCTGCCTTTTTTTCTGGTTTAGGTCTCAAACTCAGAAAATGAGCCTGAGCTGTGACTATACTTTCACACGTTTGTTTTCCTGGAAAGTGGCCTTTTTTGCCATGAGTTTTCCTTCTGATTTCACTGCCAGTTTCTTGAAGGAAAAATAGAGTGCCTGTTTGTGTATTTAGAGGCAAATTCTGCTGCTGAGCTTTCAGAAATATGGAGCCCGTGATACGAAGTCTGGTCCCACCGGGTGCTTGCCAGGTTGACCCTCTGCCATGCCCTCCCAGCACCCGCACACTGGATTTTGCTGCTGTGTAGCTCTGGCCATATAAATGTTAGAGTGTATTTCAATACCTTTGTGACAAAAAGATTCGCCTCACTTGCAAAGTACGCTTTGGTGGTGGTGGTTATCTTTTTGGACATTTAGGGTGAAGGTAAAAGCTGTTTCTTGGAGATGCTTTAGTTTCTAAGTGAAGGAGTTTGTGTAGTTCCTTAAAATTAGTGAAGGTCCAACTTTGCCACCTAACTATTTAACGTGAGTACCTCTGAGAACAACCTCACTGTTTCCACAGGGGCTACGTGTCGATTAATGAACTTGCCAGGAGGAATTATTATATTATTATATATTATATTTCTGTTGAAATGCTTTGTTTTGATGCGCACATGGGCTGCTGCTGGTTACGTTGCTTCAGAGGGAACAGGCTCCATTTGTGGAGGGAGAGGTTTGTCTTCCTGAAAAGCTGAAGATAGCAGCTTTCCTTTTCCATGAACATCACAAACGCGCTGATGTGAAATACTGTGCGACTCCAAGCCAAGCAGTGTTATGGGAGAAGCTGGATTGGAAAGTAATTTAAACATTATTTCTGTTGAAAACTGTAAATTTTGGGGGAAAGAAAGAAATAATGCAAAAGTAACAGAATCAGTAAATACATTCAAATAAAAATGATTCTGGTTTAGGGGTATTTTTTCAAGGAACAAGCAGAAAGCTCAGTGGTGCAGTGACTGGTTGTCTTTGTTAACTTCTCTGTGACTCAGGTGAGTTGTATTCATATTGTCTGTGGTAGTGGACCCCCAGCGTGACCCAGAGCCTCGTCTCACACTTCTACAGAAGCTGCTGGTACCAGCCAGGTGCTGGTCTGTTGACAGCCCTAAGTGATGCGAGGGGATGAACCTGGGCTGGGGGTTCCCATCAGGAGCAACAGGGGACTGGGCTGGCGACACAGGACAAGGCATGTCCAAGGGGCCCATCCAGGAGACAGCTACCAACAGTGCAGGTCTGAGGTCCATCCCAGAGGCAGGGATGGAGACCGGCACTCCTGCAGCGTAGCTCAGGGAGGTGTTGAGGGCCATGGGCTGAGCTGAAGTGGGGCTTCTGGGTCCCTGCTGTGCGGCCAGAAGCGTCACTGGGCTTATTCCAGTACTGAGCCCATGAGAAAGCCGAACATGGGGGATACAGGCACTACTAATATGCGGTTTGAGCTCAGGTCAGAGGCTGGCATGGCAGGACCTACGCTCTCACCTGCGGGGAACTGGAAGTGCCCACAGTGTGGTCTCCTAGGCTTGCTGCCCTTCTTCCTGACCAGCACTTCCACTGCCCTCTCTTCCATCTTTCCCATCGCTGATGGCTGTTTGCTTCTATTTAGTTCCTGTGGTCAGGGGGCAGTTGAGATTTATCAAGGGTGCTGCAGCTGGTTGTCACTCCTGCAGACAGCATGTGGAGGACGATGGGGACCTCACCTCAGTCGGGAACCAGGGAGGGGGCAGCACTCCGTCGCTACATAGACTTTGGGAAAAGTTCAGATTTAGCGCTGTGCTTCAGGCCATTAGAAAAGGAACAGGCAATTATGCGCTCCTGTCTAAATATATTTCAGAGTGTAACATATGTTTTGTGCAAGTCAGTCTTGTATACTAATTTATTATTTTTATAACACTTATTCATTTAGGATTTTAAATAGCTCCATTTTGTAGACCACATTACTTTGCAAAGAAGAGAATAAATTCAAGAAGAAAGTGAAGTAGAAACTACAAATCTAGAAGATTCTGCATCAGCTTATTTACAAGATGAGGGAATTGGGAGAGAGGGTAAGCTTTTTTTCTGGTTTGTAGGAAACAAAGATATTAAATAGTAATTATATGTGAAGTGTACTTATCAGCTGGGGCAAGTAATACTTTGATATCTTTATTTCATCAGTCATATAAGTTCATTCTTTCATTTCCCTTCTGAAGCAGGGAACGTGCATTATATACCATAGCACATGCTACTGAGACAGAAAAAACCTGATCTGCTTTTAATTTTATTTTGCTTGCTTGCAATTTTGGCTCCCTGCCTCCCCTGGGGGGAAAAAAAACACAAAACAGCAAAAGCAAGTTTTATCCAAATCTTGGTGAGCTTTTGCTGAAATTACCAATGCTGACATCTGGATGATATGTATAGGGTACAGTAGGAGTAGAAGGAGGGAACTGCTTTTAATTAGATGTAACCTGCCCAGGAGAGAAAGATAGAGAATTGTTCATCTGGTCAGTCCTTATTTAATAGGGCAGTCAAGGATAAGAGTATTCTTAAGATGCAAAGACACCATAGGTAAAATTACTGGTTGACTATTTTTTTTAAACTCCTAGAAAGCCAGACCTGTGCTCAGTTAAGAGGTGTTAAGACTAAGAAAGAAAGAAGCATCAAGAAAGGCTGCAGTCCTTGCACCCGTTAAAAGCAAGAGTAAGGAAGTGATGGATGACTATCAGGTCGCAACCAGCGATATTGTAGAGACCTTCCTCTCTTCTAGACAATTTACAGATCCTTCCCCTTCTGTGAGGACCGACAGTAACCACTTAAGAAGAGAAAATGTGACGAAGTTGTTATAATATCCTTTAACAAAATTTAACATCGATGCAATGAAGGGGCGTCAACAAGATGCTCTAGCCATTCCTAATGAGTCTAGTGGTTTTAAGTGGCTCTGTTTTGAGCACTGGGGACATGTCATGGATTGCTAATTCTTGGAAATTGCAGAAAATTTGGTCTTCTGGAAGCAAAGCTTTCTTGAGGTGTAACAGTTTTAGATGTCCAAAATCACGGGGAGTGTTTGAAAACACTGAATTGTAAAAGCATCAGTTTAGAATTGCTTCCTTAGCTGAGGTGAAAATAAAGATTTTTTTAAAGAACGTTCACAAACTGAGGATGCCATACTGGAATGGATGACACTTGTTTTTTCAAGTCTTGTGGTCTCTACGGGGGTAGAGGAAAGAGCTTTGCAGGCTCAGCTGGTGGAGATCAGCATCATAGGTATACAGTACAGTGTCGTATGAAACCAAACTCCAAAATGGATGATGGTTTGCCTGCCTGCCGCCTCCACCAACCGCCCCGTGCTCTTACTGCTCGAGAGGTTGCCCAGGGGGTG
>NW_009647222.1:3355289-3379454 GCF_000708025.1 Charadrius vociferus
AACCTCTCTGTAGTCCATCGAGAAGGTTTTTTTGTTTGTTTTTTTTTTTCCACCCTAATGCTCAGACCTGAGCTTCTGAGGAGAAGCTGGAGAATGCATATTCTCCATGATTTAATTTTATTACACATAAGTTGATTAAGGATGTTATCTTCATTTCCAGGGGAAATGAGACATTCAGGCGGCATCGTGTCAGAAGGCTGGCGGAAGGCTGGCACGTCTCAGCATTGGCTGCTTTCTGCTGCCTTCAGCAGAGTCTTGGGCTTTCTTCAAAGTACAGGCACCGGCTGACCCAGAAAGTGATTTCTTGCTCGAACTTATTTAAAGGCATGAATTGAACCAGAGCAAAGAACAACGATCCGGGCCCTGAACAAGAAGTGCTTTGTGTTCTAGTCAGCACAAATCTGTCCGATTCCAAAAAAATCCATGAATGCCATCACCCCATCTGATAGCGGCTGTAACGAGGCCTCTGGGAGGGCAGTGACAGGAAGATGTAGATAAAGGAAAAATGAAGGGGGAAAAAGAGAAGTTGTGAGAAGTAAGAGAGAGCATTGCCACCGCTGTTATTGCTTCACAGAAGTGTAATCTTTTGTGATCTCTTTGGAACAGGAGGTAAATAATAAAACACAAGGGAGGGAAAAAATTAAAATAAATGTAGTGTGTGTGAGTGCATGTTAAAATAGATGTCAGATTAAAAATAACTGAAAAGGAAATTCTACTGTAGGGGAAAAGCTGCTTTTTCCTTCAACGTTTTATATTCCACCTTCATTAGGCGGAAAGTGAAAGAGCTGTAAAGGAAGAGGGGAACTTTTGTTGTTTCCCTCTGAACGTTAAGAGAAGCCTAATGTGAGCACAGGGGGGACGCTCTGTGGTGCGTGGTGCTGGAGCAATTCTCAGGGTGAAGCCCAGAAGCAGCAAGGATGTTAAACAGATGCACTTTGTGCGCCGAGCCCTGGGACTTGGAGCTTTAAACCTGCAGTGCTGCACATCCAGGTGGTTTCATCCTCTCCATCCTCCCTCCCTTAGTCCCTTCAGGGTTGACGAGTCCTCTAATGTTGTAAAAAAAAAACCAAAAAACCCTGCAATCCGGTAGGCTCACATCATCCAGTCATGCCCCTCTAACTACAGATCTAGGCACCAGGGACTTCATTCTAGTTTCTTCAGCACTTTTAAACGGGCTATTTCACTGCTTGATGACAGCAGAGTGGGGAACGTCTACACAAACAGGTATTTTTCCCCACATGGCAGCCAGACCACACCCATCCTTGGAGACGGCAACTACTCACAAAAATACTGGTGCCACTCTGTAGAACAATGTCATCTCGGGTCTCTTCTGATTGATGTGCTTCAGAATGGCTCCCAAAAATTCATGCTCTGAAAAGCGACCTGCCCTGCACCTGTTTAAACCTCAAGGAGCTTTAAATACATACCTTGAAGATGTGCTGAGGCTGGACTGGTAACCGCTACGTTCCTTGGAGAGCTAGCACGGTTCGTTTGGCTCGTTCAGATTAGCTAATGAAATGAGAATAATCTTTATATGGTTTCCTCATTTATTCCTGAGTGTGGGATGGAGGTTAAAAAAAAAAAAAAAGGTACAGCTCTCTATGACTAATGCCTCAGCTTACAGGAAGAGTCTGAAATGACAGATATCTTTGGCTACCATTACAACGTGAATGTCCAACATACTCGAACAACTCGATGTGGTCCAGAGCAGGAATATTCCTACAGTGTTTGAGAAAAATGTCATTACTTTTCCCTACCGTTATCTTTAGTGAATTCCCACAACTCCTATTTCTTTCAGACACTTAAGCGAAGGAGGAGGCAGCTGAGACAGAAGTAAAAGGCATCCTAAAAGGTATCCCCAGCAGACTGAAGGCAAAGCTGTTCTGTAATTTCTGAAACTTTTCTTAAGCTTGTCCTGAAAATGCCAGGGAAGATCCCAAAATGGAGTCCTAACGAGAACCGCTGATGAGCAAGAGCATCTTGGCGTTACGCCAGGTTAGGACTTGCCAGGGAGGAAGGAGCTGACATAGGCCGAAACATCACCATGCAGCCCGTCAGGGTGAAACGGGTGCGTTAGCGACGCGGGAGAGTACCCTACTTGTTAAATGTATTGTTAGACTACAGGCAAATGAGATGGTATTACCAACGTGTAACATTTTCAGAGAGGATCGCTAGGTATTAGCAGCCGCTCGCTGGACAAACACAACCTCTGCCCATGGGGTGTCTCTCAGAGACACATCAGAGAAGCAGGGATGTCCCCAGTAGCGCCAATGTCCCCAGCCAAGGTGGGGAGGCCGTGGTCTCCAGGAGGTTTCATCTGCGCTCTTCCCACTAATCTAATTTCATTGACCCCCCGCCACCTCTGCTTCTCACTAAAAACTCAACTCATGACCTTCTGCTCTGAATAAACAAACAAATGCATAAATGAAAGTCACATCAACTGCAGGAAAATATCTGTCCGCTCTTAATTGGGTATGTGTTTTCAGAGCTGCCTACTCCAGAGGAAATTTCTTTGTTAAGCATTAATTCCATTTCAATTTGCTGAACGTGTCTGCCATTTTCTCCATTAGAGGGCTGCAGAGCAGTGTGTTACAGTGTTTTAGAAATGTATTTAAACCTGTATATGTACTTTGGGCCTAATTTCCTGCTGTATAGCTCTCTTCAACTCAATGGGGTGTAAAACTGGTGCAACACATGGAGAGGGAAAAAAATGTGCGGCGCCTCAGAATACATCGGTGCTTTGGGTTTTGCTGATGAGATTAAGAAATGCCGAGATGCTAAGACAGAATTTTAAATACACGTGTGACAGGTGAGGCAGATGAGTTAAGTTAATTGCTGCTTGTGTGTTTGAACACAGCGTAATTGGTCAATAGGGTATGTTTCCAGAGAAGAGTAGTGAAGTGCATGAGCAGAGCACAAGTAGAGCTTTAAATCCTTCCTTAGAAACTATGCTTGTTCTAGGCAAAAGTTAGAGTCTCTAGCACTTATAAGAGTCATAAATGTTATATTCTCCATTATGCTCCAATTGTGGCGTTGGCGAGCTAATTGCTTGGGCTGAAATTTTCTGAGTAGATGTCTTCCTCCGCTGAACTTTCTTCTAAGAACGAGTCAGAAAATAAAGCTGAATAAAATATGGAGTGGGCTGGGGGTTTTCAGCCCACGCCTAGAAACTTTGGCAATTGAGCTCTGTGAAATTCCCACATTTCAGAGCACGAACCTGTAGCAAGTTGGAGAATGGTCCCGATCCTCAGCACCTGCCTTTCGTGGTGTTAGTACAGAGCGTGGTGCCAGCAGGAGAAGCATAATTCCACCAGCAGGCAAAAGCTAGTCTAGAGGGAGAGAAAGACATTGGCACAGGTTACAGAGATAAAGAAAACGGGGAGCGTCCATGTGAACAGGGAAGGTGGAAGGAAAGGCGTGGGGGGGAGATGCCTCAGAAGACCAGAAGCCAGAACTGGCAGCAGCACAGCACGAGCGAGGTGGTCCGGGCAAGAAGAGTGGGAGTGAACCTGCCAGACATACGGTGCCACATCAGGAGGGGAGGAATACTGAGACCAAAAGAAAATGGTTCACAGACCTAATTTTCTGTCTGTTACTTTAATTTTGGGAATGGCTGGAAGAGAGATGGACCGGGGACCAACATTGGTCACTGAAAGTGGTATTTGCAAAGGTTGAGATACAGTGGCACGGGCAACCTTCGTACTTAGTGTTCTGTAACTTTGGAATGCTTTGTCCTCCAGACCTCAGTGTTTATTCCTTGTTTCTTGTCGTGCATGTTGTAAATTTAA
The DNA here is from genome assembly GCF_000708025.1 of Charadrius vociferus. Classification (NCBI taxonomy): domain Eukaryota; kingdom Metazoa; phylum Chordata; class Aves; order Charadriiformes; family Charadriidae; genus Charadrius; species Charadrius vociferus. Next base: position 3,359,078 of record NW_009647222.1, read on the forward strand.
TTCATCTAAGCAATTAACTCATTGAGGCAGGGATTGATTTTTTTGTTCTGTTTTCACACAGCACTTGCTGCGATGTGTTGTGGTTCCCAGCTAGTGCCCCTACATGTCCCTAAGGCAAACAGGCAATAGCATGTTGGTGGAGGTAAATGGGAATTCCAGCAATGAAAGAGAATGGTTTGATACAAAATACTGGGATTATATCAGCTGCAGAAGGCAAAAATAACAAGGGGGAAATTTAGGGTAAGTACCAACAGGTCTTTCTGTAAGTAGTTAGGGGAGGCTGTTTGCAGCAGAAGCCCCTCAACTGGGACCCGACTGAATTCAAGACAGCGATGTTCAGAAAGCGCAAGCCTGTGTGGGGAGGTAGGCGGGTTGGATGGTCTAATGGGTCCATTCCATCTTTAACTTCTCTGATTCTGCACAGCCTTCCCCAAAAGCCAGCACAAAGGAGTGTCAAAAGGCGCAATACATATTCATGGACGTTTCTAGAGCTGCAAACTATGAAAAGAAATCAAGTCGTTCTCATCCGTGGACTGAAATTGAGAGTACACTCTAATCCAAAAGGATACCAGCTCACAGAGTGGTGTATGAAAATCTTATAAAGCTCTGCAACACTCCATAAATAATTTTCAAACAAGAAGCTTTTTGTTTCAGTGATGGCAATTCTAAAAAGGGAGAATGGCAAATAGCCGTCAAAAAACGGCTGAAACAGCCTGCACTCTGTACTGATGTTAACTTTAATCACTGCAAGAGTTACACACAGAGTTATCAGCCATTTATAGGAACCGCAGGTGATCATTGCAGGGGTTTAGATTAACGCAGACTGGAGCCTGGTACCTTGCAAGTGGGGCACTACGTGACGGGCAGCCTATGGAATAAACATTCTGGCACGTCAGCACGCTATAAATCCTCCAAATGAAAGAAATTAAAAAGCCAGGAGTGATTTTGAAAATGATTTATGATTGGAGGTGCACTTAGGAGTGCTTTTATTGTCACAGGAATATCTCCTTTCACATCCTTAAGGTGACAGACCTAACACCATCTCCTAACACATCCTTAAGGTGACAGACCTGCTCCGCTTCCCTCCGGATTTCTTGGGCTACCCTGCGAGTGCGGGTGGTGTGGAGGTGAGCACCACCACTACGGGAGTGCACTGGGTGGTGGGGGACATATGGGCCCTTCAGCAGCACCCCCCTGTTGTGAGAGTTCGCTTTGCACAGCCCACGGGTGAGAGAACTGCAAATCTCTTCTGACATTTTAAGTATATGAAAAGACACCAGTTGTGGGGTGGTGGGTTGTTTTTTTTCTTTCTTTTACAGCTATACCATAACCATGCTCCTAAGTGCACATATAAACATTTTATAACATGGATTTGGAATAACGCTTGAAAAATAAACTTAAGAATAGTTCCTAAGCAGAAGGTATTCTTACCAAAATAGCAGTCTGTTGCAAGTCAACCCTTTGCTCCATACGTAAAAAGATGCCACACTATCTGTTAGTGAACTTCTAGTGTAAATATTACTAAATGTTTCACTAAAATATAATTTTAGTACTAATATAGATATGTTTTCTTAAACAAAAAGTGCTTTCACTATAAACTGAAAGGCAAAAGATTGTGGATTGCAGGCAGAGTACTCTGTTGCCTATCTAAAGAATAGCAGTGACGATGTGAGTGAAAGCCTGGATGTCTTGTATATCCAAGATATGGGCACGACGGTTAATCCTGCCCCAAGCCCGCGATGCTCCCGGCCATGGACACAAACCTACTTGCAGCATTGCTGCCTTCCTGATTTCTCTTCTGGGCATGCCTTCAGGTGCTTGGCCTTGTGCCTCTTGTTCTTCTGGGGTGGCATTGGGGTGTCCCACACGGGGTGCCATGCACATGTACCCAGCAGGGCCAGCTGGTTTGGATACGTTTGGATTAGGAAGGCTGGCTGATCATTACTGCTTCTGTCCACAGCTGGAACAAAACTTTAAAAAACATAGTTTGCATGGGTGATTATTTCAGTTAAAGGCTTATACATCTAGCATTGCCTGTCTTCTTTTGGTGATTGTGGATACCTGTATCAATCTAAAAATATTTCCTCCCCATATTCCAGTAGCTGACTTCATAGAAATGGTTAATTTTGTATCTGTCTACTGATCCTTCTGATGTTCCCATCCTGGGGCAGCACAGCAAAACAACTTATGACTTGGTTGGAGGTCGACTCTTCAAAGTCAGCAGCTCAGGAGCTGTCCTATAAAACTCTGTGTGTGTTTGCTGTATGTAACTTTTCCTTTGTTGGGCTTTAAACTCCTGCAAGGTTCTTCCACCCTTTTTGGGGGGCCCCACACTAACTCACACCCACACACATCACCACCTCCATCAAGACCAGGCAGTGCCTCCTCCCCGGGGACACCATGGGTGGACTGATGGAATGGGGCACAACGCGTGGGGACCTGCACCCCGGGTGGGGGTATGTGACCTTGCAGGGTCCTTCCTCACCCTGGCGTCGGGTGGATATGGTGGGAGGGTCTGGGGTTAAACTTTTTGGGATTACTTGTGGAGGGCCTTTCTTGAATTTGCAAGAGTTTGCTTACATTTTGTAAGCATCCTGTATTGTGTTTTATCTGTTGTGCTGCTGATATTGACCCTGGATGTATAGTTCACTGATTACCAGTTAATTACATGTCATTAATAAATCAATAACCTGCTTTGATCCTGATTTGCTCTAAACCATATGAATTGAGCAGCTTTTCCCTGCAGCAACACTAATCTTTCTCTGTCCATTGCTCAGAGACAAACCAATGAAGTTGGGAAGCAGACCCCCCGAATGCGGGTATCTGTCCCATACCTCATCCACCACGCTGAACAAAAGGGGCAAACTGAGATAAAAAGGAGCTGGACACTAAGGGAGAAGTTCCCCATGGCACTGGAAGTGAAATGTACAGCTAAATGTATTGCAGGGTAACAATAACTCCGGGTAGGGGAGAAGACCAAAGAGTTCTTGCAGCACAGGGAGAGTACTGTGAGTTGTACAAATTGTGCTAAGGGAAAACTGGAGGGACTGGACCTGCTGCAAATGGAGTGAACACAAAAAGGGCTTTAAGCTTGCTCCCCTTGAAGGCACTTCAGACTCGTAGCTTAGTCACTTCCCCACCTCTGTACGGACCAGGTGTTGGTTTGCTCTGCGCATCTAGTCTGCTCTTGATGTCTCTTCCCATTTTGCTGACAAGACTGCTGAGCAGTGGCTGCTATGACAGTAATAGGCACCTGTAGATCCCTATTTAATAAGAAATAACCTGAGAGAAGTTCTCCATCTGCATAGTAGGTTAATGTTACTCCTTTTTTTTCCTAATTTGGATTCATTTAGAAATGCCAAGCCATAATTTTAACAAAGCAGATGCTGCTAGAAATGCAAGATGCAACAAAAAGTGATTTAATCATTGTGTTGTATTTAAAACAAGAATATGAGTAGATGCAGTGAGGGATATTTCAGCATGTGTCACCTCCGTCACAAGTTCTCCATCCTAAGTGGAGGGGCATGCTTGAAACGGTGGCCTGGGAGCAGACCGTGTTCCTCAATGAACCGAGGGGCTGTGATCCCACCGCACAACCCTACGCACCCCCAGGTTGGTATTTCGGCATTAGAATCTGAACAGCTCATGTAGGAAGGATCTGTGGTTTTGTTAGCGGGTCTGCCCGTGTGTGTTGTCCCCCCGCCCAGAAATCTGCATCAAATCTCCCAGCGGACCCATCTCCGTTCTCGGCGAGAGATCTCACTTTCGCAGTTTGTGAGGATGCATGCCTTGTCTCGCGGGGCCTTTTCCTCCTTCTCTCTCACCCACCCCATCAACACTCCAGCATGAAAACGGGATGCCATCAGGCGCAGTTATTAATACACAATAGAAGTGCCATGTGTGATTGTCTGTGAATGCTCCAGTGTTTTATGTAATGCAGATTTAGAGATTTCATTGTAAAGTCATTTTAAACTCTGAACTAATGGGTAGTTTGGCAACAGCTTCTAAGTATGAAATCATTATTAATTCCTTTAGTACCATAATAACATTGATTTAGATGAACTCTTATAACATAGAAATTGTATAGTATTTAGCTGTAATTAACGTCCCCTAATTAGGAAGTGTTGCCAAGTAGTTTTCTCTGCTGGCTCTGTTGTACTTAAGTGCAGCTGGATGAAAATTAACCACAAAGGGAACAGCTTGTGTTTTATGTGAAGTTTGCCTTTGATTGATTAAAAAAATATTCCTTGGTACTTTATTTTATTATCAAAAAGGGTGCACTGGATTATCAATGTTACAGAGAGACACAAAGTCCACATGTCATAAAACTACACAGAGATTTGTATAGTATATAAGCCCAATGACTTAGCTCCACCTTCAGAAAATTCAGATTTATTTTGTCTCAATACTGCAAGTTACAGTAACAAAAATGAATTGATTTTAATGTGGCTGTCATTAATAAAGTCTGTGGAAATTTAAGCAGAATTAGCATAATTTAATGTCCACTCAGAGGAAAGAGTCATGCACTGCAAGCTGAGAGGCATTTGTTGATGTGAAAAATGCTGACATTTTTGGAAATTCAAATTATAAATGAAATACTGCTGTCAGTTTACTGTGCAACTTCGTAGCATATGGTGCTTCTGCTGGTGGGTGTTATTTCAAAGTTTGCAAATCACACTATGAGAGTGTCCCTCTGGTGAGCTTTTGCAACGCTTAGCAACTGTGAATCAAAAGTGACAGTACAGAGGAAGAGGGACTAAAAAAAAGATTTCTCTCTCTAAGTCAGTAGAACAAAGTACATGATAAGTTAATACATTTTTACAGGGGGAAAAAGGAGGCCAATGTGCTAAAGCTAAGAGGTCTGGTGCTGCCATTCTTGCAGGATAATGCACAAAGTCTTCTAAATTGTTAAAATAAAAATATGGTTTCTCTCTCCCGGTCTCTTTGACTTTGGTATGACAAGAGAGTTAAAACAACTGGTAGATAGAACATATAATGGTTTACTTTCAAAATTAGGAAAGTTGCTTCCAGACATAATGCAATCTCTGCAGATGGTCCAGACGTTTCTTTTACCCATCTCTCTGAAAAAAGTTCCTACGACCACAAAATAGCATTCACCATTTGAAAAGCATTGTCCACCAAGGCTGTCAATGCAGAGGAAAAAAGCCAGGAAAAAAAATCAGTTTTGCGTTAGCCCAGCAATGTTGATTCCAATTAATCTGATAGAAAGCATACACTGATAAGGGAAATTTATGTAACTGAAACACTACAGCACCCTACACCATGGTTTTCAAGAATCTGCCACCCAGTGACCCCTTTAACATGCTTATACACTATTAAGAAGTGAACATAAAATTTGAATTCACCGTGATTTGATCTGACCGTGGTTGATATCCATTGTTCTGCTCCAGGTAGTGATTTTTGGCACCAAGATGGAACCGTGGATGCGCAGTACAGACCTCATCAATTTGCCAATCAAGCTGGCTGAGAATAGAAAGTGATGGAGCTGTCAGTAGCAGTTCAACCATAAGCAATTCTAAACTAAGCAATTTGGAAATTTAAATAGTTATAATGACCAAGATTCTGTACATTGGCCCTTAATTACTGGAATGTCAATTCAGCTGAAAATTGCCTTTCCCAGGTAATGATAATTCTTAGAAAAGTTTTTGCTTATACACCCACCCATAGCACTCATTAAGTCAAGCTTCCTCCTTTTGTCTGAAGAGCTGTCAATTTTATGTGACATCACCAATCATCTGCCATCTAAAAAATCTCAAGGCTGTCTTGCTGAAGGCAGGCATTTTCTCTTTTAGCTGTAGTGCACTGCATGGCAGCCCAGCCTGCTGCTATAAGCAACGTTGCACCAAATGAGTGTAATAAGTTGCCCCATCTTGGCACCGCTAAACGATGAGCCACTCAAATTTGGTTGTTGGCATCTCTGGTGAAACCTAAGGTCTGGGAAATAGCAGTACATGTTTTACGTGTGAAGGGAAACTCCATTACCCGGCCCTTCGCAGCACTCAGGAATGGAAGAGAAGGTTGACATCCCCTCCACCTCTTCTTCTGGAAAGGAAAGGAAGAGGGAAGTTGCTGGATTCGCTATAGCAGAGGGCTCCCCCTGAGATGGACATAAGGGATAGAGAAGGGTGGAATAAACCCGTGGTGCATGAACACATCCCTGTGTATTCCATATATCATATTTCTTACATTTTTTTCGCAGCAATCTATTTCCAATTCAGAATGATTGTATTGCAACTGTCTGCGTCAATCGACATTGGTGGACATCGCAAGTTGTTTTCTTTTTGAGAGAAAAAACATGAAAAAGAAGCAAAACCATCTCCATGAGCAGAATACGTATATCAACAATCCATTGTTAGTAACCCATGTTAGTAATATTATTTATTTCTTGCAGAAGGCCAACAGCACCCTACAGTTATGGGTACAGAACAGCTATGCTTGGTTCCCCTCTTCCAGTCGAACTGGAGCAGACTTTGCCTTCTGCCTTCACATGAGTAATATGGAATTCCGGGTAAACCAAGAAAAAGTAAGAGTAGCAGAATCACACCCACTGAAAAAGTCTGTCACAGACAGAGGGAGTTCAAGTGTCCATGCATGTAAATTCAGACTAGTTCAAGTAATTTACTGCCTCATCCTGGTGATGTGTCTTGTGCCCTAAGGCAGTATTATACCTCTCTGGACACCACAGACAATACGTGGCATTGTTTTGCACTCAAAAAAAAGAGGAAAGGGACTCCATTATTGGTTTGAAAAGCGGAGAGCGTTTCTTCCGTGCTGCCTTCTTGACCACAACTCTTACCCTACAAGCTGAACGTGCCATTCCCCCACATCTGTAACAGCTGCATAAGGGTTGCAATCATATTCTCGCAGTCAGAGCTGTTTCTTACTACTTTGGATGCAACTTGCTCACTCTCCCCGCTCCTGATTCTTGGCTTGCACACAATGAAATAGTAGGGGCCTTAGGCACTTTAAAAAAAAAAAAAGAAACAGCCCTCAATAAATCCCCTTAAGGGCCCATTTTAATTCTGCTTGTGCTCTTGATGTGCAAGTTCTTACCCTGCTATCCCCCTAGAAGCAGTTTATTTCTGTCTGTCAGCACTGCCAAAGTGACAAAATCCCCTTTCCCACCCACCATGTAATTGCTCTGTTGTTGCCCTTCCCACACATGCCTGTAGAAAGAAAGCTCTCGCTTTATTTGTACTGCCGAAGTGAATAGCATCTCTTTCCTCCCTCCCTCTATGTGGCTTTCAAGTAGTCACACTATCATTAGTTATTTCTATTCTGGAGGAGCTCCCCATCTGGGAAGGGAACGTATTCCATAGGAGGTAGAGCGAAGGGCTGGTATGACAGCTCTCGTCTGCACCCAAATCCTGGAGCTGAGGAATTTGGGGGTTGTAAGGAACGCAGAAGCAAGCATGACAAATAAAGGCCATTCAGAGAAGGGTAGCAGAGCAAGAAAACCAAAGGACCTGGCTGCATTTTTGAATTGTATTTTTCTTACTGCAAAGGCTGTGGGGCAGAGTAGCTCCCTTTGTTCTGTGCTTGCACAGTGCCATGTTGTTAACTTTAGTCTGTGACAGGAAAACTACCCAATGGAATAGGGGTGTTTTTACTTTTCCAGTGTCTCTCACTCTCTCTCTTCTTCATTTAAACCTCCATTGTTGGCAGAAAGCAAAAGCAGTTCTAGAATCAGTCTAAAGTTGCGGTTTTCTTTTCATTTCTTTGGGGTTTATTTATCCATTTGTTTTAAAGGTGTACCACAGATTAATTTCCCCAGCTCATTCTAGGTGCTGGGTGTGTGATTACAAGAAGACCACACCGCTGCTACTAACTCAATAATCAGAAATAATTTCTTCAACTTGCCTAAGGACACTGACCCCTAACTCTTGTTAAAACTTCAAAAGTCACTGAAGCATGGTTACATGGAAACAAGAAATAGAGTTTCAGAACCACTCACCTCTAAGGCAAACAACACGCATCAAATTTATTTCTTAATAAAACTTGAAAATATAATAACATAACCTCAGAACAAATTTTTGTTTTAGACACGCCAAGTTTCTCATGTAGTTTTGCTTCTCTGTGGTTTGGCAATCTAGGATTGGTAAATAGCCACAGTTATGTTGTTAAATAATGGGAGAGCATGACTGTAACATATTTTGCAGTCAGCATCCTATTATACGCAGCCTCACAATTTTGCAATGTGACAACTCTCTTTGCAAAAAGAAGTCCCTAACAATGGTCTAAATCACACATTTGCTCTTCCTTCGAGCACCGGCGGCTGTCAAAACCTGTTGCACTCTGGTAGGGGAGCCTTTTAGACATATTCCAGGGCTGGCTCCATGCAGACAAAATGCATTAGAGGCCACTCAAATGCCACATCCAAACAATCACACAAACCTGCTTATGCCCACTTCATCTGCAAGCAGTCCTGTAAAACCACACGCAGAGGTCAGCTATCCTCCTCCTCCTCCTCTGCGCTGTGGAGCACTGCCAGGCACCGAAAATATCAAGGGCTGGTAGAAATTAATCTATATTACTTCCCAAGCATGTATTTAGGATATTAGAGGGGGTGTTGTCAAAAACAATGCAAATGCCCAAGTCAGGAAAAAATGGGAAGAATCTCATTTTAGCAAGAAAATAACAGACTAAGCTTAAACCTGTCCCTCTCTGGATGCCCAGACCTCTCTCTCTGCTACTGTTCCTCCCCAGCGCTCCCCCTCCATCCTACTGACTTCATCTTAAAACAGTCTATTTAAACTTCTGTTTACGTGTAATTAATGAATTCATTTTTGAAGTAGCCCAAATGTAGCTGTGAAGGAGCTGTACTACAATACCGTTCATTTCCTGGGCTAACCCAAAGAAACATGTACTGGGGGAGACCCTTATTACGCTACCAACGTTCTTCTAATGGTGCTGCCATGCTGGACACTGGCTGCGCACTTTTATATTTGGTTTTCAGTCCTCCACTCTGCTTTTTTATCCCTGACAGGACCTTCTCTCTCCAGTTCAGGTATTATCACGTCTTCATAGCTGTGTCTGATTTCAACATTTTATAATCAGCTCTAAAATTTTCCATTTAAACCATAGCAGCATGGATTTGTTAATGGCAGCCTGGAAATAACAGCCTTTGTCATAAAGCACTACATTAAAATTTTATCTTTATGGAAATATTTACATTTGGTTTTGGATAAACAGAAACCAGTTACTCACACCGCAAGTACAGATCAGTGCTCATGCTATAAAAATCAAGAGGATGAAGAACATGAACGAAGAGGTGACTCTGGACTCACGCTCCCCAATGATCTGCAGAACCCCCCAAAACCCTGTTATTTATTCCTAGCTAGTGATTCCAAAGCTGAAATAAAAACATGCTCCTCAAAGCAGTTTTTGATTGGTTCAAAGGTGATATTTCCACCAGTGATGATTTATTATTCTCAGCAGTCCCACTGATCCCACCCTCCTGAGAAATCACATCCCGTCTCTGAGCCCCCAAAACCTGTGGAGTTGAAGAAAAGAGACCCAGATGTGAACTTGTGAACTGCATAACCTTGACCTCTATGTACCCTCTGATTTCTGCTGATATTACCAAAGGAAGTGCCAGATAGCATGAATAACATCTGTAAACATCAGCCAGAGCCAATAAACAGCCCCTTGATGATGACAGCTCCTCACCTGGCTTGGACCAGCAGCTGAGCTTTGCCTTCCCAGTCCCAGTCCTGGGCATTCGTGTCACCACCAGAGCCCTGCCAGCCATCCCAGCTCCCGGCCATGGCTGCGCGATCCCACCTATCCAAGTGCAACAGGCTCACAGCATCCCAAACCACTTCTGCGGATGGCACATGACGGGGAACTGAATGGTATTCATTCTCTTTGACTTCTGTTGGCACTGCGGTACTGAGTGCAAACAAAAAAGGTTATTTTTCAACAGTCATTTCAGCAGATGAGACCTTACTTACAAACAGAGAATAAATCAGGTATGTAAGGCAGTGCCAGTCCCGTGTTAAGAATTTAAGGTTCGTATGAAAAAATGGATTTAAGCAAAACATCACTGATTTCCTTGGCGTGTGCGGCTACTGCGGGAGCAAGAAGTTGCACGCAGCAACTCGCAGGCTGCGTAACTCTGATCCCCAACTGCCTGACACTTACATGCCTGTTCTCCCCCTAAGATGACCAGAAGAGTGACAGGTACCAAAGTACCATCCACAAAAAGCCAGCAGTGCCCTAGATGAGCAGATAAGCAAGAGTCAGATGACAGAAGGCCAGCAGTACGGGGGAGCACTGCCCTCCGTGCAGTGCACACCTGAGCTCTGCTAACTCCGCTTCGTGCCTCGAAGGGGCGAGTGGGGCTCATCCTCGCGTGCCACCACCGCCTGTAGGGTTTTGCAGTGTTATAGCACTTAACTAAGATCCAGCACATCCAGGCGTGGGTCTTTTCTCACCCTAAGGGGGCTCAGATCCACATGTCCTTCCCTAACCAGCAGGAGACAGCCTAGCAGTGACACTGTGCGTGTGTACGGGTGTGCGGGCGCACACCTGTGTGCTGTAACACAGCCACGAGTGAAGGTGGGAGTCTGCACTCTTCTGAAAAACCAAAGACCTTCAGTACTAATTGGGCCAGAGAGAGAGGAGAAAGAGCGGGCCTAAGCAAGAGGGACCATGACTCTTCAAATTATTATTGCCAGCTTTCCTCTGAGCACAGGAGTCTTTGGTCCCAGTGCACACTCCCAGAAATTGGTCTATTTTACATTACATGGATTTTACATGGATAAAATACAGAAAGAGCTCGGACTGGAACTCGGGACTCCCTCCTTTAAACTAAACGCCATAACCACACAGCTGGTTCTGGTCTCCCTCCCTCCCTCTGGCCCAAATCACTGCTGAATCTCTCCTGCACCACGGCACAGCTCCCACACAGAGGCTGGAAGATGCAGCCCCCCCACTGGCAATACAGGCACACGCAGGGAGATGAGAGGACGGGGAGGTAACCAACCCGGCTCTCCTCCTTTCTGGCCAAACTTCCTAACACCGAGCAACATCACCAGATCAGAAAAGCTCCAGTTTAAGACAGAACTTAAGTGAAACCAGAGGCTTCCACCACATCTCACTCAATTTTGGTAGGCACTCCCAAAATTTTCAGACTCCTCTGGGAGAAGCAATATGTTGTTTGAAGATCTTGATCAGGTTTAGGCATAAGATAGGCAACAAACTGTTCAGCTATTTCAAGACTAGGAAGCTGCTCTCTCTGCATTAAAGTTGATGACAATGAAAGCTTATAAGGAGAAAACTGTCCATAAAAGCATATAAGTCACAAGCTGGGGGGTCCAAACAAACGATGCTTCGTAAGACTCCAGTTTAGGATATACCTGACTACATTTAGTGGAAGTACCACTTAGGCATCCCGGTTCTTTTTCTATCTTCCTTTTCAGAGGCTGATACGCCTCCCTGAGCAGTCCTGAAACCTTGTTCAACTGACCAGGTCACAAAGTTTCAGCACCGTATCTCTGCTGGCTTTGATTCCCTCCTATTTTAAGCAACTGTATGTGGAACAAAAGACAAGCACACATTTCCTAGGCAATCAGAGGCATTTAACTTTTGGCTGTGTGACACAGGATGGGAGACATACCCAACCTCCCAACTTCTCGCTTGAACTCACGCTTCCTTCATGGCTGGCATTTCTCCTTCTGCCAAGTCAAATCAAAACCCTCTCTCACAACTATCCTGAAAACTGCATTTACAACCCCTCCGAGGCTCCCTAGCCGGTGCCAGCTCCTCGCACGCCTCAGACTGTTTGGTAGGAAGGAGAACGGCCTTATGAAACACACCTGCTTCAGCTTACTGGACAAGAGCCTATTCTCATTTATGAGTCAGACATAACACTTGTGAAGACAGAGGAATTATTCCCGTGTACGCTAACTCCAAGAGCAAACTACATCCCCCCTTTGCTCATGCAAAATGTAAACCCTTTCTTTCGCCTTTCGGATAATCTACCACCAGCTCCCAACTCGCACCATCCGTTGATTTAAATCACAGTTCTGTAGGGTAAAATTTGGCTCATGGTGCCCTGTACTAATTTAGAAGGAAAAGAGGGGCCTCGCTCATGAAATATTTCAGGTATAATCAGGAAATTGTGGTTACAGATGCAATCCAGGAGCATTTTGGGTTGGTAACCAAGGCAACACTTCTTGCTTCAAGACACACTCTTCTGTTGATAATCTATTGTAATGCCAGTAATTGCAGCTGACAAGGCTCTGTTTGTTGTGAGAGATAATTAGCACTTGAAATAAAGTAACAGATTTAAATAAATTGGGGAGAACTGAGTGGTGTGACCTGATCGCTTTAGAAACAAACAAGAGCTTTGGGGGCCTATACACTGTGTGATGTTAGTGGCGGCCTCCACTACAACTGAACAATACCAACATTTATTAGGCATTGTTTAATTGGGAATTACAGTCGCTTTCATGATGAAAACATTTTTTCTCATTCTTGTCCAGACTATATTTACATTATAAAACAAGCTTTAAAAAAAAAATCCCAAACCCCTCTACCTACCCTACCAAACAAAACCACTGATGTTTTCATGTGCTTGTTCTTTTGCCTAGAATTTGATTTAATTAAAAGCCAATGATTTAAAATAAGTGTTTTGGACAATTGCACAGTTTAAAGAACCCAGGGTGACTCTGCCCAGGGGTGTGGAGGGAGCGTTGTTCACTCAGCACGTACCAGGTATGTCCCTGGGCTCAGCTTCAGTTCACTGCCAGTTTATTCAAGCCCTGGTTTCATGGCTTGGGTTGGTCACACGGCTCCATAGTTGATGTTTGTGGTTCTGTTAGGTGGTGTTGCATTTAGAGCTAGAGAGGCAAACCGGTGCTGCTGCCTGATGTGAGACGGGGTCCCATATTCTGCTGAAGGAGTATTAGCTGGAGGCGAAAGGCAGGGAGCTGGAAGCCACAGCAACTCCTGTAGGCTCCACCAATAAAGCCAGACTCAATATTTTTTTTTTTTTCTTTCCGTAGCTGTGAGACACAACTGCTCGGCTCAGTGGATAGCAAGAAGGGGCATACAGTCCTACTGAAACTTTTATGCCACAGGGAATGGAAGCATTTTACATAATCTTGTAGCTGTTGAAATGAGGATGCTTCTGCGATGGAATGACACAATCGCATGGCTGCATGCGGCCAAAACTAACATAGTTAACTGATCCCCTTTTCCACAGTGCCTGAGCATAATTTTTGCAGTTAAAGAGAAAATGAGGTTGTCTAAGAATACCAGATCAACTTGTTTACAGGAGAGGAACAAAGGCTCAGGCTACACGGCTTTGTCCAGGCTCACAGGCAAACACTTGGCACGTCAGTGAACTGAGCCCATCTCGCACAAGGTCATCAGTAGTAGCCCAAACCACAGACTACATTTCTCTTCTGCGAGCCAGGCTGTTTTAGGCTGGAATGGTTCAGCTCCTTCACAGTCTCACCAAACCTGTGAAACCTCCTGGGCAGGACAAGATATCATATCCAGCGTCAAAACAGAGACGATCATCTCGGGGCTGGCCAGAAAGCAAAACCAGTAAGTACCCTCTCAAAATTTGCTCATAAGACATTAAATGACTAACTATGGCTAGTAATACTGTTTCTTTCTTTAATACTTAATCAAAAAGGCAACATCACTGTTATCCTCAAGATAACAGCCACATTATTTCTCCGGCAAACATTAATCGACATTTCACATCAGAATTATACATTCATTATTCGTTACTATTCACAGCCTGTGTAAGCAGGATAGTCATATTCTCAGGAGTCCTGAACTGCATTATTACTTTCTTTCTACAGGTGAGGTCAGTGGTTAAAGACACCAGAACTGAATTGTCTGCTGTTTGCTAACCTCTGCCGAAGTTACAAAGGTGGCTGGCAAAGGAGACTGGGCTGAAGCCCAAGGGTGTCCACATTTCCAAGGCCAGTGGTGCAGATCTCCCCTGCCAGGTCCCACATGCCCTGTTTTCCGTAGAAGTTCTCCAGAAGCAACCAAAGAATGGTGGTGCGTCAAAACTACAAGCTCAGCGCTTGGATTACAGTCATGTTCTTTCTTTAGTAATCAGCAATTTAGTTCCACCAGGCAATGTTTCTGCTTTCTAAATGCTTTGAAACATGCAAAAATGTTGCATTTATAAGTTATTTAAAAAACAACAACAAATAATGATCTGCAGTAGTTCCCCAGGAACTAAAAATTGCTTACAATTTGTAGTGTGTGCAGGATCTTACTGCAAATCCCATCCCAGCCCCAGTTCTAAGTAGCTCATAAAAATGGCCTGTTTATTTTCTAAAATGATCTGCATAAAAAGATTAAGCTTATTTATTGTAAAAATTAACGTCTTGCTGAAACCGTAATGACTATATCATCGAGGAATGTTCTTCCTCTGAATGCCTCCCTCGGCAGTGCTGTGCAAGGAGACCCGCATTTATAGTCTCCTAGAATAAAGTTAATGCTCATAAGACTCTGCTCTTGTACGCCTACAGCTAAATCATGGTATCTAGCAGATGGTGTATGTGTGTTTCCTAATGCAATGCCTTGTATGTGTGTAGTTGTCATAATTAAATAATAACTCCCTACACCATCTCATGTAACAGGAGAGCCGCAGCCATATTTCCCATCAGAGTGAAGCCGTCAAACCCAGCTTGTGGGTAGATGAAGTAGGCTATAAGGAAACTCACACACAAGGCACCCCCTCACCTCCTCTCAGGAATAAAACAAGTTCTTCCGTACGCAACTAGTCCTTTTAAAAAGAAAATGAGAGCATCTCTGCCCAAAACCTGCCAGATACTAGGGTCCCAACACATCTCTGAGGTTAAGCAATCTATTCTCACCTCTGAGGTTAAGTAATCTAGTCTTGTGGGAAAGGAGTCTGGCCTTATATATTTGGGATTTTCCCTGCTTTTTGATGGTCATCGTCATGACAGAGGAATTACGGACATCTGCAGGAGAAGTGCCTATGAGACAAGGCAATTTACAGCTATCATCTTCTTAAGATAAATGCAACAGCTGCTTTTTATATTCCTTTATGGATGGAAGACAGAATGATAGGTCTCTGCAGATACTCATTCTTTCCTTGGCTTAGGGAGAGAATTAAGTTGTTGATTACGCCCAGCAAGAAACATCTCTGTTCAAACTGAGGACAAATGTAACTTATTTTAAGGGATACGAGTTTAACAATTCCAGTATTATCCTTCACTTTGCTATAAAAAAATCCTTTTGCTAAGGATACTATAAATGCCTCGAACAGATGAAAGGCATTTAGCCTTTATTTCATACTAAAAATTAGAATGTGAAATCAAGAAAAGCATCTTTCAAATTTGAGTGCGCAAGTTAAACAGGAGGTAGTGGGAGCTATTTACCTCTTTTGTGTGAAAAAATACAAGGAAAGTTTGGCTCCGGCTCTCCTTTGGCCAGGCAGCGCTCTGCCCACTGATCAGCCGCCTCCTCCTCTTCTTTCTCCTCCTCCTCCTCCTCCTCCTGCCCCAGCAGGTTGCGCCTCCCAGTTAACTGGTTACTTCTTGGGAGTGGGGAAGCAGTAAGCAACACCTCCCTGTGGCTTTCTCTTCTGTAAGGTAGCACAGCAACAGTTGACCATCTTTTCCCCCCATCTCCTGAAAATTAAAAACAGGAGTCAGTTCTAAACTTTGCAAAGGGTCTCAACCTCTTAGCAAACAAATCAATCCTCCTCTGTCTTTAGGACACTAATAACCTTTTCTGGGGCTTCTGAAATGGAAGACATATAGACATAGAACATATAAACGACTATCTTGGCATTTTTATTTCATACAATGATCTTTTTGCTTCACATGCATGAGAAAAAAAGAAAAATTCCACCTTTAAATTTCATATCATATACTCTAACTAAACGTCAAGGCAAGCTATTGCCACAGGAAGCTCATAAAGACAACAAACTCATTTTTTAATTTTTTCCCAATGTTTACATTATAATAAATATTCATGCCGTACTCCCTTCACAGTGCAACTGCTAGAGAATACATTGTAATCTGTTTAAGAAGAACATGAATCAGACTGATAAAAATAATTGGTTGGATTTTTCTTTTAAATCTTTTTTAATGTTTTAAATAAAGCTGTCAAAGGTTCCTGTGGTAATGAAGAGCTTTGTTGTTATGACAACTGCTTATTCCTTTTCCTTTGAAGAAGTCTGCAATTTGATAGGCAAAAACATCAGGAATAATTAAAACAAATGGTAAGTGAAGAAAAACATCTGCTAGGAAAAATCCCCACCCGGAATCTTAACAATCCCCTCACTCGTGAAGTGACAAACTTCAGATGGAGTGTCTTCACGTCAGCTAGCACAGGGGCGCTCAGCAGCTGCTGGGGGTTCAGGTAACCCCACGCCAGAAAGCCCATCTCTTCGTAAGGGGCACAGATACATTTTTCATGTGACTCTTCCTCGCCAATGTATATCGTTATCAAAGAAGGGTCCTTGCAGAAGTTAATTCTGCTTCTTCTAATGATTTATTCTGCTCCTCCATGTTAAAGTGGTGATCATTTGAAACATGACCTCCCAAGTGTTTGGCAAACCATGCAGGTGTCTCCTGCGACATGTCCCCCTCTCACTGCAGGACAGGGACTGGAGAGTGTTGAGCTCTGGGCAAACTGGTGTGAATTAATAGTTTTTGGCATACAGCAGGGCTTCCCTTTAGAAGCAAAGGTGGGCATTGCCAAAGAGTCCTCTAGTGAAGATGGAGCGATCCTCAGAGCACTGACCAGGGACATACAGAGGCTCTTGGTGGCCTTGATGAACCTCCCTATGGGCAGCTGTGGCTGTCCACAGCTGAGAGCATAAGCGGACAGCTTTGGTGTTGACAGCCACACACACACAATGGCTCTTGAGATGCATCAATCAAAAGTATTTCTGCTGTCAGGGCCTAATGTTAGATGTGAGGGGGAAGCACACCACAGACAGCTACTGAAAATTTGGGAAAGTTTTCCCCAAAGCAATTTTTTCCCTCATTGTTATCTCATGGGCTCTCCTTCCCAGGAGACATGTGACTGTCAGATTTTAGTCATTTCTTATGTATGATAATTAGTCTGCTCCACTTTACAAACTGCAAGACTTAACCCCATAAAAGTAATATGACAGAAGGGATACTGGCTGGCTCTATAATGCTAATAAACTCGGTGTTTGGCAATAAGCTATGATGATACATGCTGCTCGGAGACTGGAATGGGGAATGAATGCTGTGTGTCTGACTTCATGAGAAATAGGACACTTTGCAATAATTTCTGTAGCTTTACACGCCAGCTCATACTGCCAGGCACACCATGGTCTCATTTTGCTGTTCTTCGCAGCACACCCTGCTCTCCATTGCTCCATCCTCTTGGAAATAATCCAGTGCTTTTAAGCAGCAGAATTTTAACCGCTGTCTTGCCTTGCCACGGACATTTAAGAACCTGCATTTTTCATGAAGTCTCTTCTTGATACCTCTGTGCTCCTCATTCATTCAGCCAAGATGCTCCCACCGAAAGTGAGGATTTCAACACTCCTATCAAGAAAGCGTGGTCCACCGCTTGCTACCCTTTTCTATACTGAGAGGTTTCAGACATCTGAGAGAAGATGATCTTCCTAAGAAGATGGCAGGATTTGGAAAAAAAAGCAGTAGTTGAGCTTTAAATTTTGCAACTGTAATTTTTTCCTGAAGCTGTTGTATGAGCATATGGTGGCTTAAAAAAAACCCACAAAAAGCCCCCCCCGAATTCTCTTCCCCCCCCCCCCCCAACTGGCTGTGTTCCCACGTTAACAACATCTGAATTGCGGGGCTGGACACTAGGTGGTGCTAGGACAGTGGTTTGTCGGGAAATTTAGTAGGAACAGTCTGGGTGGAAGAGCACAGTAGGTTGTAAATGGTTACTTGCCAATAAAACATTTGCTCTGGTACAGCTAATCCATTACTATTTGTCTTTGTTAGACTAGCCCACATGACTGGACACCATTAGCTGGCAGCAGGAACACCTAAATGCTGCTTTTTGCCAACCTTGTGTCCCACACATCCATAAGCTGTCAGAGGTATAATGTTCCTTTTGCCAATCTGTCACTCTTCCCCTCCCTCCCCCTCTCCCGTCCCCTCCCGGGAGGACATTGGCCTGGCTGCCTCCAGCATGCAGAGCGCAAGAGGCTCGAGAAGTTCTCCTGAGGTAGCCCTGCCGCTGGGGCAGGAGGCAGGCGAGCGAGCAGGACTGCTACGTGGTCACTCTGCACCTCGTGCGCTGCCCGCAATAGCTGTCTGCACGGTTGCACTGCTGGCCAGCTCAGGGAGCTGATTTGGTTTTAAAAACAACCATTACTCACCATGTCCCAAGGTTGTTTTTCAGCTGGATCGGGTCCATCAGCCGCGTGAGACGCAACGTGCCAGTGCGGGGTCCTCTCGAGCCACCCTCTCCCCCCATGGCACCCATCCTCCTGCAACTGCATCGAGGGTGTGTGGTGCGCCGAAGGTTGGGGCAGCTACCACACGCCACAGGGGGGTGGCAGCGTGTGAAGAAACCCGACGAAGACATATTCAGGAGCGCTGCAGCACTGCGTGCTCCCGGAGGTGTGAGTGAATCTGGTAACACGAGGGATGAGGAATGCTTAAGAAACCAATTAGTGGGAAAGGCTTGCTTTCTCTGATCTGGTTTTGATAGCCAACTAAAGTGTTTCTCCTTACTTATGGGGTGCTACATGAGTAAGACCCCTCTCATCACACCATCCACCTGCCCCCATCCCCCCGCCTCCAGGCAAACTGCACCCCCATATTAATTCCCTGGCATTGGTTAGGTGCAAATTGGACATAGCTTGGCCTTTTAATAAATATATTCAGAGAAAAAGAAGAGTTTGAAAGAATAAATCCTGTAGTCTTATGATGTGGTATACCTAGGGATTGGCTGAAACCAAGAAAACTCAAGAGCCAATTTATTTTTCATGCGTACAGTTACTGCCTAACTACAAAAATTAGCTTGTCTCTGCTTCAGCCTGAATCCTTTTATCCAAAACATTAGGAATAACAAAGTAAAGGGGCTCCAGAGATCCTGAACTTGGTGTTTTCTGTTGTCAGAGAGGACCAGTTTAGGGCATATTGGAAACCAAACCAAACCCTTAAAGAAGAAAATGTAATTTCAGAGTAACTAACAGCATATGACATGTAAATAAGCATTCCTGTGAGTGTGGCATTGACTGTTGGGATGATACCTGGGTTAACCGAATACAAGGGTTGGTCCCAGAAACAAGAAATTCATTACAGTATACAATACAATACAAAGAATTGTGGGGGTTTTGAGAGTTTTGGTGGTTTTTTTTTTTTTTCTGAATTGATAAAGCACCGCTCCATGGCAATCAGAAAAGTTTGTGTTGCAATGCTCCAGTTTCAATACTTATCTGGAATGAAATATCTAGTCTGGAGCAAGCGAAGAAAGATCTGAAATCGCACCTCTAGGTAAGTGTCCAAGGGGTGTAAACACAAGACTGCTCTGGACACACTTTTGACACCAATTTTTTCCTGAAAACCTTTTCTCAGTCGCTGGCAGATGTCTTGGCACAGAGTGGTATGAGATCTGAAACCTCAGAATCGCAGAGAAGAATAAACATGCTCTCACCCAGGAAAGGCATGCAATAAATTTAGTGTTTCGGCCTTCGGGTGCTTGCGTTATGCACAACACGACATCCATCACATCCTCATTCACCAGTCACCTGCACGGCAAGACAAACATCCTTCAGCCGACAGGGCAGGAACCGGGGCATAGAGGCAGGCTGCATCCATCCTGTCCCAGTTAACCAGTGACTGAGCAAATGGGGGGCGTTTGTAACGGCTCCCTCAGATGAAGAAACTATTGAGATCCAGGTGTGCTGTCCCCCAGCCAACACCCTCTACGCAGAAAGACCTTGACCACCTGGAAGTGAAGCCTGGGAAGTTGTGAGGAACATGCAGAGGATTCACCTAGCAAAAATGTGTCGACTCTCCTTGCCAAATCACACGGTGTCCTCTGCACGGGTGCTTGCGGCACGAAAGAAGTTCTTCCATTTCCTCATTTCCTAGATTAAACTAAGTAGGAAAGCATTCTTAATAGCAAAGAAGACCATTTGCACATGGGAAAATTCAAACTAGCTATCGTGATTTATATCTGTGTCTTCATCAGTCAAATTAGCTTTCATGGATAGACAAGCCTGTGATGGAGCCAGGGATAGCATCGCATCAAATAGTTTTACAAAGTCATTAATTACTAAAGGTCAGAACAATATTACGTAAATCTTAGTTTCCTTTAATGGAATACCCTCTTATTTTGCTTATTACAGTCAGACTGTGAGCAGCTTTCTGTGGTTTTCTTTCCTTTCCCT
>NW_009647222.1:3379756-3404491 GCF_000708025.1 Charadrius vociferus
AGACAATAGTTCATACACATTAAAAACGAATTAAAAAAAAAAACAAACAACAGTAACTTGGTGCTATTTTTTTATCTAAATGAGCAGTCCCAGTTGACCATCTTGTTAATGCACGCTACAAAATATATTGCCCCTGCTTGGTGGGTGTAAAACAAACACAGAGATTTGTGGGTTCTGGCAGTTGCTGCTTGCTCAGTAATGTTCATGCATCTTGTCACAAATATAAAATGTAGATTTTTTTTTTTAATATATAAATATTTCCAGCTTGGCAAAGTGATTAAAGACAGAGTATATCCATCTTGAACTAGCCAAAGGTATAAAAATGAAAAAGGGAAAATATTAGCAATAATTCACAAGGGGATGGGTCAGGAGACCCAGATGTGATTATGGTTTTTAGCCTTTGAAAAAAACCCATGGCTAGCCTGACAAGAACCGGTCCGCCATGTAACTGGTATTAAGGACCCTGTCCTCTTCTGGCAGTGAACCCCCCTGCTCTATGTGTGCTCACAGCCAAAGGACCCAAAGATGGCTGTCACCCATGGAGCAAGATGCTGCTGCCCCACTGCACAGCCCGGTCCCACCAACCAAGGAGCTCCCCTCAACGGTCCCACCAGCCAAGGGAGCTCCATACTACGGTCCAGCAAACCAGTACTTGTGAGGCTGCTATTTACTGTGTAGATAAACAGACTCAGAGGATTAGTGAAAGGGCCAAAATGCAGCAGAAGCGCTGGGGCCTGAGATGGCTCCCCAGTGCCTGCCAGGACCGCGTGCTGCAAGGATGTACCAAGCCACCAGTGCTTGATGGAGGGGAGCGAGCAACCCATGCGCGCCATGGGAAAGCAAACCAAACACCCAGGAGCCGGCTGCTGCTTCAGGCTGGGATAAAGTGTGTACCACTGTGTACCCCTTTATATTAGCGCTAGAGAGAGAACAAAGATAATTACCCAAAGCATTAATAAGATTTGAAGTCCTTTTGGTAATAACCAGCGAAGTCAATGCGACCACAGCTGACACGAGCATCGGCGCAGAGTTGCTGAGCAAAACTTCAGGGCATGAGGTGTGGATCCTCGGACACAAAATGAGTCACTAAAAACTGACTTGCTGACAATACCCAGCCTGCCACGCACGTTAATTGCAACGTACGTGCTTGCAGCAAGCGACTCTGGCGTTAGCTGGGGGGGGTGGTGGTGGTGGAAATAGTATCCATGCCCAGCTCCTTGTGGAGTTGCTCTTACATGCCTGCGATCCCTGCTTGTTCTGTTGCTTCCCTGGCAGTGAAGGGAGGTAGCGGCGCTGTCATTCCGTGCTCCCCAGGGATATTTATTAGACAAGGGCCAGCAAATCACCTTCATTATAGCAACCAAATGCAAAGCCTCGAACGATGCAAAGATCTTTCAAGTTTACCGGCAGCACTTCCAGAAAAAGAGAAAGCGAGCACAGATTTAGTTTTGTTCTTTGCATCCTGTCATCCCTCAACATCCAAGGGCTTCATCTCGCTGCAGCTGGACTGTTGAGGACCCCCACGGATTAACATGAAGCCAGAAGACGGTAAGAGATGATCAGACGGCAATCACAGAAGCAGACGCTTAAAGGATCTTTTCATTCCACCAGGTGACAGACCTGATATGCTAATTGAAACAATATCTGTGTCTGCTCGTGCGATTTCAAACCACTAAAGCTCTGTTTTTTGACACAGGCACGATAAAAATAAAGTCCTCTTCAAAAGAGTAGTAGTGACCTCATTCAGACACGTTCATTTTCATGAAAGGTAAATATGGCAGACAAAGTAGTGATGTTAGCAGTTTGTTCCTGGGAAAAAAGGGGGGGGTGGGGGAATAAAAATCATCACGCAGTTTGTCTTTCCGCCGAGCTGATTTCCTTTACCAGCCTGCATAAGCAATTGGCTACTAGCCAGCTGCGGTGAACTTGTCCCACGTTTGCAAGATCAGTCGGCGAGCAAAGCTGTTTTCAGTTAATAAATATTTGATTTACAAGGTACAGTAAGTAATAAAAAGGGAAGGGAGTTTAGCTGCTGGGAGATTTGTTTAGCACTTTAGTGGGGATAACTAACAACCAGCTTTGGTTGTTTTTCCTCCTTCGGATGGCCAGTGGGCAACCAACTTTATCAGTCTTGCTGCATTACACCTTGTAGTGAGCAGAGCTAACACACTGAGCAAAACAGAGGTGGACTGGGACATACACCGTGCCTTGACAGAAACACAGCTGAAGGGAACACTCTTAGATTCTCCTTTCTTCTTCTCTGCGAGTAACCTGTGATAAATATTGCATTTCTCAGTATCATTGGGAAAAAAAAAATCAAAACTGTTTGATCCTTTCCATATGATATAGGTAGCTATATATGAGAGGGGGAAGGATATAAAGTAGCAAGTACAGAACAGCCAGCAGCATTTTATCAAAGGAGAAAAGACCCCAAAAGACACTAATCAACTGACTACACAGTCCTGGGTATTTTGGATAGAGCTGGAAAACAAAGTGGGCGCACACACACAGACACACACACACACAAAAAAAAAAAACCAAAAAAAAAGCCTGTGTTTAAAAAAAGCCTAAACCAGATATGATATAAAAAGTAGCTTATTTTTTACGTTTTAATTTCTTCCTAGAGTATCAAGCCTCTAGGTGGGGGTGTGGCAATGTGGGCAAGGCAGGGAGAGGAACATCAAGAGACCTGAGGTGCACAGGCGAGCGTGCTCTGCATGCCGAAGGAGCAGACACTTCTGTTCTCACTCTCCGGTGCGCAACAGACCTCCTGTGTGACCATGGGCACATCACCTAGTCTTTCAGATCTCCAGTTCCCCCCACTTGTAAAAAGACTATCCTACCCCACTGCTCAGGCACACCAGGTTGCTCCATGCAGGCTCTGCAAAGGAGTTTTGAGTGGTGTAGCAGGTACTAAAAAATGGTGCAGAATATTATTGTTAGAGCTGTGGCTGTTCATTGCAGATCAAGGATTCCACCAGAAGAGTAAATAGCCTCTTTCTAGAGGCTCAGAACAGCAGTAAGGATGTCCATACAGCCTCACCAGAAATACTGTGCGTACACAGAGTTATTGATTTCTAGGATGCTGTCAGTAGTTGCTTCCCAGTAACTACCAGTAGGACAGAAGAAAGTGTTTTCTCTGTCAACTACAAACTAATCTTTCTGAGTAGCTCTTCAGCCTATACAGCTTTACACTGTTTTGTACTGCTTTGCCTTTGTCCCCAGAGTTATTCCAGGTGTTTGCCTAGCGAGAGCACAAAGCGAGCCCTGGACAGCCTGCAGGTGAGGAGCAGACCATGGGTCTTCCAATGCAGACTCCAGAAAATTGTCCCTTGTCCCACTCCCTGTCACACAGAGAGGTCTTGGACTGCGGCACCTGGAGAGGACAGCAAAAGGCAACCCCAGATAACACCGCACCTTCACCTGCGTGGCAGCGCTGCAGCCTCGGCCAGCTTGGCCCCACAGCTCCACTCTGAAGGACCGTGCTGGGGCTCGGTGGCTGGTTTCCCTTCTGGAATGACCAGCAAGCACTCGTAAAGGTGGCTTTTGCATGGCTGGTGTCTAGCGGGCGCTCTGCCGTGAGGAGCCAGCCTTGGCTGGCACTGCTGTGGAGCTCCAGCAGCAGCTCCTGCAGGAGGTGAACAGCCCATCTGGGTGATCCTGGTTCCCCCCCACCGCGATGGAGGACGGTCCGCGTTCACTTTTCTACCAGTGCAGAAATCCTGCCTTTAAATTCTGTTCCAGACTTCAGGAAAACTTCATGCCAGGAGTTTCATCAAAGCATATGCTTCTGCAAAAGAGCTTTAATGAATCAATGTTTCCTGACAAAAAATAGGTTTTTTGCCAGAAATCCTGTCCAGTTCCCCTATTCAGTTATCTGTCTCTAAAGACCTCTATCTGCAAAACAAGCGCAAGAATTTTACCGCCTTTTTATGAAGCACATTAGGATCTATAGGTGAACAGCTCACAAATAAAGAGCTATTAAAAACTGATGCTTTTTTGCAAACGCATCTGACAGCTGCCACACTAACATTGCACACTAGTATTCAAATGGGGCAGAGTAGTAATTTTGGTATGAACGATCCTGCATTATATTGTTTTAAGATATCCAGTCATTCCCCTGGAAGTGGAGTCCAAGGGTGATGCGAAGGGCTTTGGGGAAAGGAGGGAGCAGGAGGAAGGCGTATTTCTTTCATACATGCTTTACTTTTTAATAGCTGTTGGGATATCTGTTAAACTAAACTGCAATAGTTGGACCACAAATGTTTATCGTAATGACGGCAAAATTATAAAACTGATCAGCCCCATCCTTCAGAAACAGGCTGTGCCTCTGTTTGTTTTTCTGTTGAGGAGGGACGTGTCCCAGAGGATCTCCCTTCGGGAACCCCTGTCTCGGCATGAAATGAGTAACACGATTTATGTAGACAGTGCCAGCTTCTTTCCCTTCTCAACAGAAAATGGCTTTATCTAGTCAGGTAATGTCACAATAAAGCAATACAGTAGAAATTTCATCACTGAATGGTCTAAAAGAGACAGATCACCCAATCTATATTTTCACAGGCTTTTTAAACAACGTGCTGGGCTCAAATGGCAGCAAGCAGTAAAGAGACGTGGGGGGAACACAGACAACCACAAAAACCAAACAACTGATGCTACACCACAGATTTTAAGCACGATATTTTCATGCGGGACTGATGAGAGCATTATCAAAGTTGGATAAACAGGGAGGGGACAATGCAATGGGCCAATCAGATTTAGCAAACCTATTAAGACTTGCTTTTGGCTTTTCACCTGTTTAACTAGGCAAGGCTTAAGGGCAGAGGACGGGCTCTGACAGGGCTGACAGTCCCCCGCTGACAAGGTTCAATACAATGCTCACACGTCCCCAGCACATCTGCACCCGTCCTACCTTTTCTCTCCCTCCCTCACCCTGGGTCAGACCGGGGCTGTGTCTGACTGTGTTTGCACATGCATAGATGGGGATTATAAATAGCTAATTTTTAAAGAAAGTAAAGGTTTCTTTTGCTACACTATTTCAGCTTCTTGCTCTAATCACATTTGTCCCGAGCTAGAGCCTGGTGGTGGGTACAAAGCGCTCTGGTCCATCACAGCAGGGCTAGCGACAGTAATGCTGCACTGCGCGGTTCAGTCAGTCTGAACACAGGCAAATCCTGTATTTCCTATATTCCCTCCCTATTTCTGTTTTTGGGGTTTTTTTTTTTCTCATTGAAAAGAAAAAAAAAAAAGAAGGGGGCCTTAGGAAATGCCACAGGAAGTTCCATAGGAAAAAATTGGGGTACCAATGAGGGGGATTTGGAACCTCAAATGTTCAGCAATGTCACTCACCACTTGCATCTAATTTGGCACACTTCTCAGCTGTGTGATGAAATAAAATACTACTGCCTCATTTTGATGTTTTCTTGGTTTTGAATACCTGAATACAAAGCCTTAAAAAGTCACCAACAGCCACATTATGTACATACCACTGCTGTCACAGTAGCGTCCAGAAGCTCCACTCGTGGTTTCAGCATAACAAGGTTTTTCAGTCTATGAAAAGCCTCAGTGGGTGTTGTTTTGTTTTAAGGAAAAGAACACCACTTACGAGGCAGTTGGTTTGAGCCACTTTTGCTCTGTTGAGGAAAGATCAATTAGTGTCTCATAAAATAAGTTCCCTCCAAAAAATCCAGACTTTTTTTTGCAGCTCATATTGGTAACTCTGTACCACACCGTCAGTGCCATAGAGGGATGGGAATGCAGGAATTGGTGATGGGATTTAGAAAACGAAGAGAAAGGAGGTGTGTCACCACCTACAGAGATTTTTACTTCTTTTCAAAGGTACGAGTGTTTACAAGCTCCCTTCCCTCAAAAGTAAAAGCAGATCTAAAACAAAACTATGTAAGTCACTACTGTCTCAACTGATTTAGGCAGCTGTTGTTGCTGATGGTGTCTTCCCTTCTCAACATTCATGAATAAATTCCTTCATCTTAAACCTTATAAACATATAAGTTCATGAAAGAACTCACATGACTCCTTTTATTTTTAGGAGATTGAATAAAATATTTATATCCCTCTGTGTCCCAAATATCAATTACTTCCTTCACCAAAAAACTACATATGAAACGTGATTAAAAATTTACCCTACTACAAAACAATATACAATTAACTCATACATTTCCAGCTTCCCTTGTCAGACACACACCATATACATCCACATCTATCCCCTTTAAACCATGCACACCATCAATACAGCCTTTCAAATTTGACAGGTAAGTAAAAAATACAGCTATTATCAGACAACGCATCCACATGATCTCCTGACAGCTACAAGCACACACAGCAGTTACCACTAGAAGAATTCAGCATTTACTAATGTGTGTAAGATACCGGTCTGATTTTCCTAGATTATAAGATTCCTAAAGTAAAGGCTTCAGAATTAATTTTTAGAGAAATTTAGGCAAACACAGATGCCGATAATTTTCAGCATAACTTACAGTGTTCTATTTTAACACTTTTTAAAAAATTCTATACAATTATGTTTGCATCTATTTTGTCCTTTCTTATGACAACTGCCCCCTCCCAAAAAAGAATATCCAACAAAAACCCTTAAAACTTTATTTCACTAAAGCTTTCACTTTTTTCTCTTCTTCTGGAATAGAGAACGTGAAATTCAATAGTAACATTTGCTTTCATTGGTGTATTTTACCTAGGAAATATGAGGAATTTAAAATTTTTTACTTAGAATTAAGTAATAGTTTTTAAATGCCTAGAGAAACACATCCTCCACAGTAGTCTTACAGCAACAGAGCCATGAAAATCAGTGGCATTGAAAGAATTGCACAATAAATTACCTAGTTAAAAAAATAATTTAAAAAAATAAAATCAAATCAACATATCCAACCAGGAAATCAATGCTCACAAAGTAGAAGCAGCACTGCAAAGCTGTGTTGGGTTAGTTGTTATTTTTTTAACATGTAGATGTGGTGCTGAGGGACATGATTAAGTGGTAACTTGGCAGTGCTAGGTTAATGGTTGGACTTGATGATCTCAAAGGTCTCTTCAAACCAGAATGATTCTATGATTATATACATCATTCTCAAATTTTTCTTTTTAGAAAGTCTGCTGAATCTCTCTAAAAATTAACTTTAATGATATGTTAATATTCAGATCGCAGGAGCAGAGAAAGGCTAAGAAAAGCAGTACATGAAATACATAGTGAAATGTTTATGAATACCAGATTCTATAGCAAAATACAACAGTTAACCAAAAATTGGTTTTCTAATGCAGAAAGTTGAGGGGTGCTTTTCAATTATCTTTTAAAATGAAATAGCTATGATACAATCAAACACCAACTGATCACAGTTAAATTGGCATAAACTAATGTCGATTTTCTTCCAGTGTACCAAAACCCTCTACACCAGCAGAAGTTATCTTTATACCTGTAAGGAAAAGGATCCTACTGCTTTAATATCAGACATGTTGAGAGTGCGACACATTTTGTGTGTAGCTACTACATTTTGTGCGAACATTAAGTTCAGAGAAGTGAAGCTTTTTTTCAGATACTTAGTGACATCACCTCGCTAAGCAGTGCCTTTAGGAAAGCCCCCATATTGCTGCTGTTGTTTCTGCTGTCTTCTCAGATTTAATTTTTGCAGTTAGTTAAGCTCAGATCAACCTAAGAGGAGCACACAGGTCTTGAGCAGAAGGAAGCAAAAAGAATGAAGGGAAAGGAGAAAAGCACTTTTGAGAAAGAAATTCCCCCAAATCTGTCTGTCTCTCTGCATTCCTACAACCACACACGCAAATGCTGTGTGTCCTTTCTCAGATGTGGATCTGAAGTGGCCACCATTTCCAAGATGAGAGGAAGACAACTGCCCAACATGTTGTATACTCCCCCCTGTGATGGAGAAAACAAGCATTAAAAAGTTTTGTGGATCAGGGATGAGGCTTGCAGTAGTATGACTCTACATTCATACATAGTAGTATGACTACTCCCACTGAAGTCAGGCAGAAGCAAAACTTCTCAAGTGCTTATGTGAGGTTGATCACATGCCTCTTGTGTTCAGTTCTGGAAGATCGCAGGGTGGTCTCCAATTCCCTATTTCTGGCTTTCTACAGCCTCTGCTAATACAAAATAGAAGGACTTCCCATCTGGATGTGTCTTCTGACAAGCAATAACAACATACGACTCGATGATTTCCAGCAGGAGTACAGAAGAATGCACAGTGGAAAAATGTATATTTGAATTCATAATTTTTGAACTTATTTTCATTCTCATTCTATGAAAAATTCATTTGTACTATTAAAAACTGTTGTGGCGGAAACCCAAAAATCCAAGCCAATTTCATAATGGAAGGCAATTAAGTTGATTGCTGAATGATAAACACCACATCTTTCTTCAATGAGGATACTGTTCTTGAGTAAGCAAACTGTTTTTCTGTTCATAAATTTAAAAGAACACATCAAAAAATCTCTCTCTCAAAAGTTCAATGGAAAGCAAACATTCATTACTGAGTTCTTTAAAGTCTCTGCCGTTTCAAGAGCTTATATGTTAATAATGGGGGCAGAAAAAAGCAAACTGACTCTTAAGCAAAAATCTTAGGATTAGAAAAAATACCTCTACAAATCCTGACCTATATTTTTGCTTTCCAGCTCTCTAGTCATTTTCAGGAATGAATGTCTTCCTCTAGAATCTCTAGGTTGATTTAAGACTGGAATGAGAGAGTCACTGTGAAAGAGACATTTATTGCCCTGCATGTAGTTAAATGGCAAAGTTTATTTCTCAAGTAGGACAAGAAAAAATGTGCAACAGAAGCTTATTGGTTTATTCCCTTGGTCCAGGCTATGTGAACTATTTAGGTTAAGATCCTTTATTCCGAAAACCAAACCAAAACACCGCCATCACAAATTGACTATACCAGTCCAGGAATTCATATTGAACACAGATAAAGAAATGTTTGAATTTCTAGGCAAGGCTAGAAGAAGAATACATGGTTAAATCTGCATTAGAAATCAGTTTTGAAAGTAAAGTCAGGTAAGAGCCTGGGGCAGTGATTATAATTTGCGGATTGCTGGACCTCAGTATTTTTCTGCAGCAGTAAAGTCGTGAATGACAAAATGCCACACCTTGCTATGGATCATCAAAATCTAAATGTAGCTCTTAGCATCTGTAAACATACACATTAAAGACAAAATGTAAAAAAACCCCAATAACAAAAATAAACAAAACCCTTATAGCAATTTTAGGACTTTATGGTGACCCATAGGTCACATCACAAATACACACAAACCATACTGGCCACACTCAGACCCTGATAAAAGACTTTAAGTCAAACCAGGCAGCAAAATGAAACCAGGTATTAAACCCTGAACAGAAGTCCACTGCAGTCATGATTCCCATGATCTAGAACTGACAGTATCCACCAACAGCTGAGGTGAAACTCAAACCACATGAAAAGATGGCAACAAAAGACATTAGCTGAAGAAAAAAATTTAATTGCTTGGAATCTGTGATATTTCTCTCTTGTTTCTCAACAGTCTTTTCTTCATTGTTCCAAAAGGCACCAACAAGTTCCTGGGGTTAGAGACACTCCATCTGTTGCATTTGAACAATACACAGAGAAGTGAACCCCGAATGTAATCCGAACCTTTGGACACATTAGGGAAATTAACAGCCACACTAAAAAAATGAATATTCTCAGCAAGCTGCTCCTTCCTTCAACTCCCTTCTGTACAGGTCAGGCTAAGATTTCACTAAAGATAATACAATATTTAAAAAAAAAAAAGGATTTTATATTTTCAGTGGGAAAAGTCAATGTTTTTGATGCTTCATAGTGTCAAGAGGCAGAAGGTCTTTGAATTACATCTTCAGAAAGACATTAAATACGAAATAATTTGTAAAGCCATAAATGTGGCTTTACAATGTTTACATGGAATGTTTACATGGAAAGTAGTGAGCAGTACAAGCCACAGTAGCCACTATCAGAAAGGCTATAATGTGCAGAAATACAGGATGATTAGGCACAGCAGATTACTAGGAAGGTACTCCAACATAGAAGCCCCAAAGCCAATGTGATGATATGATAATTTTTCATGCCAAACGATCTCAAAATGTTCTGTGGGTAATGCTGGCTTGTAGTTTGCTGACAAATGGGATCTGGGTGCTCAAGATGAAATTTCACCCAAACTTGATTTTCAAAGGGTGCTCATGACTCTTGTAGATCACACCTCTGATAGGGCAGCCAAAATGGGCATTTTAAGTGGAAGGTACTGCTGGAGTTACAGAAGTGACCCTAGACCTGTCCCCCTCTTTGCTTCCTTAGCCAACTGGCTTCAGTGCTTTGGAGGAAGACCAGCACCTTCAGCAGTTCTGCACACAACTCAGTCTTTGGGATCTCCCATTCAAGAGACATGTTTTAATTGTATTTATTACAAGCAAATACAATCCCCTGCAAGCTCCAGCTCCCTCACCAGGTTGCTATTTGAGCAGAGACTAGGTTAAGCAATTTGGGAAGCTCTTAAAGGACAGGTACGATGTCAGATAATTAAAAAAATATATAAATTGATGTGGGTGACTGGCATGACTCAGCAGTCAAATATTTTCATTCAGCGATATTTAGCATTAAAATTCAAACAGGCTCAGGTGTCATTAGCTATTTATGAGGGAAAGATTCTCAATTAAGTATTCCTCATTTGTTAACAATTCAAGTTACAATGGAGCTTTTATTTCCTTTTAATTGTAAGCAAACAATATTATTAGTACTCAAGGCAGACAAAACAGCAGTATTATCATTATTCATTTACCATTATTACTAAAAAGTATAAGAAAAAGCAACAAAACCCCCCAACCTCAATCTCTTCCTCCACCCCTCAAGATATCCTTTCTAATCCTATAAAAGCATCTGTCTTTGATTTCAAGTGGAGTACCTGCTGTGCAGGATGCAATGCCAATCCAATTTGTGCGCAACAAACCCAAATGGGTTGAAATGAACTCTGCATTTTAAAGATGTTTTTGTTTAATCATTACCGTCACTCCTCTTTAATGAATACATTAATCAAGCAAAACTTCAAGCAAAAACGGAAAGGCTCATCTCAAGAAATGAAAAAACAAACAAAAAAACCCCCCTATCTTCACAATATCCGCTACTGTCAAACACAGTTACACTTTCCTTTGGCAGAACTTCAAATGCATGTTACTGTAGGTTGTTTGGAGACATTATGTAGAGGCAGCAGCTCCCTCCAGGAAGAAGTGGAGGAGGAAACAGGTGAGCTGCCTTGTAGTCTCTACCCTGCTACTGAGCTGATTAATGACCTGCTATGCAGGATGTACAGCCCTGAGGTTTCCTGAGCACCCCCTCAAATGTCCTAGAATTCCATTCTATTTTAAGGAAATAAAAAGAATGGTCAATACTGCATTGTCACCAACATGTACAAACCATGTACTTAAAATTTATTTGACCCTTCAAAATTTGTTTATTTCAAAGCTCGGTATCAGTAAGAACAACTCAATATTTGGAAGATTTTCATCAGACAGCAAGAGGCAAGGGGCTGGCCTAAAGAGAAACTTATTTTTAGGAATTAGAGTATGTAAATGCTTATTTCTGACAAACTCAATCATGCCCATTATTTACCTTATGATGTTTATCCAAATTTTTGAAGTAGAGATTGAAGATGAATTTGCACAGGAAAATACCAGCAAAGAAGAACAGAAAATGGGAGAACACCACAGTTTTTTCAGTCTGGCATTCCCACCATCTCCATCACCCAGGCAAAATTAAGGATTTGTTGAAATTTAACCATCATGATACACTGGAACAACCCAGTTATTTCACAAATAAAATGGAGCTAATTCAATGTAACTTGCTCAGATGATAGATGCATTTTATATAAGTGTTTTTCCTTTATAAGAATCTTCCTTGTTGAAATTGTCATACTCTTTCATCAAGGTAATGTTTAAAATCCGTTACTTCTCTCTTGCTTCATTTGTGCATTATATATAGCATCATATATATTTTCCTGAATGTTTAAGGCATTTCTACTGGTCACTGTCACATGCAAACCTGGGGAAAAGGGTTGCTGAGAGCAGAACCAATGTTGCAATGTTCCTTTGAGAGGGTTTATTACAGAGCTAGATCCTTTCCAGGAGGAATTATCCAATAGCACTCCATTAAAGGACCATAAAAATTTTAAAGACATTTTATGATTAGGCCAGTGACATTTACTAGAAGTTCTCCCATGGCTTCCACAAATTTTATCTCAATGTGGGAACAAAAAACAGCAGAGGAACAATCACATTGTTTAAATTAATTCATAGTTTGACTACAAAAAAAGGCACTGTTTCCAGTATCAGATGGACTAAGAGGAATATAGTAATATTAAAAAAAAAAAAAAAAAAGGATCATAGTTTTTCTTCTTCCTAAAGGAAAAAAAGAAATTAAGATAAATTTTTATGTGGTCTCTCGATCCCTGGATGGTCTATATCCTTTTTTCACATTTCTTAACAAAACTAGGCGGCATGAAAGTTGGCTATACTGATGCACAGCAGATAGTAGCATCAGAACAGCAAAATGCCTAACTAGAAGATCAGCCACGGCTGTTTCTGGAGTTACCAAGCGGTCAAAGGACAGTTCACTCCTCTGCACGTTCATACAACAAGCTGGAATCAGACAGGGAAGAGCAGGAAACATCCTCCATCCTCTGACATAAAGGTCTGGAATTCACTGATGTTGTTATTCTATATTAATACAACCATGGAACAGATCTTTTATTCATTTATTTTAAGATCTATCCCGTTCAGAATTATTCCAGAAAAGCTACTTGGTCAGAAAAATGGGAGACTGCTCCCTCGATGAGCAGTGACTGAATCTGATCACTGCCAGATTCAGAAAAAAAGCGGAGACAACTCCTCTCAGTCTCATTACAGAATCCAGATGAACCAAGGTACACATGAATTATGCATGAAGTAATTTGAAAAAGTTGTATAAGAAGTTAAAGTTGTGATTATTTGTCTTTTTTTTTTTTTAAATCTGTCACTTCTAGCAATAACATTTATTTACCAGTTATTCCGATGTTACTTGTTCAAAATAATAGCTAATATTTTCCTTACTGTTTCTTCCAAGTTCTCCATTTGAAAAGCAATTAAAAGATATCCCCAGTTTCTTCTGGGAGAGACCCAATTTCCTGATTTCAGTTGTTGATAGATACGAAGCAACATCACATAGAGGGAAAGAAAAAGAAAAAGACGAGAGAATGAAGTCATCCCAACCTTCTGTCAGGCACTTCACAGCATAATGAGCTATGATGAAAAACAAGTCAAACGCTGAGAAAACAAGAAAGCTTGGAGATTTGGTCTTACTGACGGATCGGGAGTAATTAATTATTACCCATGTGACCACTGGATGTCCCCACTGTTCCTCAAATGCAGCACAGACACCATCTACCTGGCAGTTACAAAGCCAGCAGATCTGGCAGAGAGCGGGGAGCATGCAAAGACACAGGTAGCAATGGTCCCCACACTAATCTCATGCCCAACGCATGCAGACACACACACGCGGCATGTGCGGGAGCAAACTGGAGAGCTGGGGAACAGCAGGTCACACACGCCGAGAGAGAAACAGTCTTGGAATACAGTTTCCACCAAGTTCGCTTGGTGCCTACTGGATGTTCAATAATGCAACACCGAGCGAGGCCGGGTGATGGATCCTCAGAGGGAGCTGGGAAAGCAGAATTACTTCTGAGGAGATGTGTAGGAAGCCTGGATTAGGGCATGGGGTGCAATGGAGCAAATGGAAGAGACCCTTGTGCCATACCAGATGAGAGGAAAAGTGAGGAGGAGCAGGGATGCCAGTATAAGATCACCGAGCAGCTGCCAGTCAAAAGCATTCAAAAGAGCCAAAATAACAAGAGAACATCTGTAGCGCCATGGGGTGCTCTTCATATCAAAGCTTTGAGGGCACCGGTGGGATGAAAGCTGGAGAAGGCAAAGGAAAATAAAAACAAACCCCAAAATACACTAGGAAGGCTACTTCAACACATTCTTCTTTTGAGGTCAGGTCATATGAGAGGTTTAAGTTCACAAGAAGGTGTAGGTAGCCGAGCTGTTAAGATCAACTCATTTTTATTTATTTTGTCATGTGACAAAAAGCCAGACCCAATTCTGCCAGCAAGGACCAACTGCCTTGCTTACTATGAAACAAAAGGAAAAAGGAAAGAGATTGTCCTATTTTTTAATTTAAGGAATTTCCTACTAATAGAGTCAAAAGCAAATTTAAAATCCACCATGTGTCTGTTTTGCAGACATAGAAAGCTCAAGTTCTGATAGCTCATGACTTATTTCACGCTTGTAACAAGAGGTTACATCATAAAAAGCACCAGATCCCTCCTCTGTCCCCACCTCCTTTTATTAGCACAGCTCACTGATGTTAGATGTTGAACTACAAAGTGATGGGAAGGGCAGCAGTTGCTCATCCAAAATAATATTTGAAGGGTTTGCACTCTGTGAAGGTGAAATGTGAGTTTATTCTCTCTCCTCCATCATTTCTCCCCTTCCTACCACTTGTAGAAGCCTGATCAGCAAAGGGGCTGGGTCACAGCTGACTTCACCTTGTGCTTCAAAAAGCAAGGCATAAAAAAAACCCGCAAAAGCACAAGCACTAGCAAAGAGATACTAAAACCAAATATAAACTAAAAACAAGTACCTAAATTGCACATTTCACTAGAACATGCTAAACTGGCAATTAGTATTACGTTTAGTTATTTTCAGTATTCTAATTAGTTACATAAGCTATTGGGACGAACAGAAACACAGAACTAAGGATAATTCCTTCAGCCCGGACGCCCGGAAGGATTTTCCAGAAGGGTTTTTTGTTTTGTTCTGTATTTCCCACCCACCCCCCCCTCCACCCCAGCATTAGAGGGATGACTGGTCTGACACATTGTGGATATTCTTTTGTTCGGATTTCAGATGTTCACAAAAACAGAGCTGCACTGAAAAGGCAGGGTTGGTTTTTTTTTTTAGGGGGAGAGCCCTGTGGGAAGGAAGTGCATGAATATATTTGAATAATAAATTAATTTGAGAATTTCATGGTTTGCAATTAAATTAATTAGGTACTCTGAATTACTGGCCAGTGACTCTTCAAGCTTGTTCTACTTGGTTTGAAGTGATGTATACACACAAATGTTCCAGAAAACCAGATAGCTTTTGTTCCCTCCCCTGGATCTCATCTATACTTTCAGATCAGCAACTGACCATAATACGTATGCTTGGTATGAAGAATAAAATAGATAAAGTGATTTGCTGAGATTTCACAATAATAATAAAAAAATGTTACTTGTTAGGCTGACTTTTCATAGTCGACACTCTTTTGCAGCATGTTGTCTGACAGAGAGAATTCATTGTGTACGTTTCAGCCTTCCAAAAATAAGAGTTACTATCATGACTCTTCATCCAAAGATCTGAGATTGCTTAAAAATGTCAGGGATGCTTTATGACAGCTGTTCAAATTCTGAGCAGTTTCTTTATAGCTTTCTGCTCTAAAGGAGGATAAGTAACATATCTAATCCTGAGACCTGATTATTTTCCCAGGTTTAAAGTGGAGACTGTGCACTCTCATTTTCAGACGTCTTGTTGGAAAACTAGTTCTCTGGCACCTCCTCCACTCGCAGGACGCTCTGTCTCCACTTGACTCCAAGCTAAAGGCAAGTAAGACTGCTCTGCACTCTCCAGCTCTCAGCTTTTTGCGTCTTAATCAGGTACTACAATTAGAAGTCAGCCATACTTAAGGCTTACACAAGCTTAGGAAAAAATAATAGAAGAAAATATCAAGAAACAGTTAAAAAATCCATCTAGCCACACATTTTGGGGCCCAAACGTTCATGATCTCACCCACTCTCCTTGCCACAGACCCCACAGAGGAAGAGTTTAGCCTATAGTCTTACAGCTGTGATAGTAAGAATGACCCTTCAGAATCAGTCCGATTCCTCCAATTTTAATGTCATTGCAGTTTGAAAATCGTGAGGCCAACAATGGAATAATTTAAATTAAATCTTTAGCCATTAGAGATACAACTAAGCCCATTAGTGTTCACAAAAGATTACCAGACTCATAGGAATTATATTTAGTTAAACAAAACAAAAACTGTTGAGCCATTGCTAGGGTTGTCCGCAGTGCCTCCACAAAAAAGGCTTTGCCCACACAAGCTGGAAGACAATTGAATGAAGAAGCAAGTATTGAAAGGTGTCTACAGAAGAAAAAGAAAAAAAAAGGTTTAGGCCAATTTTGCTCGTACCCTTATGCTATGGCATTTGTTCCTTATCAACCGTTAATTTAGTGGAGAAGAATTTGGCCCAGAGTTGCTATAGTTATCTCTGATTAAGTTTTAGGTAATCTTGTGTGATAGAAAATGCATGCATGAAATTGCTGTGTAGTCCGGCCTGAAACACTCGGAATGCCTTTATAGAGCCCTTTAAGCATGATAAACCAGAACAAGACCACACAGTAAATCCCGTCTTGCACTAAGGAGTCTCACAAATTCAGTTTTAATTTTTATAAACAGATTGCTTCTTGGGTTGTTATTATTAGTGTGAGCTGGACAGCTTGAATTAGAGAATAATTTATTCCCTGTGCATTTCTAATTACAGAAAAGAGGTTCACTCACTGACACACTTGTCCGTCTTGTTCTTTCCTGTCTTTCAGGCATGGCTGATTGCAGTTAAATAGACAGACCAGCACAAACTGCATAAGAAACACAACTCTGTCAAAAAAGGACTGAAGTGTTACCATTAATTATTCTGGACCATGTGCTCATTTACAACAGATCTAACATGAGAAATATTCTCAGAGGTGTCAAACAGCCTCAGTTTCATAGGTGCATGGGGGTAGCACTGACTAAATGTTTGAGTGACTGGTAGGATGTGACCTGCCAGAGACCCTTGAAGCTTGGGGATTTCATGTGCAATTTGTGTTTCAGTATTCAATAGATAATTTAAATTGAGCCACTCTCTCTGAGCATTTCTGAAGGATCTACATGCCCGAGCCTGTGTCAGAACTGCACGAGCATCTCCAAAAAAAAAAAAAAAAAGCATTTATGAGCATCTGCGCAAGTGATTATTTGGAACTCGCTGCATCTTAAAAAGGCTTGGAGAAAGTGAAAACATTGTTTTGTAAAGAATGTCGAAAGGTAGGCGTAACACTCACTGAGTGCACGGGAAGGTAGCTCGAAAATGCTAACTGATGGAAAGAACAAAAACAATCACCATGATTTAGTTAACCCTTGCTACAACAGGGGCTGTTATTTAAAATAACTGAGCAAAGAATAGTCCACTTTAGTCATTAATCAGACGAACAAACTTTACACAGGCAAGAATCAGTTGACTGGTAATTCACATTGGAACTGAAAAGAAAAGAAGCACTGGATTTACTAAGCAATTTACATCCTTCAGCAATTTCACCAAAACTTCAAGAGTACCCTCTTTCTGGTCACTTTTTTTTTTTAAATACAAGAAATATGTACTTCAGATGTGCCCTCGCTGCCACTGTATTTAGTCTTTTTAACATCTATGGAATCTAACAGATGAGACCTTCATCCACTTTTCATGTATTCTCATAAACATGAATTTCCTACACAACGTAAGGAGCAGCAATCGAAAGTTCTCCCATAATGAACCAACACCATTTTCAAATAGGTAATAATCACCTTCCTCCCAGTACAGTTTTTGCTGCTCTCTCTGTTGTTGAAACGATTTGCCTATTTTTGCAAGACCTGCATAATTTCCGTACTTGGATGTGCACAATGAAGTTTCTTCCTTAAAGACATTCCTTAGTGCTTTTTCACAGAACACCATTAAAGTTTAGTTTAGAAACAGCTTAAGCCTAAAGAGCGTTTCCACTAAATGACAGCACTCTACAAGCAGTGACAAAGCTTGTTGAGGGGGTTATCATCTGTCAGCATGATATTAAAATCTCTCAGGTTCTTCAACTGAATATATTAAAAAGGAACAATTTCAAGACGATAGGAAAACTATAAGCCAAGGTAAAGAAATTCAGAATTGCATGTAATGCTGGATTCGCTTTGAAGCACCATCCTCTTGCAACCTTTCAGTTTACTATTCAACATTTGTTTTGAATTTATGGTTTTGCTTGGTATCAAAGATTGCCTCTATCTGCCAGCTAAATAGACAGTATCTTCATATTGTATTCATTGACCATCTGAAAAACAAAGCTGAGGTAACTTGCTGTGCCTTTTGCCTAAGTGCTACTATAGCTACTGTCCCCAACCTCATCAGCTCTCTTGCTTCTGAAGTTCACATGACATGACAATGAAAGTGTTCAGGATCTGGTTTCAAAAGATGCTTTTTACCAGGCTACAAAGCAGGTAGGACAAACATTGACTGCTTTAAGGTTTTTGTTTTTTGTTGGTTTGCCCCCCCCCCGCCCCGCGGTTGGGTTTTTTGGTTTGCTTGTTTGTTAAGCATTTCAGATTTCAAAACATTCCTTCTGATCTCAAAGGAAACAGAATATATTTATATATATTTAAATAATAAAAGAAATATCCGGAAAATACGCATGCACACCTACATTCAGTCTCCATCCAGTCAGCAAAGTTCCAAACAAACAACAAAAAAAAAAGTAGGAAAAGGTGCTGGTCATACAATATTTTTAAAAAAGTTTGTTAATTTTCTTTTTGAGAGTATGTACCCCCTAACAAAATGCACAAAATCCCAGTGTTTGGAAAGGTGGTGGACTACCCCCCAGCCAAACTGCAGATATACCTACTCCACATTTTTTCTTTAATCTGGGAAAAAAAGCGCCCAACAAAATACCAGTCCCAAACCAAAAACAAATCAACCCCCACGCCCCCACCCCCCAAAAAAAGTTCCAAACAAACAACAAAAAAAAACAAAGTAGGAAAAGGTGCTGGTCATACAATATTTTAAAAAGAGTTTGTTAATTTTCTTTTTGAGAGTATGTACCCCCTAACAAAATGTGTAGGCTGTATCTACAGTTCTGTAGTCTTAGGGTGCATTATCCAGTACTCTGCAGAGATGAAGTATCTTCAAAACACTGAAAAAATCATTGTCAGAGCAGTTTCTTTCAGTGTTACTACCATTGAGTATTAGAACTGATTAATTAACTTTAAAGAGACAGCACTGGTACTACTAGACCACATAAGGTTCAGATGTCAACCTTCTCTGAATCAAGGAAATCTATATTTATGGTTACAGCCAGAGACCAAAGCTAGAATAATTTAAAGTACTACACCAACAGAATATTTCTTCTATGGTGAGATTTTTAGAGACTAGATAGATAGAAAGGAAAAGGTCGTTTTTATTCTACTGAGAACAGAGACGTGATGAGGAGACTTGTGAGTTTTATTTATTTTTTTTCTTTTTAAGATTAAATAAAAGCAGACTTTCAAAATATCCTCTGGAAGGTACCTGTATTTGCCCTTGCCAAGGCAACTCTAGCATGTTATAGCAAACATGTTTGCTATATAGCACATGTTATAGCAAACACACACCAAGCTGAAGTCTTAAAAGCTTTAGTTCTGCTCTGCAGCTCTGCTCTAGGGTCACAAGGAAGTCATTCTCCTACCTCATCTTTCCAACTTAGGCTTCCCACAGAAGCTGAACAAGACTGATTTTCGTATCACATGGGTCATGCACCTCTTTCTTCTGTCACTGGCAAAAAGCAAGCCATTCTAGAAAAATTACCAAATCTTTCAAGATGCAATAGTAGCTCCAATTAAAATAGGGAGAAGAAATCCAGCACAGACCTAGACAGCTCAGTTTAATGCTGTAAATTTACCTCTGAGGTATTTTAATCAGACACACTTAGGGTTCTTTACCAAAAAAGACTTCTGAATGTTATTCTTACTTTCATACCTAGGGAACCTGACTGAAACAGATTAAGTAACTTGCACGAGGACACTCAGAGCCTACGTAATGTCTGATCTGGGTTCTACCTTCTGACTACTACTGCTGAGCCTTAACAACTCCCTCTTTCCTCTGCAAAGCTGCAGGCTTCAGCAAACAAAGCATTCCTTATAGCTAATTGGTATTACATGGAAACTCAACTGCTCTTATTTACAAAACTACAGATTTATGTCAAGCAAAGCCAATTATGCTTAATGTTTAAACTATTGCAGGTGCTCAATGACATTGTTGCTAGGCAGTAGAAGTGAAATTGCTCTTTTAATGCATCTTGTTCCAACTGGGAGCATGTGTTTTATCATCAGTGTAAACTTAACAGATGGAGATCTTAATCCTCACCAGCGAGCTTTCTTCACCCTCCCTCACTCAAAATGGTGTCCCATGCATTTAGACTTAACTGAGGTGCTCAACAAACTCTCTGGGACAGAATTTGTATTTTTCGTATGTGCATACATGAATACAGTATAAACCATGCATTTAACCCTTAAAAAAAAAATCCCCAAACCGCACCAGCAGCAATCAGGAATACATATGGCTATTCAAGGCTAGTAATGACCTCTGCTGAGCACAGCACCTACTCAAATAGTTAAACAGAACTGGCAGACAGCACTAGAACAGCTTCTTTCAAAGTTAAGACTGAATCTACAGACTCCTTTATACTAATTTCACTGTGTGCTGGGACAAGATTTAGAAAGTTTAGGCAGTGCTCAAACTAGAAACCTGAACTGGGATGTTTCTGGTCACTCCTAACCTCACTTAGAACGCAACTTTTTCCACAATAAATTACAAAATTATAATCCTTTATGGTGAGGAATAAAACATACATATCTTTGAGTTACTTTGTGCAAAGCAACATCAACAGGTGACCTCAAACACAGAATTCACAGAATGGTTAGGGTTGGAAGGGACCTCTGGAGATCACCTAGTCCAACCCCCCTGCCAGAGCAGGGTCACCTACAGCACGTTGCACAGGACAGCGTCCAGGCGGGTTTTGAATGTCTCCAGAGTGGGAGACTCCACCACCTCTCTGGGCAGCCTGTTCCAGTGCTCCACTACCCTCAAAGTAAAGAAGTTCCTTCTCATGTTAAGATGGAACTTCCTATGTTCAAGTTTATGCCCATTACCCCTCGTCCTATCACTGGGCGCCACTGAAAAAAGACTGCTCCCATCCCCCTGGCATCCTCCCATTAAGTATTTGTATGTATTAATAAGATCCCCCCTCAATCTTCTTTTCTCTAGACTAAAGAGACCCAAGTCCCTCAGCCTTTCCTCATAAGAAAGGTGCTCCAGTCCCCTAATCATCTTCGTTGCCCTAACGAAGCAAGCAGATCTGAATGTTTTGTTTTCTCCCATAAAAACTGCCATAGATCAACAAAATGCTGAACAAAAGAAGGCTATTCTAACATTTTCCAGCTGCTTATTGCATTATTTCATATGTGCACACATCTCCTTATTTTTTCTGTCCCCTCTTTTTTTCTAACTTATTAAGCCAGATGTGAGAAGCAGCTTCTTTCAAGGTCAAGACCAAACCTATAGAATCCTTTATACTCATTTAACTGTGTGCTGGTACAAGGTTTATAAAATTAAGACAGTGCTCTGAAAGTACAAAGGATTCCAGCAGCTTTGTGTGGAGTCCCAGATGCTGCAGCTCAAGAAGCATCCCCGTCTGTTGAGTATAACTGCTAAATAGCTCTGTCATAACAGCGATCGTGATTGATAGACTTTTGCATATAGCTTCCTCTGCACCAACCAGCTGAAATAAGTCAAAATCCAGCTATCAGTACCCCTTTCCTTTTGCCATCCATCCACAAGGCCAAGTTCTTAACCATATCGGATAGAAAAAGCCTTCCTCTAGGCCCTGTGAAGAGGGCAGAGAGTTTTCAGCAGTCAACTGCTCATGCCGAAGCCCATTCTAACCCATATCTTCCAGAGTACCTCTTTATGAAGGCTGCCCAACTGATTCCTTCTCCATTGATGACAGTCTTTCTTGCATGATTGCATGACGGAGAGGTCCTGTCCAGGGAGTTAACTAATCCTCTTTTTCTTGCAGAATAATCTTCATCAGACAATTACACTGCAATAGCTGCATTCCATTCTCTGCTGTCATCTATTCTCACATTTTGATTTCTGAGGAAAAAAAGAAAAAGGGGGTCTTAGGAAGTTTGAGGTCATTCAGCCTGAGCATGCACCAGGGAAAACACTTTATCTTAACAGACAGTTAGGTTTCTTGCACTCCTGTTCTTGATGTAAGTGGTTCCAAACTGCTGTTATTTCTGCAGTTTTAGAAAAATAATTATATTATTATCATTAGGTGCTAAAAGCGTCTCTGGCTCAAATCTTAGATTTTACGCTTTTATGACATAGTTCTTCTCCCTTTGTGTATAAGTCTCAAACGCATTGAGAGCGACCACATACCTCTTGTCAGCAGACTCCAGCCAGCATCTTTGCAGCTTTTCTGTGCCAAGACAAAGGTAAAGTATTCAGGAATTTATCGCTTTTTCCTTATGGAAAGAAACTAGGATTTTCCGTGGCTTAAAGCTGCATTTATTGTAGTACAAACACCATTTAGAAAATAATACCCTACAAGCAAACAACTGTCAGGTGGGATGGACAGATTTACTCAAATATGTAGGAATTAGCCTGCCTCCCACTCTCCGGTGCCCTTGGAGAATAGGTTCTTCAGCCTTTCGCTGCCATTCACTCTCACTGCCCCAGCACCAGCCCACTTATGCAGTTACTTTTGGAGAAAGAGGTTGTCTCTTCCCAAGGGCCAGGGCAAGGCAAGCAGGAAGACCTTTTTACCCCCCCACACCACCTGTGCAAACAAGGAATTGTGCACTCAGCTCCTCCATCAAGGCACAATGTCCCACCCAGTCAGCAAGCACATCTGTGATACGGATGACCATTTCAGGTGAACTGGTATGAAGATATACTTGCTTCTTTCATCTTCACCAGTGCATCCTAGGATCACATTCTCTTTTACCCTGAAGGAAGATATCAAACACGTTCCACAAAAAACTCGCTTCCAGATGGGTACCTCCCCTTTCTACAATATCTATTGCCATCTGGGCTTTAATAGGTCCCTCAGCCACCTTGTAGCTCTTCTGTTGACCCTGATCTCTGTCTGCACAAGTTATTTCCCACGGGACATATGTCAAATGCTCTACTGAAAACAAGGCAGATCATGTCTACTATGTTTTGTTTAGAAAATGAATTCTCATTACACACCAACATAAAGGTAATCTGGCAAATCTGCCTTTGATACATCCGTGTTGCAATTTATTAAATTTCCTTTTTATCTCATGACTTTAAATATTCTCTTTTAATTTTTGTTAAAAAAAACCTTAAATACTAGTGAGATCAAACTAACAGCTCCTTCCTGCCTTCCTTCCTGCTTTTTAGATGCGTTTATTACATTTTACTCTCCCTTCTATAACATGGAACCTAAAGTTACAGCATTAAATATGGTTAACGGTAGATTCCTTTACCAGCTCTTTCATAGTTTCAGTTCACAAATTACCCTCTGTGTCAGTTCAGTGCATTATACTTTTTAAATGTAGTTTCTCCTGTGGTAGAGCGTGCCTCATATCCAGTAAGCAGTCTGGCTTGACCACCACTTCCAATACAAACACCTTGATATCAAAGTACTCCTTTAGTTTTTGGTTTCAACACATTTCCCTTATCACATAAAGACCCCACTTCTCATTCTTTTTAGTAATATGACTTTAAAAAGAAGAAAATGTTAAGTGCTAGACTAGCATCATTTACAATGCCAAAGTCAGTCAATTTGGGGAGCGTTTAACACTGTTTAGATCTTTAAAGTGGAATATATTTCACTAATACTTTCCCCCCTCATTTCCAGCTGCATCTACCCTTTCCCAATCTTCTTTTCCTTATTCCCTTCATCCCCTTCAGCTGGGCTACAATTAGTAATTCTGATGTAAATAAAATTCTAGTCTCCAGTTCTCCTACTAGCAATATTCTGTCTATCA
The DNA here is from genome assembly GCF_000708025.1 of Charadrius vociferus. NCBI lineage: Eukaryota > Metazoa > Chordata > Aves > Charadriiformes > Charadriidae > Charadrius > Charadrius vociferus. The sequence goes on from NW_009647222.1 coordinate 3,403,675, forward strand.
TCCTTTAGGAATGACAAATCTCACAGTGCTTCTGCCAAATAAAAGACTAGATGCCTCAGCATCAATTTTCTTGACATACTTTATGGACTTATTACTGGTGTATAGGTTCTAGTATATTTTTTGGTACATCTCAAAGCAATTTGCAAAGAAGGTGTCAAGTTTTAACCTCAGCCAGCACCTAAGCACCATGCAGCCATTCACTCACTCCCCCCCCAAGTTGGGATGGGGGAAAGAATCAGAAGAGTAAAAGTGAGAAAAGTCGTGGATTCAGATAAAGACAGTTTAATAGGTAGAGCAAAAGCCACGCACACAAGCAAAGCAAAACAAGCAATTCATTCAATACTTCCCATCGGCAGGCAGGTGTTCAGCCATCTCCAGGAAAGCAGGGATCCACCACCAGTAACAGCTAAACACACCACAACTCTGAACATCCCTCCCCTTTCTTCTTCTTCCTCCAGCTTTATACACTGAGCGTGACATCATATGTCATGGCATATCCCTTTAGTCAGTTGAGGTCAGCTGTCTCCTCCCAACTTTTCATGCACTCCCAGCCTACTCGCTGGTGGGGCGGTGTGAGGAGCGGGAAAGGCCTCGACTGCTTAGCAACAGCCAAAAACATTAGTGCGCTATCAACAGTATTCCCATCCCAAACGTAAAACATAGCACTCCCACCTTTGCGAGTATCAACTAATACCAGACTCCAAAATTATTTGTAAATGATACTTTCACAAAGTAATTTGCTAAACAAATACATACATGAGTTTATTAATTTTGAACCATTACTAAGTACTAATACATATGGATACCTATTTCCCTA
>NW_009647222.1:3404514-3471335 GCF_000708025.1 Charadrius vociferus
CCTACAGAGATTAAAAGCCTCTCTTCAACCATGCCAAGCAGTGCACTCGTTGTCCTTGACATGCATTGTGACAGTGCAGCAACCTACAAGGCCAAATCCTATGATGATTGCTATTTTGTAAACTTATAAATAACATTATTATTGCTAAGATAATTCATAAATACAGTGGTAGTTCCACTTAAGTACACTAGGTGATTTATCATTAAGAAAGCTGGCTGGTAACACAATCAAAATTTAGTCAAACCAGGGTGAAATTTTATCATGTTTTCTCCATAGGAGACAAAATGGGAGAACGTTCCAGGACACCATCATAATGCTGGATGGCTTTTTCATGCTTCAAAAGTTTTTCTTCAGGAAGACTTCCTCTGAATTCATTGGTGTATTCTTGATTCAGATTGTTGTATCTGGGAGGAAGGACAGGGAAGGAAAATGCTAAAACAATCATCCTTTCTGGGATTAGCTTCACCCATTGTTTATTAGGTAATATTTTTGCAAGTTATACTGCCTTCTGAGTCCTCGACTTCTAAGCAGCCAAAAAACCAAAAAGTGATACATGCTTTCCTAGAACCTTTCATAACTTCAGGATGAGAAGTGCCAAACAGGTTGCAGGTGTTAATAATAGCTGTAATGTGTCATCTTAACAAATTTAAAAAAGAAACATGCTTTTTTCCTCAGAGAAGTTTTAGTATATTTTTTCTAATTCAGTTTTAAAGCCTGATTTCCCCACCCCTAAATCAGCATATACCTGAATAGTCCTCACGCTTATTTCTCCCCTCTGGGAGAATTCTTATTTAGCACAAAATGAAACAATTACATTTGACCTCAAAAAACGTATTTCATGTAGGTTTTGGTTGTCCTATTGAAAAATGAGGTACCTTGATATTGAAGTGAAATTTATTTATTTTTTTTCCCAGAAGACTGGAGGTCAACAAATTTCCTCATAAAAATATGTTAAATTTTGACAGAAATTATTTGTTGAGTTCAACCCAATTTTATGGCCACTTTTTGACAACCAAAACTTTTTAGTTTTCAGCAGTAAATGTCAGAATTGGAATTTTCATTTTGCAGAAGAATAAAATCTCATTTTATGAAAGAAAGACAAAGTACATGCAGGAGAAAAATTTCTAATCACGACTCAGGTCACATTTAAATAAGAGAATCAAGAACTAGCCACCGGAATAAATGGACACTTGTGTCTCAGGTTACATTGAAATAATCGACAAGATGCTATGGCAATCTTTGGTGCTGCAAAGTTAGTGCTATATGTAAGAGAAAAAGCAGTATTTTTCTCAGGAGTTCTAGAAGTATACTGCCCTTGGAAATTTTCTATTCTTGTCATTATCAAATCGCTGCTTCTTCAAGGTTTCTGAAGGTTTTCTATAGAACTGCAGCCCAACGCCTAGGAAAGAATGTCACTCCCATGTGACCCTTCCCACTTGTGGTGACACCCATTGCTTCCCTCCTTGTTCTTGACTACAAGTATTAGTTATAACACTGGCAACAGAAACTTAACTGTGATTAACTGTTCCAGAATACAAGAGGCAGGCCAACTTTCAAACCACTCTGGATGTAAAAAGGGATTGCAGTTTTGAGATCCTTACATTTTACAGGCAATATACAGGCTTTAAACCTAGGCTCTATAGGTGGCATAAAATTGCTTCTTATGTAGGGGCTAACAGAGCAATTCCATTGTCTCCTGTAGAAAGTTGCTTTTATCTCATTGCCTGGTAGAGTACCAGAAAATATTTCAGGGTTATTCTGCTGAAACATCCGCATACAGCATTAACCGATAGTGGTCTGCTGCTTTCTTGCAACTCCTTCACTTTCTGTCCTACACTAAAGATGTAAGCCTGTCGAGCAACATTTTCTATATATTGGTACAAAGCCAAGTGCAGTGGAGGTCAGTTCCATGACCGAGATAACTTGCTGCTATGGTCTAAACTCCACGCCAACATATTTACGTCCTTCTTTAAAGACTAGGACAGTCTTCTTTCTTCAAGGCATTTTCATATTAATAAGACGCTGTAAATATTCAAGGCTAATTACATCAGTTGGTTTTTTTTTTTTTTTTTTTTAAAAAACCTTTCCACGTAATTTTTACTGTGAAATCTCTCTGCTCAAGGCAGATGAAAAATACTGGTCTGAATGCTGAATGGTAACATACGATCTATCACCGCCAATTCTTTATTACACACTAGTTTACAGGTTTTGCAAAAATTTCTACGCATATCTACAAATGAAAAATCAAGCTTTCATTTTCTCACACATACCTGTGTGCAATGGTCCAGAACCCCAGGGTGTTCACCATCATTAAGGAAGCCAAGAAGAAGAAGAATCTCTCCAATTTACCTTCATGCAGCAAGTGTGGGAACCAGTTGCCTGGCAAAGCAGACATTTGAAGCAGAATTATTTTACCTTGCAGGATGAGATGTGGCTCGTATGAAAGACAAAAAGATAACTTTGTAAGACACAATCACAGCAGGTGGGTTTTAACACACACACACACACACACCCCCCACACACCCCATAGCTATTTATACAGGCTTCATTCTTACAGCATCTATGGTGTTGTTTTTTTTTTTAATCTACAGTGTACTTTGCTCCTGTTTTCTAGACAGGCCAAAGACATCTAGAGAAACTAAAGAACTTTCCTAACAAATCTGAAGCGTGCCAGAAAACCTAACTCCGCGCAGTTACTATTGTAAAGATTGGGCCATCTTCCCTCTATATCATCCTGTGCACATGGCTAAATGAAAATCAAATGTGAAAGTTTTAGGAAGAGCTAGAATAAAGGTGGTCTGTAGAAGTCCTCATTTACGTCTCATGCTTTTAATGGGCCCTTCTTAAGAAAAAAAAAATGAAACCCACTAAAAAAAGCATAAAAAGCATTTGCTCAGTGCCTTGGATGGTGCTCCATTACCAAAATGCTACCTGACATTTTACTTTACCTTTCTTTATAGCTGCATTTAGGCGTGAGTCTGCAACGTGTCCTTTTCTTGCACAGGGCATTTATTTGCATGAATAAGACCTTTTCCTACCAATGCTTTTGGCAATAGTGTCTGAGACATTTTGGCAGGTTAAACCCCATTCAGCAGAGGATGGTGCCACCCACATACACCCAGTCTTTATATACACCAGGGTCTCCCCTGCCCGTATTCGTGTGTGCTTTAGTTTGCACCTGCATTGCTTTCAATGTTGTCCATCGCAAGCAGTAGGCAAACAAGCGCAGGTGGTAAATAACCATGGAAGCCACGATGCTTAAAAAGAAAGCCACCCCCAGTCAGACTGCATTTGAAGACAATCAGCGCCTGAAGTACCAGAATCAGCTACAGTAAAAACATAAAACCAAGGTGAAAGAGAAGTTACAGCAGATACAGAATATCAGAGAGCTCTACAGGGCTGTAGTGACCTTTTGCGTTACTTGGGAATACAGGATGTTTATTGCCTTTGAAGAAGAAAGAGAGACTGTCTTCATTAGCAAGTAGTGAAGTGCAACAGCAGTAAATACAGAGTGTGAAACATCTGATGCTGAGAACGTGATGTCCACACTACACAGCTCAGGGCAGGGGTATCACATCAGACCCGTTCCCACTAACAGCTGGAACACATTCGGCACGAGCATTTTCTTGGTTTAGTTCCATCCAAGAGGAATGCAGGTTTTTTGCGCTCCAAGATCACTCTGTGATGAAAATCAATGCACAAATAAGCAGAGAGGACCAGGACATTCAGATCAAAAGCACACTCCTGAACTAAAACACCAGCATCAATGTGCCCTAAGTCACCTTTCTTTGCTCCCTCAAAGTCTCGTATCAAATCCCACCCATCTAAATGCAGTAGCTATTCACCACTTGAACTGGCTAAAAGGGAGAGGAGGAAACGGCTTTCTTTGCCACAGTTGTGCTGTACAAACCTGACAGCCTGAGCTGATCTTTCGACTACTAATGCCATCTTTAGCCATCCAATGCCATACTTAACTTGTCAAAATTTTCTCATTAGAGAGGAAAAGCAGTTCCACAGCCTAGGAGAGCCAGCAGTCAAAAGGATTACACCCGCAGCCCCTGCATATATTTACATTTTTCTCTTTCCTCCACATCTTAGGGTTGTAAACACATTTCTTTTCAAAGCAGTTACCTTTAGCTCTCCTGGGATTAACAGAGAACAACTGCCATCAGTGCAGCAGTTTTCCCTAACTCCTCCACAGTTTGCTCCGCACCACGTTACCTTTCTGCCTGTCACAGAGCAGCACCACCTCACCTCTGCGTGCGCCGTTCCTTTTGTAGCATTATCTCAGAGCGAGTTTTAAAACGTATCATTTAACATTGTCAGTTGACTGAGCTCCTAGGTGCTATAACTTCATTTTAGTAGCTTATAAACTTTTACTGTCATAATTCACAATCAGGTAGTTTTTCATTTTGCATCCCCCAGTGGCCAATAGAAGTCACGGAGAGAGCACGTGTATCCGATGAAAGAAAAAGCACGCATGGGGTTCGGCGCTACAGCTTGTCAAAGCAGAGTTCACACAGTCTGCTAGGTTATTTACATCGGCTAGGCTAACTATATGAGCAGCAGGAGCTTCCTAATGGAACGACGTTTACAATGGAACCTGAACAGAAAATATGTACTTAAAAATAGCATTGAGTGATTAAGAAAAAAAAAAAAAAAAGGAGGAATTTAGCAGCTTCTAAGAGAACAGAGTAAAATGGACCTTGGAAACTGTCTTATCGCTAGCAAAGACACCATATTGAAGCACTGAAAGTGTGAATGGTTGGTTTTATCAGGGTGGGAGGGATAGCAGGAGGTCTGAGTTCTGCCTCCACTTCACCACCAGTCTCCTCCATGGCCTGGATCAAAGATCATTGCTCTTTGTCCTCTCTGCTTCTTTTCGTAATTGCCAGTGTTTAAAGAGTGAGGCCAGGATAATGACCCAAAGCCTTTGGAAAATCCTGTATTATAAATGAGCAACAGTGTAGGCAGGGCCAAAATTAGACTGGGCATGGTAAGACTCCAGCTTCTATAGCCGATTCTTTCTCTCTCGTTTACAGATCTATCCAAAGCAATAGGCAAGAGCAAGGCTTTCTTTTCCTTTCAGTGAAGGGCAACAAGGTTTGTCAGGGGTGCCTTTCTCTCCAGAGAAACAGGGGTGGCAGCAGTCCTAGAGATATCCAGACTGTTATCCTGCTTCCAATATGCATTTTCGTCAGTGGATACGGCAAAGATTTATGTAACCATTTCTTATTTCCAGCCACAAATATTTACTTATCTTTTTTTTTTTTCCTTCTTTTTCCTTTTTAAATGGAAGTTGGTTTTCCATGAAAGAGGGCGATAAACCTGGGCTACATGTACTTCTACGTACACTCACTGCACAGAGAATCCTCTGCTGGTAGGAAGCCTTGGGAGAACAGCCGTAGGTGTTACAACATCAACTGTGAGTTTTGCTGCCTGAAACACCCTTTAGATGCTTTCACCCCTTGCCCCACTAACACCTTCCACAAGCTGCCTGCAGACTCAAGCACCCTCCACTGGCTGCATTTGGATTCATACTTTCAGGAGTTTTACTCTCAGCCATGAACACCAGGAACTTATTGGGCCAGTTTGTTTGGTTTTGCTGGAATAAGACACCCTGGGCACTCCTGTGTTTGAGGAGTCCAGCACTTTCTGGTCCTTGAATCAGCATGCAATATGCTAAGAATTCACTTTCCCCCCAAAAGACACTGCCTTTGGGTTCTGTCAATCCTTTACTTTTCTATGGAGATTGCCAACAGAAGTGCCAATTACAAGGTTGGTTTGTCACATAGATAATTGCTCACTGGGAATTAACTTTCTACAACAAGCTCCTGATTTCCATTTTTATTCCAACAATGGAAATACTTTGTAGCATGAATCACCACAGAGAATCAGAAGTTTGCTTTAGGTGTGTATATTTTAAAGAGCCTTTTCTTATTGGTTAGAGGTGAATCGGTTATGCATTTCATGGCAAATTTAGAACAAATTAGAAGATTAAGTCTAGGCAGAGTCAGTTCCTCAACCTGCTATACCAAACATCGTTGAAATAAAGTGCCTGGTAAACTTTCACTGACATTTTGCAGTCCTATCGATTTTGCATGAAACATTCTCAGGTAGTACAAGAAGGAGGAATATTATACAGCACCAAGAGAAAACACCTGATGCTACCAACACAGACAGAAAAGTAGGTGAAGCGGGGATTAGGACACAAAAAAACCCCCACTTTCCTGGGCTGCTTCTGGTGGATCACTGACAGCAACAAACTGCTGGCCATACTAGCCATCAAAGAAGATGTGGAAAGGTCTGTAAGCCAGTCTTTGACATATATAAGTGCAGACAAGCTGTCTGTTACTATGATGGCTTTGCCTTTGGAGCTTTCAAGGGATGTGCAACAAAGCCCAAAGTTGCATAGGAAGGCATTCAGTTTGTTTACTAAATAACACCCCCATATTTTAGTATTGAGAAAACACAGAAGACAAAGCATAACAGTCACATGCCAGAAATTAGTCTATTCTGTATAATTCCCACTCTTTACAGCTATTCTGCAACCTAGACTAAGATTAGAGAAAAATTTAATGCATATTTTAAAAGGATTGTATCACCTTCCAGCATTTCATCAAGTTAGCGGGTATATATTTAGTATTTAATCATACCCAAATTAAAGTCTCAGTCTGTCTCTAATCCTTATTAGCTAAGTAGGCATCACTGGACACCACCATCTGGACTGCAAGAAATATCCTTTAGCTTTATCATCTTTGGTATTTAGAATCACACGAGGCTCCAAACTGGAATAAAGAAAAAAAACCCAAAAACTACAAAACCACCCTGGTTCTCTAAATACTATCAGGAAAACTGTGTCTGGGGCAGTTTCCTTCCTCTGACCTTCCCACCTCCTCCCTTCCCCCCCTTTCTTTCTTACATATTTATATTAATATTTTTAGAGAAATGTATTCTGAAATGATTGGCATAGAAGGACAGGTTTTGTCTTGCATCTTCTTCCGTTGAAATGTTAGGAGAGGTAAGAGATCCAAAAGAAAGCAGTTTCCCAGCTTGTACTGAAAATATCACTGTCACCCGTCATCTGTTTGCACTCGTCAGATTTTTAAAAAGTCTTATTTTATCATATTCACACCATCCTCCATAGATGCGTTAAAATGATTAATGCAGCTTTGACTGTGACTGATATCTGATCAACTTTGCCAATAAAAACCCAAATAAAATTCTAAACTAGTGACATGAAATAGGATATAAAAGCATTTAGATTTTGTCAACACCCTCTGTGCTTCAGCACTTCAAAATACACACTGGAGGATCTACTTCACTGTATCCTGAATTGCTTCATGGAAAACATGGTCTCATTGCTTAGAGATGGGAGAACCAGAAATAGTTTTGGCTCAGGTTTTAGTGAAACAAGAATCATGGGACAAGACTAAAGCACCCATAGCCCAAGAGTCGCACAATAAGCCTCATTAAATCTTACAAAACCATTGCATAAACACTACAATCTTCTTTCAGCAAAATAAAAAGAATTTTGATCTTCCAATATAAAGAAATTAGTTTAGCTTTTTAGGAGGGGGAGTGCTGGTTGGTTTTCTGTTACCCCAGTTCCATAAATTATCCAGGTACCGAAGGTTTTACAAGCTCTTTAAACAGAGCTTAAAAAAATAACAAATGTAAGTACTGAGAGCTTACTTTGTGTCATTTGACCTTAATTTGACTTAAGAGAGGTCACAATTTTATTCTCTCAAGCACTGTCAGCTTAAGAAGTTTCAATAGGTAACCATTAGGTTTTATAAATGAAAAAAAAAAATATTATTTTGCTGTTCTCATGCTTTTTCATCACAAGCACCAAAGAACACTGTAAGAAGCACAATGGAAGAGTTCAGAAAAAAAATAAAGATGGAACAAGAGAATTTTGTATATAACATTTCCTGTCAAACTAGGAAAAAACCAAAACCAAGCCTAAACGCCTCTTTAGTTTTGCTATAGTCTATACCCAGCTCCAGAAGCCTGGTGCCAAGCCTACTTTGATTTATGAGTCAGTAGGACAAAAGTCTGGCTGGGATGAGTAGCAGAATACTCTCAGTTTTCAGTCTGAAGCGTTATAACACAAATTAAGATACAGGAAGATCTCCATTATTTACAAGCTGTGAATTGCACGAATTGTGATAACTTGGAATAATTAATCTCATTCAAGCAGGAAACACTGTGAAAAAGATACCCCGTAAGATTCCACTTATTTTTAGAAATAAAATGTGAGAGCCCAATAATATGTTGTTTACATACTAAAAGGGAAAGTAGTATCTAATGAAGCTAACTAGAGCAACAGAGCAAATACTAGATGTTTTTCACTATATTTTCTCTAAAGCTTTTCAAGTTTTGCAGATGACTTCCTCTATTTAGGGGCTTATGCCATTACAGCACCTTAATCTGAGTAAAGACTGTTGCTGAATCCTTTGGAAATTGTAAGAGTGACTTTTGCTCAGGACAACAGTGTGATCAATTCCATCTGCAGAAATGGCAGGTCTGACAACATAAGTAAAGACATGTTGCGTCTTTTTTTTTTCCTTCTTCTTCTTTTCTTCAAAGCTAAGTAGAGAACTTTGCCCCTTAACTCCATACAGGTGAGGAGTATTTTAGCCAGAAAACTTTTTCAGTTTCCTCAAAAATCTTGAGCAAAAAGGATTAGAACATGGCAACTGCAGTCTGCAGAGATCTTTGAGAGTTCAGGCTTTTTGGTCCAAGCCAGAATAAGAATTTGAAGACTCTGAAAAAAAGCATTTCTGGCAAAAATTGAACATTTTCTTTTTTGAATCAACTAAATGTTTTCATACAGACTTACAGGGAAAAAAAATCACCTTGGAATAAAATTAGACAATATTCTACTGAATTGCAAACCAAACACAAAAAAAATATTTTTGCTATTGCTTCATATAAAAATATTCTATAAAGGAATAGATTACATATATAGTGGCACAACATAGGCAAAATGTTTTGATGCTGAGACTATGTTTAATTATTTTATAAATATTTAATTATACCCAAAGTCAAATTGCAATAAAATATGTCAATTCTACTAAAACAAAATTTTTCAAAACCTTTCCAAAATTATTAATTTCCATACTTTTGAGTGGAGGGGAAGAAAAAAGTCAGCAACATGGTCTTTCTTCAAGTGTTAGTTTCATTGAACCCACATTACCCACTGAAAAAAATCTGCTCCACTGGGAGAAATTCATCGAGCTCTGCTCTCCACTCTGAATGCTGTGGTACTTAATGGTTCTTTGCCCAATTCATTTGAGTAAGCATTCCTGGTTTTTACCCATCTCTAGGTGATGCCTTTATACCTCCTACATAAATTTTAGTTGAATTGTTAATTAAAACCAGCACTGTGTGTCAAAGAACCATTTGTTTGTTCAGATCTTGCAGGTAGGAATTAAAATTTCTTGTCATACTTTCAAGAAAGACCCCTTCCCCTTGTTTTTAAGTTACGTGCTTCTTTATGTGGGAAACAGAAGAACCCAAAACTTGACCATGAGCAGCTACAAAATTCTTCAGCTGAGGTAATTGCAACAGTGTCGAGCATTAGGGCCAGCAGCTGTGCTCTACAGGAGAATAGTTTTCTGTAAGGCAGTAACGAAGCTTATCTGTGGAAAGCATCTTTAGATATACTGCTTCAGCAAGTGGAACTATTTCAGATATGTGAACAAAGGGATCCCTGTCCTTCAGTTCAAGAACTCAAGTGCTTTATAAATTTACTTATGAAACAAGTCTTTTCTGTATTGAACAAAGATTCATCAGCAAAGGAAAAAAGACTTTAAGAAGCTCCTGGCCTGTCTTGAAAGTCAGCAACCCAGAAAAATCTCCAGTTCAGGGCTTACACTAAATACTCCTCAACAGGCTGAATCTGAAATAACCCTTTTTGAAACAGTAAGTTCTCTGGGAATTGCAGTATTCATCTGCAAAACGGTAAAACCACAGTGAAAACATTGTCACAGAACCTGGTTCTTCCAGTAGCTGGGCAAAGGGAGAGGTGTAAAGAAGGCAAGAGGGATGTAGTTGGTCTAGGGGAGCAAATTCCCTAGGCAGCTTTGAAAGACTCAACCCAACCTCCTTTCCCCTACGACACTGTGGAACAGAAAGGCATGTTCTCCATTCTTTGAAGCACTAATCTTGCTCTTGTGAACAGAGGCTTCCATGTAAGTGTGGCTAACATGAACATACTTCATGAACATCAAAAGGTGCTTCCTAGACAATTTATTTTCTTGTCTTCCAGAACAGAAGTATAGAGATTGGAGGTGAGGGCTTCCTGCAAGATGCCATCCTCTAATTACTCCACCTATCAAAACTAAGATGACTCATTAAAATTGGATGAATACAGCTGGAAGGCTATTTCCTATCTTAATTCCATCTTAATTGTGAGAGCAAATCAATAAAACTTTGGCATCCCCTTTAATTCCACTGCCTAACTCTCCAAATCAATAGCATTAGAAAACTGCTCAGGAATACCAGCCATGAGCATATTCTTACCTTGAGTGCCAGCGTGGGCTGTCTGAACAAAGAAAGCTCCCATAAAGCAGCCAGCTCCATTAAATAGAGTTAAAAAATGCATGGAAATCCCTCTAATTCTTTCTGGCACAAGCTGGAATGATAGTAAGGAACCTTAGAAAGGAAGCAGATACAGTTACTGGTTAAAAAAAAAAGTAAATTATGGTAGAAGACAAAAAAATCCAAAGTGTCTGTAATAGAGACTTTCCATATTTTACACAGAGAACATACTTGCTGCAGAAATGCAATTGCATGTGTTAATCCTTTGTTAATAGGGTATGTACTGTCTAAATTGTTTAAATGAATCTCTGTAACAAACCGTCCCACATATAACTATTGATATTCCACAAGTACATAAAGATCTTTCACCCAGACAGTTGCTTTCACCTTTTAAAACCTCAGGCATAGCAAGACAAGAGAAACACAACAACAGTCAGCAAGCGTGAAGACAGCAGATGTAATATTTAACTGTACGACAGCAGGACCTGCTATGCCAGAGCCAATGCAGCACAGCCACTAGTTAATACTTCCAAAATCCAGAGCTCTACCTTCACTTGGACAGTCACCTTGCTTTAACTTAAGGCTGGACAATGCTCCTCTTCCCCAGAGTGCAACCCCCAGAGTCACTGGCTAATTTTAAAGACAGTGTTCTTCCCTTTCTTGCCAGAAGCAGCAACATCTACGGTGGAGAGGGGAACCTATAGCATGCCATTGTAGTATGGATGACTATAAATAATCCCACCCATTGAAATTTGGCTAAACTAGGTTACAGTAACTGTAAGTCTTTATAATAGCTGTTCCTTTTGAGTAACTTTCCCTGGTTATCGAAACATCCTTCCCTAATTTCACACCTTGAGCCCTCATCCACACTTCTCCAAGCCCCAGTGCCTCCCAGCCTGCTTTGTTAGTTGAGTTTGAATGACCTCCAGCTTGAGAAACTTGTCAGTAGAGGATCCTATTTGGATGCTGAGTTGCCTGAAGCACCTCTGAATACAAATGAAACTTTGCAATCACCATCTTCCACCCTTTCTAATTTGGATGTCCAAATGAGAGCTTTGGAAGCATATTAAAGACAAGAAAATATACCATGGGCAGTGTTTTTTCCTCATTCACAATAGGAACCAAAAGCCTGAGGGCAAGAGAAAGTAGGTGAGCCCGGGACACCATCTGTAGATACAACAGTACAGTCTGAAACATTGTACAGTCAGTGTCCTAGCTAATTTGAATCACTAAGAGCCTAAAAAGTTCGTGGTTATTCCTCCCTTCCAAACGCAGGGGTGCAAAACATGCATCTTGGCCAAATTCAGCTTGGGTAATTGTGTCCTACTTACCCAAATTACCCCTGCTGTTTCAATTGCATACTCCATTCCACGCTTCTCCCACGGTGCTGCTGCGAACTATCAAACAGCTGCTGCATTTCACCCTGGAGACTATTGCGTTTCATCGGTGGGTGAAGTGATCCCCAATATATCCTTTAACTAACAGAGCTGCGTGTTGCAAGGCTTCCCGTTTCTAAGTGCTTTGAGACACGGTGATGGGCAGATGATATTCTTGCAGCACTTCAAACGCTGCAAATCTGCTAACCCTTTGTAGGGCAAAGCAGTCACAGAGCACCAGGCGGCCTGGACGTGGCCAGTAGAACACAGCTGCTGCGGCCAGCAGGCTGGTTTCCCTTCACCAGCCAGCTCATGCACTGTGGGGGAAAATACCTGCTAATACTGTCCCACAGGATGGAGGAGTTTTGAGGTTTTTGGGTTGGTTTTTTTTGGTGGTAGGGTTTTGGTTGTTGTTTGGTGTTTTGTTTTGTTCCACACACACCCCCCCCCCCTTTTAAATCATTGGGCTTTAAAAGAGCAATTTCCTAGTTTAAACCAAGCTGGGGTTACAAATTCAAGCTGTCAGAGGCTTCTGAGATCTTACATTCTAACATTGTGGGGGAGAGCAATTATTTTACTATTGTTTTATTATTTTTTTTTTTTAAAGGACTACCTCAGTGCTAGGGAAACATTAAATGCTGATACTATTCTAAGAAATGCTCATGCAACCTGAAGCAGATGATTACACAAAACTCCTATCAACAAGATAATGAAATATATTGTATAAACACAATTGTAAGTATCAAGGCTCAAATATAGATAGAGAGTTCAATATGCCCAATCTAGCTCCTCCAACCAAGCACTTCAGAAATGAGATATCTCCTCTTTTCCCTCTGATTACAAGTGTGAACATTTCTGTCTTCAACCTGGATCGTGTACTTTCAGGTCAAGTAAATTATTATGATAATTGAATTTGACCTTCTGCATAACAAAGGCAGTAAAATGTCAGGAAAGGTGAAACAACTATTTAAGTGTCTAGGTTGTCATTACCATCCAGGGAGATCCACTGAACGGATCCTGAACAGCAATTCAGTTCAAATTGAAGTAGAAGCCTAGAGCCCAGTTGAGCAGCCTGAATACAGATGCCCAATGCTGCCTGAAATGCTCCAGTACACCTCAGCCGTCTGCATGATAAGGTGCAAGACCTACGGGAAATCCATGCTCTTCTCCTGCAGCAGCTGGAGGCCACACAGGCACCATAAAGAATCTGCTTGCCTCATGTCATAGCATAGATGCTCCATAACAAATGATGCCAGACACCCATGTGTGGGCGAGCAAATGGAGGCCTGCATCCCCATCATCTACAGCAGTAACCTGCTATTTTAGCTACCTACCTTTAGTTTTCTACGTGCAAATCTCAAATTCAGACTTAGTCCCGTTTACAGGTGCTGTTCAAGAGCCCAGGTAACTGTAGCTCTTAGCAGGATGCTTAATTTTCATCTAAATGAGGAAGACAACTTTTCTTCCTAAGAAATTCTAATCCAAATCCTTTAAAAAGATTTAAAAAAAAAAAGAAAAAAGATAAAACCCCCAAGATGGAGCTTTATTTCTTTTCTAAAGGCTAATGTCATCTTCCAGTCATTGAACTTCTGTTGTGTCCCAGCGTGCTAGATTAAAAAGCCTTATTCTACCGGCAATATTCTTCTCGTGCTTCTGCATGAGAAGACTGTAAGCAAGCCACCTCCTAACCTTTTTTTTGTTAAGCTAAACAGAGAAGGTCACAGGTTTCAGTTACACTTAGCCTGTAACCTAGAAACCACATTACCTGCCTAGAAACCTGTCTCAGTTAAGTACTTGAGAGCTATTGGATGAAGAGGCATTATGAAAGTGCTAAGTATTTAAAACTAGGGAAAATTACCTTTTTAGTGACAGACCGTGACCCACCGCACTGAGTAGTCTTAAAGTATAAGAGTGAAGCTGAGACACAGAAGTTATTTCCTGCTCTTAAATAAATATCTGAACATTTCTGGGGTTGTACTGGAACAATAGACACTCAACCTGTAGAATTAAATGCCTGCAGAGATCAGCTAGTCAATTACTTTACCTGTGTCTCTAAGTGAATGTTGATTAGATTATTTTTGTAATACTAACTTTTTTTTTTTCTTAAGCTCTGCAAGGTGAAACACTGGTAAGCGCTCTGCATGCTCCTCAGAAGAAAATAAGCCTCAGAAATATCAGCATAGATGTGGAAAGGTAAGTTATGGAAGGGAGGGAAGGTTCAGACTCGCAATTAAGAGCATGTCTGCATAATTTATGGATGGCAGGCGGGAGCTAAGCTGTTTCGAAGAGCACAGGCAGAGGAGTGTTTACCTTTGGCTCCATGCCACAAGCTAAGGCACGATGCTCTGTGCAGGCATGTTCGCATGACTCCTGAATGGAGCACAAACAAAAATATTGCATCTGTCCACAACATTCTCCAGGTTAGCCTGCCGGTTGAATTGTGTTACTTGCCCGCATGTGCTCTGTGTCAATGAAAAACGCGTAATAAATTCCATGAGCTGGGTCCACAAATGAAAAGGGTTAAGATAAATTGTTCCACTTTTCTTTGACTGTGGCCTAAAAAGCAGTCAGAGACTGTAACCACAGCTCAGCTGCCACGTGCGTATTTGTTCCATCTCAAGAAAATCATCACAGAAGAGTGCAGGTCAGAAGGGACCTCGGGAGCTCATCTGGTCCAGCCCCTGCCTGAAGCGGGTTCAGCTTTGAGACCAGCCACGCACCCGAGCCCAGAGTCCCACCGCTCTGATCATCCCCCTGCCAAACAGTGGATTACGCACTCCAGGGACCTGTGGGCTGTGTCACCTTCCAGTTAACCTGCAACAACACTCACTCTGAGTTACAGCCAGCAAGACAAATTACGCTACTCTGAAACAGGTAAAGCACAGATCTGCTCATTAAGCCCGTGGAAGGGAGCCAGGGATAAAATATCAGATGATGGTAATTATTTTTAGGAAGCTGTTATCATTCTCCGTGAATCAGGGCACTCTTGCTTTCACCTATTAGATTTTACTTACAGGAGGGAGTTACCAAGGCTTCAGCCACTCCAAGTAGGATGTACTGAGGAGCTAAGTGGAAGCAAGGCATGGAGGAGACCAGGAGAACCTCCTCGGAAAGCGTCTGCTCCACCTGAGGGAAATGCTTTCGGTGTATTTCAGAGAAGCCAGCAACCATCACGGAAAGCGCAGCAGAGAACTGACCTACAACTGGGTGAAGAGCAGAGAGTATTCGCCAAGCTTGTAGTCACAGCATTATCATATATTTAAATGAAGCAGAGGCCCAGGAGATGCAAAAGAAGCTTTCCCTCCCTCCTCCCCACAATACATCTTCTCTGGACACACAAACATGGACAAAGAGCACTTGCTACGCCACAAGCCTAGCTCTAAATACATGGCAAAGGGACACCGGCTCAATACAGAAAGGATTTAGGGATGCAGAATGAGTGAGAGGAAAAAATTGTCCGAAGAGCAAAGTCACAAAGAAGAACTTTTTTCAAACATTGGCAGAGGTAAGAAAGGAGGAGAGAAAGAAAAGGCAGCAGCCCTTACAAATATCACAAGGGGTTGGGTGGGAACAAGATTACCAATTGCTACTTGAATAGGAGAATTTTCACGCAGTAAGATTCTGAAATACACACATACACCGTATGCTTTACCCATTTGTTTTCTATACAAAAAGAAGTAGCGCAGGCTGTTGAAGTACTGTATTTCTAAGGCTGCAGACCATGATAGGTGGGAGAGAAAGATTACCACTGCAGATCATACCTCAGGAGACCACACAGTCCTACATCTTCCCCTTTCCCTCCACTACAGAGTTCTCTTAAAATACTTTAGAAAGTTTGTTGGACTGTTTAACATTTTAGGATAATATGAGCTGCATTACTGGAAGAGACAATCTGCTTTTTAAGTGCTTACACATAAACCATGGGACTACAGTTGCCTCCTGCCTTCTTCATTTGTCCTGAAGAAGTATGACGGCATGATCCATAATACACTGGACCCATAATACAGTTCAATATATTATCACACATGTGATGTGTGGAGTCTTGCCACCTGTCCAGTGGTGAGGCACAAGTACAAGTCCTGCACAAGCTCACAGGGCAGGAAAAACCCTACACATTTAGCCTCACGACACAAGAAGAGGCTTTTAATAAACACAGTCGTATTTTAAATACCACAGATGCCACCATACATTGCACAGAGTTATCGCATTAAACTGTATTATTTTGTATTTCTTGATGTTGACAGTATGAAACGGTTGTAGCCTCTCAGAACAGAAAACCACAAAGAATGCAAAGTTTTCAAGTAAGTCTCCTTAACTTGAAACATTTATACTTCTGCTGTTTTGAGCTCCCATTGATTTTGACTTCAGTTTGTGATACCTTAGCATTTCTAAGCTATACTTTAACTACAGGTGTGAGAATTGGGTTTCTTTTGACAGCTTTGGCTCAAATACCTGGGCTATGTTTTTCCACTCATCTCACAAAGCCTCATCTCACTTCACGACTGGAAATTGTTACACTTATTAGATTTGACATCGACAGTCGAAGGCTTTTGTTCCATAGTATATTTATAACATATATAAAGTTTTTCTCTTTGGGTGTCAGGGCAGAGGCAGAAAACTCATAAATCTAAGTAGCCTTAGCCTCGCTATGTTTTTGCATGCATCTGTTTCTTCTCTCAGCAGCATCTCTCACACCCTTCCACCAGCATGGTTTTCCTGCATTTTCACAACTTTAAATACCCTCCCCCCTGCCTAACCTGAGGCCCTGGAAGTTGTTTTGCTGTTAAGGCGCCTCTAGTGCTTAATAAGAACATCAATGAATTATTACTTGAAAATTGATGACAGGAAGGAATTCAACAGTATTTTCTAGCCAATGCACCTTATCAAGGCCAGGTGTACAGCCCTCAAGGAGCTTCTTGTAATCTACCAAAGCAAGAGTTCTCCTAGTGAA
Source organism: Charadrius vociferus (assembly GCF_000708025.1). Classification (NCBI taxonomy): domain Eukaryota; kingdom Metazoa; phylum Chordata; class Aves; order Charadriiformes; family Charadriidae; genus Charadrius; species Charadrius vociferus. The sequence continues at coordinate 3,421,390 of NW_009647222.1, forward strand.
AAATTATGTTAGCACTAAAGAAACCTCAAGCAGTTCAATATTATTACACAGGGCTATATTTTAAGCATTTTCCTTACTAAAAGCCAAAACATTTCAGAAAAAGTAACCTCTGAATGCCCAGCAACTGCAATATTTCTTTTAAGACATTATGTGCCAGAGGAAGAAACCCAGCACCTTCGAGACCTGGTTTTCCTCCTACATCTTCTCCCTTTAGTCCTCTTTAAAACAAGTAGTTTGGAATGACCATCTGAGGCTTTGATTTTACAGGAGAACAGGCTGCTTTAGGAACACTTGGGGCTGATTCTAGGACAAGGTTGTTTATATTATCTAGAGACTAAGGTTGTATCGGACCTTTGTGATTACCTGATCTCATATCCCGAGTAAAACAAGTCAAAAAGTTTTCCTGAAATTAATACTTGTTCCAACTGGAACATCTTTCAGGGAGAAATGGTCATCATCAACTCCTAAATCACCTGAAACAGACATTGGACTGGAGGCTTGCTTTTGTGTACTGTACAGAGAGCTATTCCCCACATCACGCTTCAGACATTGCAGTATAATCAGTCATTAAGAATATTAGAACAAGAACTTCTACAGCTCAGACACTTCATTTGAAGCCTCTTGCTTGCAGCTGATGGACATCTACTTAGCAGACACACACCTTCAGTTCTCTGCTGAATCTTCTATGCTATTGACTAAATCAAGTAGCATAAATTATATTATAAAAAACCCCAACCACCAAACCAAGACAATTATGAAACGTGAAAAGTTCCAAGTTTACCAAATACTCATGTTTTTCATAAAGAGGTCCAGATACTCAATGTATTTGGTACACAATTTAAATTAACTTTAAGATTTTAAGGGTTTTTAGAACACACCTAATTTATAAATAAACCAAAAACTATAGAGAAAGTAACATAGTTTGCAGTTTTCATGTAGATCCTTACTACAGACCAATGAGATATTTCAGTTCAACATGGTCTATGTGGTTTGTCCTTGAAAACTGTTATTCTTAACATACTGAAAATTTCCCCAAAACTATTTAAATTTCTTCCTCTTACAAGACTTGAATTAAAATATAGTTATAGGCTGGCTTAACACCAACAGTCTATTTATGCTTTCAATTTTGTTCCTGAAAATAATTTGGAACCTAATTAACTGTTGGCAAACATATTGGCACTTAGAGGTTTACCATATTTGCAGGTGCAGTCATATACTGGGATATCTAAAGCCATCGCCTGTACTCACAGGTATTTTTATGCCTCAGGTAATTTATCACCCCTAACAGGAGGCTATTTTAATAAATGAAGCTATTAAGAATAAACCACTGCATATATTCTACTGCTGTTCAACCTAACAGGATAGAACATTAATACTAACTTGAAATTTCCATGGTTTTAAGGAAAATTATCATCTGAAGGTGCTTTTTGTGTTTTAATGCAGATGTTATTTTTAAAAACTAGGGTAATTGCAACCTGCTGCGTTATATGCATCTGGTTTGTATAAAACTTAATAACACTCTTAATTAGGCTAATTTAGTCAGATTAATACCTCTGTGTGTGTCAGTACTCACTGTGCTGCTTGCCATGGGGCACTGAATTAATAGCAGCACACTGAGAAAATAGTCGTTTATAAATATTTTTGTCTGAGGTTTGTAATGCAGGCTGGAAGATAAAAAAAATGGAGGAAGTTTAATGAGAGTATCCATGAAAGGGAATAGTTTTAAGTTAATGCAGAATGGAAGAAGCTTTTCTGGTGGTGCTGGAAGTAGCTGATATCAGAAGAGGGTTGTAGAGGATCCCTCCAGATCCTAGAACATAAGATGTTTGGGGGTAGGGGAAAATTAAAGAAATAAAATAAAATAAAACAGAAGGAAGCCCAATCCCTACTAAGGCCATCATTACGCCTAGGCTCTTAATTTCTCTGAAACAAGTGCCAATTGGCAAGCCTGAGTTTAAAATGCATACTGTTGAAAACGTTGAGAGTCACAACAGAAGACTTTGTACCACTCCGGTGAGAAAGATATAATCATTACTTCTGTAGATCCCTCTTTGCTTTAAGTGAGTGTACAATAAGGTGTGTTTCAGTTTAGGATTTTCATAAATAAAACTACTGAAAAACCTGGACAATTATCCCATACTTCACACTCAAATTAAAATTCTAGTACTGGAGAAGAACACTGTACCACTACAGGTAACCTTCCACCTGTGAAACATTCAGTGTGCTCAGCGGGAACAGTGGGGAACAGCAGTCCAGTGATACACATACATTTGTTTTACATAGTTGTCTGCATGTTTTCTTTTGCTTGCCAGTTCTAAAAAGCACCTATTGCAGACACAAAATTAGACTAGATACTTTTATTTCACTTGGGGTGAAACTGGAAGAAACTATACTAATGATAATACAATTTCACTCTTATAAGCTGCAATCCTAATGTTGATGCAGTGATAGCATAAAAATCTAAAAAAAACCAAGGCCTTTATAACCTAATTATTTAATTCCAAACTTATCTTTTTGAGCAACAGGACATTTCTCCAGTATCAGAGAGCAATTGAAGGACTCTCCCATACCCCTAAAAAGACTTCCAAAGTAAATTAACTTTCCAAAGGTTAATGGATAAGCAAAAATATAGCAAAGAACCAAGCCAGAGTAAGTCTCAAGCATAAATGGTTAGTAAGGCTTCTCTCACCAATTCCTTAGGATGATTCCTAGTTATTTGTGAGTGTGTCTCAAAATTTTATTTGTCAGAAGAGCCTCAATCTCCATCCTAAACAAAAGCTATCAATTTTTTCTTTATATTTGTTTTTTCAGGACTGTCTTTTCAACAATTCCTTTGAAACATATTCACCTCTGAGTCATCCTAAAACAAGTCCATCGTAACATTTATAGTCAGAAATAATTGTGCAGGATCATCCATCACCTATTGCAGTTTCTCTTTTGAAAACAGAATATATATAAAAATTGTATAAACACATATACTTTATACATACCGATATAAATTGTTGGAGAATATCCAGTGTCCTTGGAACTAAAGAGACATGAGTTAATGCATTCCAAAATAGGAACAAGAATCAGTAGCGGCACGATGCTTATCACATTCATTGCTGCAACTGGCAAGACAAATCCACTGAAGTGCAAGTTGGAATTCATGGTTTGGAGATAATATCCTGAAGGAATCTGTATTGAAGAATAAACCCCCACTCCATTATACCAGGTACCTTTCATGGATAAGATTTTTTACTATATTTGAAAACTTCACCAATTCTTTTCCTTCTGGAGAAGTCATAGTAAACCAAATACCTGCTGGCCAAAAGGAATGACCATTCATGATGAAAGCCTTTGAGACAGTCACATTCTTGTTCTCTGCTAGAATATGTTTTCCTTCTATTTCATGTTCTCTGGAGTTTAACAACTCTAAGCAACAGTCCATGAGTTTATTTGATCATCCCAGGTAGAGCTATCAGCCAATACACTAAATGGTTCTGCCTAATACTTTAATCACTTCTCACAGACAGCATTTAACAGAACAGAATTTTAGAATAGCAAGACGCAAAGTTATTTTGAACTTCTGATCGTGTGCTCAAGGTGGGAGTAATTTAAGACGCTTTCCAGCCCATGGCTTTAAAAGCTACGGGGAATGAAGATTTGGCCACAGTCTTACAACCAGCTTAATGTAAGTGACACCCATAGCAGCTAAATAGAGGACTTCCTTGTACTTCTGGGAATTGAAAAGAGAAGAAAATGAATAATCAGATGAGGAACCCACCAATAGCAGTCATCAGGGTATGAAATTAAGTAGATTTGTAAGACAGTCTCTCACTTCAAGAGCAAATAATTCCTCCTGCTTGTGTGAGGCTCTGCAAAAGGTCCGTTGAGTTTATTAAAAAAAAAAAGTAAAAATCAGAAAGGCTTCTACCAACCAACTTTTCACGGTTTTCTTGAGGAAGGTTGATTAACTAAGTATTGCAATTTCATGTGCAGCAGGGAGTTATAATCCACTCAATTTTACAGACTGGTAAGAAAATGAGAGAGAGGTAACTTGAGCAATTCACACAGTACAGTCATGAGGATGTAGATCTGGTTTCTTTATTCTCTCTGTTTTCAGAGAGTTCTGGATTCCTCCAGAACGCATTCTGCATGGTTCTTCAACATGACTGGTAATGCCAAATCCAGGCAGAATATCACAGATTTATAGCTGTCTGAAAATTAACGTATAGTTAGCAACTGTGCTCATGCAGGGTTTCTCGTCAATGGTTATAGTCAACTCTATTCACTGAGAGTCTGTTCAGCGCTAAAGAATTACTCCAATGCTAGCTCTTAATAAAAATATTTTTCACCTACATTCCACCTCCAAAAGAAAATGTAAATAGTAAAAAGGTGAATAAATGGCAACAGAACTATGAAAGAACAGAACTGAGCCATATTTTGTTTGTTCCTTCTTTCCACTGCCTATTGTAAATCTGAATTGACTTAATTGGAATTAAAATATCATCATGAATCACAGATACTGAAAGCTGTTAACTTAATATGGAGAAATATACTATTAATCTTTTTTTTTTAAAAAAAGATACTGATCTATCACCTAGTCTAAGAAAAAGCTTTGAACTTACTGGAAATTCTGCCAAAGGAATAAAAGTCATCTCTTTCAGCAGTGCAAATACTTTTATCTTTACTAGATATACACACCTGATTATTACAACTCTGATTAATGATATCTGGTTCATTTCCATCTGGCCATTAATGCATAGCCTCAGCCATATGTGTGCATTTGCTGGTTAGGGGTCTTTTTGTTTGTTTGCTTGGGATTTTTTTTGTGCTTTTGGGTGGTGCAGGGAGGGAAGAGAAGAAAGAGTGAGGCAGATGGATGGGAATGTAGGATGATGGCAAGAAGGGGTGTCAATAAAGCAGTACCCGCTACATATTTGTTAGCATTTCCTTAAGCGGCGTTTTAACACCAATAAGTAAAAATGAATTCCTGAGCCAGCTCATAAATTTGTTATTCTAGTTGCCAAAGGGTAAGCTACCTCAAACTCCTGCTTAGCCAGGATCATCCAGACAGAAAGGAATCATGTCAGCTTAAGTAGCTTCCCAACACATTTACATTTATATAACATGCATGCACTCAAAATCAGAAAGAACCACATAAGCCTGATAGAGAGGTTGTGAAAGGACTGCTTCTTTCCACAACTGGAAACCCACCCACTTCCAGTATAGGTACACCAGCCACATAATCCTGTCAAAACATGCAAGCAAAAGAACAAATAAAGATTTTTCTACCTCTCCCAAACAGTGAATGAACATTTAAGAGATTGGAAAATTACATTTTTTCAGAAGAATTCTGAGCCTGAGTCTCTGGTAACTGTAACACTGCAGTATGAGGTGCACAGGGCTCAAGGACTAGATGTTTCAGCCAGTAAGGGTTCAGAGAAATGAGTAGCATGCAGTCACATGAGGTCCTTAATGAGTCTTGATGAAGCCAATTTTACTTATTTGAGGAGATGAGAGGATATAGCAAGGTATATTCTCAGGTAATTAAAACTACCCTGCAAGGTTGCTCCATTGGTAAAGCAACAGTTAAAAAAAACATGCCTAGAGACACAGCAGTAACCATGTGTCACAGTATATTTCAAGATTTTTGTTTAAAAGCTGTGTACCCACCTGCATAATACATGCTCTGTACAGAATTTGGAAAGCGAACAGCGGGAAGAGCCTGGCAAGCGACTTGGTGCTTTCCACCTGAGTCTCACTGTACTGACCACCGTAGTTTTCCTTGGCATGATCAAGCCAGTTTGTCATGCCTCCGCTAAAGTAGCGATATCGCACGCAACATGTTTTCAGCGCACTAGCAATTACCCCAAAAGTCGTCAGCAGGGAACTGTCTGCAAACAATCAGAGACATTACGTGTTGGTATGATTTTACTCGCTGCCAAAATAAACAAAACAAAACACTTTGGGAAGGAAAAATACAACTGGATATATTCACCTTTATATCTTTTTGGGGAGGGGGAAGGCAATAACAGTCTGGATTTGTTCCAAAACTTTCTTTTTTTGGAAGCCAGTTGGTTCACAACCTAATTGTTACAAAAGCAAACCAGCCCAACATTCACAGAGAAAAGTGCCTTTCGCTACCAGTTATTTAACACACCACAACAATTTGTTGCTGTGGTTGAGCAGGTAAAGTATTACTTTCCTTTGCTTTCACTTTCTATCAACTTAATGTTAGTTTTCAATTCAAGACAGTACTGAAATATTGCATATCCGGTGAAGTCCAGCAGCAAGGGATGGGTAGTAGTGAAGTAAGAACGAAAGGGAGCTCAAAAGAAGGCTGATGAGATAGGAGAATTTTCACAGATGCATTTAAAAGCTAGAAATATTATCTCAGGACTTCCAAGTAGAGTGCTGTGGCAGAGGAGAAGTTTCCAATCTAGTATTTGGCATATTAAATCTTCCTCACTAGTTACTGGGTTCAGGAATTGCTAACATGGTTCTCATACTCAGAGTACATGGAAGTAAAACGAGGACAAAACTGTCAGCTTCAGGCTTGGAAATGCAGATTCATTTACCTCTGGTAAGTTGCCATCCATGCAAATAGGGGTTTGCATGGATGCTTTTCTGAGAGTATGGAAGCACCACAATAACTTGGATATCTATAAACAAACACTGTCCAAAACCTAAGGATAATTAAGATTGTAGAGGGAGGATGCATTCCCTACTATCTGTGGTATGGAAATTATATTCTAGAAATATTCACTGACACCTATTGGAAGCACTTGCTCTAGAGTACGAAGAAAGGGCATTTTATTAGATGACTAACATTTAAAACTCTTTGACTGTTTAGCATTAACCTGTAGGCCGCTGGCACTTTTGAATAAATCTTAAATAGCATATCAAAGCTTGCAAACACAGAAAGTTGGTACAGTTTTTATTGTTCTGTATGACTGTACTAGGCAACTATTCCTACTACTCATTTTAAGTGATGTTTAAGTTTAGGATCGAGACTATTTCAAGACCAAGTCTGAAGACTAGAAGAAAAATCTGGAGACATCTGAAGTAACTCGTACCAAGAAGCTAACCAGAAAACAGGTGTGACCTGGGGCTCTTGTCAAAACAGACTTATTTTCAGAAGTAAAAAAAGCTAGAACAAGTCAGTATCAGCTGAACTGATTGGCAGAGCTAGTAATTACATGTTTTAGGTCAGAGAAGTGATAATCTTTTGCTTCACCCTACGCTAGAAGCTGGACATTCACAAAAAAGGAATGAAAAGCAGTAATGTGGTTTTACTGCTCTAAAAGGGTTTGAACCCAGTCAGTGTTGGAATCAGAAGCTGCACAGCATACCCCATGACAAGACCAGCAGACAACCCAACAAAGCAACAACATAGCTGAGTGGTGGTTTATCAGACCTAGTCTCAAAGATGGTCACAGCCATCTCCTCCCCTTTGGAATGGAAGATGTTGGCCAGACTCTTCTTTCTGACTCATTGTTAAAAAAGATTGAACTAGACAACAAATCCTGACATTTCCATGGCTTTCCTAATGGATCATCTGAGTCCCTCTTTAATGTAATTTCAGTCAACTACCTAGGAAACAACATTTTGTATGAGGCAAAACAGACAAAAACATTATTTAGCTGTGTTTCTCAGCATGGAATTCCAGCAGATTATAAGATCTAGTAAACTAGGAAGCTAAACCTGCTGGAAGTTGTAGTTCAAAAAGCAACTTGAATGATACATAGACCTAATCAATATCAAGAGGATTTTGCCAATGATATAGTTAGAATAAGTATCTCACCCCTTCCTTAAAAGAAAAATAGTAAACCCCACAGAATTCCATAGTGGTGAATTCTTCAGATTATAAATCCAATCAGCTAGTATGAGACACGTTTAAAAGCACAAGTATTTATATCAGTGCACATTGTTTGGATCAACATCATACACTCTACACTTATATTTCTAATATTTTCTTAAAAAAAATATCTATCTGTATAGATATTAAATTGCAGCTTTCCAAAAGTGATTTTTCTTCTCCTTTATATTCAGCCCTTGGCTCTAGCATTTCGCTACTTTGACCTTGATATAATAATGAATATCTATGGTACTTAATTACAATAAAAAGCCTACATTGCACCCTAGATGGTAGATACACACTTTTTCCTCATCTCTGGTCACCTGCCAGTCCTCAAAATTATAGCAGTGGGAAGAAATGCAAATGAAGTCCATGCTTGACAGCTAAACATAATTGAATGCATGATCCATATTTGAAGAGTTACCTTAAAATAAAAAACGCAGCATATATAAGAATCATTTAAGGTCACCTATGGATTTGAATTACTGTTCTGAAGAATTTCCAATTTCATCTCACTGGAAGGTATAAAGTATATTATCTCTTATTTTGACTAAGGAGATAAAAAACTTCAGATACCAGTGTAGAGATTGGCATTCTCCAAAGACTTGGAAAATACATGATAAATCAAACAGTCAGGGAAAAAACACTTGATACAAAAAAAGCGCTAGTTTTGTTGATGGCCAAGACGGACATACTCTATAAACTTATGTTATTCCACTTAGTAGAATTAAACTAGTTAGATGATAAACTACTGATTTAGTCCCTATGCAATAGTCCAGCTCAGGGGTGCATACTAAAGAATCATTTTACCATCTCAGGTTGTAAAACCTGTAGTCATCTCCAGCGAGCCAGACAGCCACCATTCTCTCTGTAAGAAGCTAGCTAATTTGGTGCTCTGCTGCACATTATCATGACCATTTTGGGGTGTTGTGGAGGGGACGCACTTCTTTGGCTCTATTTGTTTTGAATAAACCTCTCTAGTGACATCCATACGTCGCTATTCCCAGGCACTTGATTTATGCATTTGTTCCCTCACTGCTAATATATTTCTGCTTAGATTATATTTATAACACGAAGGCTGAAATAACAACTTGCTTTCAGTTTCTGGGTTCCATTGGAACAAGAATAGCAACGTTTGGGCACTTACAGCCTTATTCAAGTCACCTAGGCTTCACTTACATTTCTGTGCTTGATCAATGGAGAGGGATAGTTGCCATCAAAGGATTATGAACAGCTCAGGTACTAACTGGTGAGGCCACAGCAGCGTAAGAACTTCTGTTATAAAATATCTCCACAGGAGCTATTTAGAGCTATTCAGTATTTCTAGTCATTTTCAAATGTGTAAAACCACTTGATGTTGTATAAGCAAGCACGTTGAAATAACAATAAGCATCAGACACTGCAAGATAAAGTCATTCCAGAACAACTTTGCTACTAGTGCACATTCCTGTTTAGCTGACTAACCACACTGCTTGGCTGCTTAGGTACGAGTTCAGGCGAAGCAATGGAGCACACTTAAGGGAGAAACCACAAGTGCGCTTGGTGCCCTAGTATAGGCATAAACTTTGCTTCAACTGACCAAAACACATTGGGCATAGATTGCACCAAACGTGCCAAAATGAAGTCCACCAGCAGTATGCATAAGATACCTCTTCCTGCACAGGCAAATGCTTTGACATGTCTTGACGTGACAGAAAGAGTACATAAGTTCACCCAAGACTGCTTTCCACTTTTTCAGGCTATCCAGAATCTCCAGGTCTATCTTTACAGAGGATGGATGTTGCCTCTTACACACAGACCTTGTAGAGCCAAACCCAAGTACCTCCAACTAAGCAGGGCAGTGTTGTGGAAAAACTCATTTAGATATGCAAGTATCTCTAAAGATATTTTCTAAGATATAGTTGACTCTTACCTGTTTTGGGTTTGTAAATCATTTCACCACGCACCATGTGAATTGTGATCATAGCCATAACCACAGACACAAATGGGATAAGAAAACCAAGGTTCCTGGCCACAGACTGCTGGATATAAGAAATGCTGACAAAGACAACTGCTGAATTTAAGTTAATCAGCCAATAAAACCTAATACACACAGACAAGAGAGAGAAGAATGGAGAGGCTGAATAACATAAGGCCTTCACAGAAAATTAAAACATTAAATTAAAGGCATGGTAGTTATAGTAAGCATGGACAGCATCAGTACCATGCACATGTTGACACAGCAATTAACATCAAATTTCACTTGGATGCCTCAGCTCCAAGAGGTACACGATTAAAGTAACTGTACTAAGGCAGTAGAGCTAAACAAATTATCAATCTAGTACAGGAAATATTCTTGTGGATCAGACTAATTAAAGATATCAACATTTACCATTTACACATTTAATAACTGAAAACACAAGTTCTGTGTATGATGTACCATCAAATCATATACTGCAAGCTTAAGAAAGAAATGTCTTAATGCCACCATCCCTTACTTAAGAAATATTAGAATTTGATTTATCGGAAGGGATGGCTTTTCTGTTAGTTGCAGGGCTCAGCTTGAATTTTTGTTGGCTCCTGGAAACATCTTGATAAGGAGGTTCCCCAACATAATTTGCTCTGCGACTGCCTTTGGCAGTAGAGGTGCTTCCCAAGTAAGTACTGAGTCCCTCTTATGCACAGAAGATATTCAAATGAAAATCACACACTCTTAGAAGCAGATGGTCTATGACTAGTGATAGGCCTACTGCAGTTTGGAAACCCTGACAGTAGCACGTTAAATACGCTTTAAGGAATTATACGGATAGCAAAAAGCAACCCAAGAAACAAAACGCAATTCCCTGATAGGACACAAAAGGATAACTACTTATTTTCTTTACCCTAGCCAACAAGTTTATATCTGCACAGCTAGGAGCATATTGTCACCACAATTTTCATTGGATTCTGACTCCTTACATAAAACATTACATCAGTAGTTCTTCTAAAATCCAGCTTTTTCGAGTACTTGACTGTATAAGTATTTATGAAAGTGAAACATAAAACATACTGCTTATTCTTCTATTGCATAGCCCTCTTCTCACAACATGACTGACCAATTTTTAGTCTATCATTTATAATTACATGTGTTTCAGTTATAAGCCCTCTAACTCCTTTTAAATTCTGAGGTGTTCCCCTTACACTGTTCTCTACACTACTTCTGTTGTCTTTCTGCTTTCAGCAGAGCTTTAACCAAGGTTTCCCTTAAAACACAACTCTCTCATAAAACAAGGGTTTGAGGCTACAGAGCAGACTCCAATATTCCGCATCTCAGTGTAGAGAGATCAGATTCAGGGAGGACCTGCTTTGGTGAAGTCAGTTTCCAAAAATACTAACTGTCGGGATCTGTATGATACTTCATTTGAAGAGTCAAAGACAGTCATTCAGCAATTTGTGCTTCAGATTTGAGTCTGGCTTGCAGACTTAACCTTTGAAATTCAAAGTTAAGAATTTTGACTAAACTTTCAAGTTCCAAGTCAGCTTTAAAGACAACAACTGTTATTTTAAACAAAGAAGAAGGATCAATAATGTAGTACTACTACCTCAATATATCACAGATTACATTATTTAAGCAGCTGAAGAGGAGATTCCTTCACCTTTGCTGGAACCTTAGTGAAACGGTTTCATTCAAAGGTGAAATATACATTGATACATAGGTACATAGCTTCATACATATTGCTCAAGGAAGCAAAGCTTGCTTTCTTGTGTCACTTCTGCCTCATGTATGCTATTGGACTCGAGTATTTATTTCTCCTAACTAGTCTAGAATTACATTCTCAACATTAAAAGAAAAATATTAAGATGTTGTAGACCAGTTACTCCTTAACGACCCAACTCCTAAGCTTTGTGGCTCGACCTCTTCTCAACTGCAAATGAGTGGGTAGGGCAGGAGTGAGGTATCAGCCTGACATTACAGCTCCCTGTATCAACAATCACAGCAAAACTGTTTGAGCTGCAAATCCTAAGACGGCGATTGCAGGTCTCTCTCGACACCTAGGAGACTTCCTCAACCCCATTTCATTAATTTAAAATGACTACTAGGTGGCCTGCCATAATTGCCAAGACAAACCATAGCCATATTGCAAGTTGCAGTACTGAAGTGCCCGCTGCGCTCCTTCCGCTCGTTCTCACCTTGCCCATTACATCGCATCTAGCTAGTGCCAAGAAAGCAACACCTTTATCATGTCAGAAGTAGGGACCTTGGTAATGCTCCTCAGGTCTGTTCAGTTACAAAGACAACACTCTCTCACCCTGCTAAGGGATGGGAGGTGACCACAGGGCAGTGCAGCTGTAGGCATGGGAACGTGCTTATAGGGTTTGCCTCACAGGACCCAGGGCAAGCGGCAGAGGAAAAATGATGTACTCCACCAGGGCAAACTTACTGCTGCCAAGAGCCACTCAGCAGCAGCTCTCCTGTGGACAGCAAAGACATGCGCAGCAGCAAGCTCTCCTGCTTCATGCATTTCTCTGAAGTCACAGCAAAACACGTCCAAAGTTCCAAACCAATTACTGTTCTCCTCCACTGAAAGCAGACTCTAGGCACTTTGGAATTGTGTTATCCTGTGATGATGGTACAGTTAGAGGGATTTTGTACATACACATGTTAAAGTCTGTTCAACTAAAGCTTTTAAAAAAAATATAGTTACACAATTGGATCAGTTAGAACTGGTGCAGAAGTCTTGTATTTTTCTGTACTACAGCTTTGTAGGAGGAAGTAATTTTTTCCAGAATCACTATGGAGTTCTCTGCAAAGACAAGGTGGGAAAGAAAATCCCAAAAGGGTAGAAAAACATCTTAAAAAGTCAAAGTAAAGTGTGTCCAGGATAACACCAAAAACTGATCTGCAGTATATGGAAAGAAAAATTATTTGGAAGAGACATAAGATAGGAAAGAAGATTAATTTGCTACCAGTCCCATGTTCTCTGCCTTTTTTTTTTTTTTTTTTACAACACCTAAGTATTACAAGACATAACACTAGTAAATCTCATCTCTAGTCTGGATTGTACCTTTTGCTCTCATTCTCTGCATAGACAGAATTTACTTCTCCTGCTGCAAAAATAGTACTTTAACCTTAGAAAAGCAGTTCTGAAAGAAGATCAATTTGCTACCAGTCCCATGTTCTCTGCCTTTTTTTTTTTTTTAAAAACAGCACATAAGTATGACAAGACATAACACTAGTAAATCTCATCTCTAGTCTGGATTGTACCTTTTGCTCTCATTCTCTGCATAGACAGAATTTACTTCTCCTGCTGCAAAAATAGTACTTTAACCTTAGAAAAGCAGTTCTTAGGGAAACTTAGTCCAGCAGAATCCAAGTCCCTTCTTCACTTAGCATTGGTATATACAGCTTATTTAAAAGGTCATAGCTCATACTAGGGGTTAGAACCAAGCCCTAGATGTGCAAATCAATCTTCTTCAAGGATTGAATTAGACAACAGGTAATTACAGGGTGTTTTAACCCAATCTTTAACCCAACAATTCTGATTGTTTAAGTAGAACTTGGCTAAGAACACAGACTCAAACTCAGCAGGAGCACGCAAGCATCTTATATTATTTTAAAATTCAATCCTGTGGCAACCTCCTATCAAGAGGAAAAAGCCTACGGAGCAAAAGTGATTACGTTCTGAGAGGTTTTAACAAGATTAAGAATGCTAAGAATGAACACCCCATCTTTTAAATCTTGAGATTGCAATCAAACAACCCTGCCTTGGATGCCACTGCAAAAATTATTAAATTTTTTTTAATTGCACATGTACCTTCCTTGATATTTCCAAAGTTTCAAGAACTGACCCATTTGGATTCCCCCAAGGAACTTTTTATTCGTATTATATCTCCTTTGTAATCAACACTGAGAAATGTCACTTTGATTAAACACAATTCTGAATGGCTAAGACCACAATACAATAAATTCTCCAGAGCTATCTTTCAGAACAACTGATTGCTCTCCAGTCCAAATCCCCCAGAGTCTTATTTAATCAAAATGATGTTGCTAATTAAGGATTAAAACTCAGAATAGAGTAAAAAGGAAGGACTTTTTTTTCCCCTTCTCTCCTATGGGCAGGTCAAGGAGGCAGAATCTGCTCTAAGGAACTTAACAGTCTCATACACCTTTGGTAAAGCTGCCTTATTCACTGAAGTTTGGATTTAATTCAAAACTCTTTGATATTAACATAATTGGAGGAAAAAAGAATAGCCAGGAAAGCCATCCCCAAAGGAGGAGAGATCTGATTCACTAAGATCTTCATTGATTCTTCAGCATTGCATTGTTAATATGCAAATGTTCTCAGTTTTGATTTTAATAACTGTACATGTACAGGGAAAGGAGAGAAACGGGGGCAGTTTATGGCTTATTTCACCCTGCCTTGAAGCAGTAATCTGGAGGTTCCCACTGTGACTTCTTTGATCCTCACTCCACAGTTTAACCAGAAAGTACAGGTGAATCCATATAGCACTCTGCATAGTGCTACAGAAGTGGTAAATAAAGGCAAACGTATAATCAAAAATGACCTGTCTGACACACTGAGAGAAATAGTTAATATGGAAAAAAAAAAACCAAACCAGAATTTTAAGAACCATTTTAGGAGCAGTTTTTCCTCAAATTTTTCTTAAAAAAATTAAAATATTCAAACCAAAACACAAATGTCAAGTGGGTTATCTGATGCCAAAGCTTCACAATATAGCAGATCCCTACCACTGAGCTTAGGAGTTACAGACCACTAGCAATCCCTAGTTCCAGCAAACTGGCAGACACTACCGCTGCCTGTCATTTTGAAAAATGTACTCTGATGTAAATTCTAATATATCATTTATTTTTTGTCACAGTTAGTGAATAACTTCAAAATATTCTAAATGGATAGCCATGTTAAAGGTAGAAAACCAAATGGAACATGTTGTTCTAAGAGCAACCAGGTTGTCAAGTCTTTAAGCACTTGGGCAAATCAGTTCATCCTAATTCTGACTGAGTATTTCTGTAGGAGGCCAAAATAGATGGTCACCTAGTGGTCCTAGCAAAAGGAAAAGTTTAGGAAAAGTTTTAACAGAAATTCTTGGAAACTCTTCCAAAAATCCAAATGTTTTGCAGTAAAAAACAAAACATGAAACCCATGATCTGTAGAATCTGCCTTGTAAATCAGCAGTGAATTTCAAGGCAATGCTCTAACATCCCCAACAGATAATTAGCTGACATGAAGTTACCAACCAGTTGAAAAAAGAAAGAAGTTCCTTCGGTCCACAGTCCTCAAGGTTGTATGCGCTTAATGGACAGACTATAGCTCTTATGCCTCCTATTCCCAGACTAGCTGTGAGTAGTGCAAAGTAGAATACTATTTTCTGCTCCCTTTTTGTTAGTGTATGAAGAATATGTCGTCTGTCAACATAAATATCTTCAAAGGGGAATGCCACAACAGGTAGCAGGGCTGTGCCTAGAATTGGAAAGAAAATTGTCATTTGAAACAGATTAGAATCAGACTGATGAATAAGATTATTTTAAGCACTCATGTTGAAAAGACATGAAAAAGAAAAGATACACGACAGAGGGGTGCAAAGATGGACAGTCTTAATTCTGCAAAGAGCCAGAACCTTTCTGGATGTCACTACAAAGAGTAAAGCAAGACTGCTAAGGGCCTCCAAGAAAGGAATTTTCCTCTGAAACCTCTGTAAGGATTCAGGTTCTTCAGTCAACTGAAGACATCATTCTGGAAAGGTAGTTCCTCTCACTGGCCTTCTGCATTACCTGTGCATAGAGGGCAGTAGCTCTCCACTTGCCAGAGGGCACCAGTTAAAATATGTAACTTCATCTGATGAACCGCCTGTCAACCAAGAAAACCACCCCATGGTGGAGTGTAGCCTTTTTTTGCATCTTCTTTAAACCCCATAATTTTAATGAGAATCATAATTTAACAAATAAACTCTCAAAACTTTTGTGGAAAAATTCTTTTTCTCCTTCAGCTTCATGGGAAATACACAATTTTCAGAAACTTTACGTCTAGAAACACTACCACGAATTGCATTTACAACCTCTAGTCAGACTTAATCAGCTACAGATTCTCCAAGTCAGCGACTAAACTCAAAATATATTGATGTGTCAACAACACCAACATTAGCCATGACTAGGACTACAATTCGGCATCAAACCCTAATATGTCAGGAACATTCAATGATCTATCTCAAAAAAAAAAAATTCTGGTTAAAAACAAAATACCTAAACACATTTATTTCTGTTTGTGTCACCAGTCTTCTACTTTAAGATATGCATTGAAAGGCAAGTGGCAGAAGGCGATTCCAAACCAGAAGCCCATGGGAGAAACAGTGGAACATAACAGCAATCATTTTTCCAGGCTGCTTGCACAATGGTTTTGCAATCAGCTCAAGAACATTTCAGGAATGACTCTGATGTTTTCCTTACTGGGTTGCATGTCTAAATAACAACGTGGCTGGCTATTGCAGAAGTCAGATTTGCTTATGCTCAACAACTGGTCCAAGTGAAAAGTATTCATATCAGCTTGGTTTAAGTTGACAGAATAATCACTAGGTGCGAGATGCAGTAATTGCTACAGAACAGTCATACTTAGTCTAAACAGTGCTTTTACAGAAATGGTCTCCAGAATAACAGGTAGGGAAGATCCAGAATGTGCCAAGAGAAAGAAGGCTCTCAATACAGGTATTAGGATGCAGCCTCTCTACTTAAGGCAAAGTTTATTTATACTGGTATGTGCTTAAGTACATCTTTCCCTCTTGTCCAAATACAGCATTCACATACCTTTACATACAATAAAATCTTAATACCAACAGCTGGGAAAGAATTTCCAAACTCTCTATCTCTCTCTCTGACTAAAGCCTCACATTTGCCGCAAACACCAATAACCTTAGATGCTTGTTAAAAGAACCAATTTTAAGAGTTGAGCATCCACGTTCTGAATAGCTAAGCCACTTTGGAGGATTCAAGTTCATGCACCAACTATCCACAAGATGCACATGCAAATGTTTCTTAGTCTTGTTCAAAGCACTGCCTCATGAAAGCACAGATGCAAAAATACTGCAATGCATTTTGTAGAGGAGAACCTCAGTAATTAGCTGGTGGAGAAGGTGCCCACAAGGTAGGAGAACATTGTCAGATTTCAAACACAATGCGCAACAATGCATTTCTGCAACAGAATTACTAAAACATGAAATAGTCACGAGGGTGTCACCTACCTAGGAAGTGTAGAAACATGCAGATGCACACAAGCTTGATCCTCCCCACCAGGCATTCGGCAAGCCAGCCAACCAGGACTGGCGTCAACATGGATGTGCCCACAAAGCACATATTGACAATAGCTGCCTGGTAGTTGCGATAGCCAAGTTTGACAGTGCAGAAAAGGATCATGTTGCAGACGATGCCAAAGAACGTGAATCTCTCACACAGCTCCACCAGCAGCACACAGATAGCCTCTTGGAGCTTCTTCTCAGACTGGGACAGGTTTCCAGCATGGTGGCTTCTCCCAGGTCTTTGTTCCTTCTCAGCAGTGTGGTTCAAGAGTCGCGTCTCTTGCGTATCTCTTCTGTTCGCACCAGGCATGCTTGGCTTTTTGAGCACGACTGAGTAGAGCAGCTTAAGTCACAGGTATACTTCTGTTCTCCTCCGCTGTAATTAGCAGACTGGTAAGACTCTTGCTTTGAATTCCACACTTCACTACTACAATTTCTTAGGGCACCTGTCACTTTTGTGACATTACATATAGGACCCAAGAGTAGGAAAAAAAACAAACCCAAAAATCATAGAGCTACATCAATATTTCAGCTTCTGAATTTAGCAACACTCAGGAACTCAGTTTGTTTATATAATTAGTCTATTTAGGGGTGAACAGGATTTTCAGAATTGTATCACCTATTAAGTTAGGTGAGTCCAATACAGTATGTGCAACTCTATCTGTATGCTAAAGCTAAAGGCTTAAATATACAGGAAAGCTAACATTTTCAGCAGAATTCAAGTAACAGATCAGGAAAATAATTTGGTTAAAATAATCTGATACTTTAATTAGGCAACAAGTGAAAAACTGCAAGCAGAGATAAAGAGGATTTTTTTTTTTAAGGTTAACAATATCTAATCATTATTACATTTCTTGTTATTTTTGATTGAAATTGAGATACAGTTAATTATAAAAATAAGTAATGCTACTACATTTAAGTTAGAAAAGCAAATTTTAAAAGAAAGTTGAATGTATTAGCAAGGGAAAAAAAAACGCAAAGCAATCCAAAAGCAACCTAAACCAGAACTGTTTCTCTAGACCGGGTATTGAGCCAGAGCTGCAATTCATCATAAGGGGCAGGGGCACAGCTGATGTGCTCTCTCATATCAACCAAAAGCAATCACCAGCTTGAAATGAAATTAGGAAGAGCCAAACTTACAGTGCTTTATAATGCTCCTGCTACCTTATCCACAAAGAAGTTTGCAGATTTCCCAGATCAGTTTCTCCATTTTGTGGAGCTCATTAAGATCACTAACACCTGTTCAAAACACTCCCAACTAAGAATAAGAACCATTCCACATTTATTTTGCACGAACACAAATGCATACACATGTTACAAGGCAAATCAGGTGGTAAATCAGGCCTGCTTCTCTAAATAGAGCTCTCAATGGCTCTGATGGCATTTTTTGAGACACAGACTCTGCTGTTTGTTTCCATCTGTCCATACAGCTACTCAAATTTTACCTCCTCAGATCTATTTAGTATATGAGAACTGCTACATCCCAAAACAGATGCACAGTAGTAAATAACCGGTATGGATAAAGATAGATTCCAAGATTACCTCCAGAAAAAAAAAAAAAAAAAAAAAATCTCTGAATGTCACTGTCAAGTTTCGGTTTACTTCCCTGACTTGTTTCTAAAGCAACTGTGATTCACGCACAAAGCCTAGAAGCTCTAAAGCTTAAATTTAAGCAGCAATAGATTGCTCCCTAAAATAATTCCAATTTTTTTTTTTTTTTTTAAGCTAGTACAAGTCTAAAGCAAGAACTCAGACACCAAAGAGCTTAGAGTTTTCAGATAAATCCAGTTCAGGATGAAAACAACCATGACTGGTAGCATGCCAAGAACTATTTGTCTTCTGATCTATGATAGCTAAAGTGATCTTCATTTGGACAAACCAGAGAAATTCAAACTAGAAATCACTTGCAAGTCAGCTTAGCTTCTCTATCAAAGCCTAATGAAGGCAATCCCAAATCAAAACAGGAGAGACAACAGCATTTTGACTAAAAGGTGCACATATCTTCTGTTGCATTAAGATACTCTTACCTACCTGTTCATTAAAAAATTATCCTTTTTTTTTTTTTTTTTTAAGGAAACATGACCCTATTTTACAATCAGATAGAAAACATCAGGATAAATACACCCTTGCTCTTATAGATATTTCAATGTAAAATAGTCTTTTTTCCTACAAATTATTTTTCTTTGAAGAGTGCAAAGTTTACCTGTTATCATGGGTGCTAGCAATTCAAAGTGAATCATATGATGGGAACCAGTAGAGACAGCAAGGTTACTAGCTGGGATGGCTGTATCTTAGTCCTCATGTGGTTTCATTTACCCTAATTTTGGGTTACAAGCTAGGGAAAAGAAACAATTGACTGAGTCTTATAAATGCAATAGAAAGGAGGAGGTGGGTGATTTTCGTTGTTACTCTTGAATTGCCTTTGCATGTGACTAATATGGGTGTGGTGCCTATGATAGTGACAGGTCACAATCAGTAAATGAGTTAATATGCTCAATGCTAAGAGAATATACAATTTCCTATAACAATATATTTATTGATTCATGTTTTTAATCATTTCTGCAGCAATTATAAGTGTTCTATCTAATTACTTGACATGGTTTTGGTTGAATTCTAGTTGAACCACCCGGCATTCACTTGGCTTATTCTTAATACAGAAGGCATTAGGACTGCATAATGCCTGATGAAAAATTTTATTATTTGTATTAACATATGTAGAGCTTTGCACATAGAATCGTCCAGGTTGGAAGGGACCTTTAAGATCATTGAGACCAACCACCAACCTAACACTGCCAAAACAACCACTAAACCATGTCCCTAAGCACCATCTTTTAAATACCTTCAGGGATGGCGATCCTAATACTGAAGCAACTAGAAACTAGCTGCACCAAAGAACGGCTATTTCAAAATACAGCCCTTCTGGCAGTACCTCAGTCTGTTAGTAAGGACTTTGTGTATTTTTTTTAACAAATCTTCTTTAAAGGATAGCTCTCAAAATGGGACAATCAGATCTTGGAGAGAGGTTTATAAAAATCCTTGCTCTCCCATGATAGTGTCAGCTCACTAATGGTGTCAGCTCACCATTAATAAAAGCGTTGTTATTTGGTAGTCTATCAACCAGGGTAGAAGGTTACTTCTACTCATATTGGAACCTATAAGTTAGCATGAGGCAAGTGAACTAAGTTGGACAGGTTGGAAGTGAAGTTTTCTCCCAAATTTCTCTGACAAGTGACAGTTGTCTGTGTTTTTATTAGGGGGGTAATGTATTGAAATTGAAGAGGCAGAACTTCAGTGTCCAGCACAACAGTTCCTCTGGCTAAAAGGTAGTAGTGCTCTAAATCTCTGTTTCTGTTCCAGAAGGGTCAGTCTCTCTGATGTTTTAGCAAATTTAATTCAGCTTTACCCTTACTCTTTTAAAGAACATGTGAGAGGTGTTATCCTTCATCATAGCAGCAGCTGTGGTTCCTGCTAAATATCTGGGAGGGAAACATAATTGACGTGGACAGACTGACAATGCAATGCAACAATTTTGACACTGTAAATAAAAAACTACGTGGGTCAAATATTTCTAGTTAGCACCAGCATTCCCAGTAACTTGCATGGGTTGACAAGTTGGCTCAATGACCACTGACCTGCAGGCTGCAGTTTCAAAGTCAGAGCAAAAGCTCTGGGCGAGAGCATCACCAAACATGGGCAAACGCACCTGGGGTTTGCTGCCTGGTGGTGTAAACACAGGTTCAAGGTGGTAGGTTGAGCAGGCACCCACAGTAAAGAAACAGAGCTCAAAGCTGGATGAAAGAGAGGGAGAAGGCAGGCACATGCTGCACAGACAAGTTTGGAGGAACGCTTCTGGCAGCAGGTGTCCTTCCACAGCTCCAGGTGACTAACTAGAAGAGTTACAAAGTTAGTGACAGAAAAAAAGAGATGTGCTAAAAGCACAGGCTGAGACTAGACTTCATGCTTTTCAAAATCACCACTTTAATTTACTTCTCTTATGTCTATGAGAAATACTTGATTTAACACATAACAGCTGTTACCAGCCCAAGTTTGATCCCTGCAGGGTGTCCTTCAGCATGGGCAGGGAACCACCGCTTTCTGCAGGTACTGCTCGTGCCTCCTTTCGTCAAGCACAATGTGTGGCCTCAGAGGAAGGGTCAGGCACTCTGATATTAGGTATGTCCTTCTCTCTTTTTTTCCTTCCTTGTCATTACATCCATACTAGGGGAAAAATCAACAAATACAAGTTACCAGTCTTTTGAGGCACAAAAAATAAGTACTGGAAGCTGTGGTCTTGTACAGGTTGGAGATGACCTGCCAATTGTGAATGTGCTTCACAGGACTTCAAAATAGCTCTAAGGACAGAGTTTAATTGTAGAAGGGGTAAAGCAAAGGTTCCTATTAAAAATAATTAAAAAAAATAAATTAACTTCTAGTATGAATTTTCTTTGTCTTTTTCTGACAACTTTTTTTATTCATTTTTGTCCCTTTTTTTCATCTTTAGGTGTCACTTCAGACAATGTCTTATTTCCTATGCCCTATATCCTATTTCACGGGTGAATAATGGAAGTTCATCTATTTAAAATGTTACCTCAGACAACGACTTTAGCGACTTCTGCACTGCCTGCCACTGCAGTCTCACAGCACTCTGGCTGCTGTGCAGATAGCCTTGACTCAGAACTGGGACAGAATATGACAGTGCTTCTTTTGGAGTTGACAGCATTTGAAACCTGTATGTGATGCTTCTGAAGAACCTCATCAGCATCACTAAAAATGCTGACTAATATTTGTCTGACTGCATACCAGAAGAACAAATACAAGCAAAACCCAAGTGCTCTGTGAATCAGGTTAAAGGTCAATTAAGAAAATGAAAAGTAGTCACCAGGAGGTTGAGAAAGCCTATTTGTGAAATCTGTTAGGTTACCAAATCTACTCAAATAAAATTGTTTTATATTTTATAAAGATCTATTAAATGTTATAAAAGTACACATTGAAGGCTGAAAAATAGCATCTATAAAATAATCAGTTATTAAAATTACTGATTATATGATAAATTCTCTGGGAAGTTCTGGGACTATGGTACCACATTGTGTTTGAATAATTTTATCCTCCTTTTGGTAAGCATTCTTGCAAAACCTTCCACACTTTAGTCAGATGTAACCGAGAACCTTAGCCCAGTTCTGCCTTGCTGCAGGATAGATGTAACGTCTGTCTTGTTCCATGGCAACTTTTGTCTGTAAAAGCACAAGACCAGGATGAGACTTCTAATTTAGGGAAAGGCTGTATTTTAAGAAGTATATTTGTTTAGTTTTCCTTGTGTAGTCTTCATTAAAAATTATGTGGGAAAGCCATTTTCTTCTTCATTCTGCCAAAAGGTAACATACCGAGAAAAAGAATCAAATCCTTCTCTCAAGAATGCCCAAGAGGTCCCAGTGGAGAGTACAGACAGGACCTCTGCTACAAAAAGCTTTCTTTTCTCTGCTTGTCCTATGAAAGACTGCTGTAGGCATTTCTCCCTGAGTCCTACTTTTTTCCCAGTGTAATTTTTTTCTCTCTCTTTCTCCAATTCAACCAGAGTGTGGCTAATGCACAGAACTGACAGGAAGCAAAACTTCCATAGCTTTTTTCACGGTACCTAAGCAAGTGCAAGTACAAGAAAGTGGAAAACACGGACATAGTTGAGTGAGTCCACTGAAAGACCATGAAGATGATCAGGGGACTGAAGCATCTCACATATGGGCAGAGCGTGAGAGAGTTGGGACTGTTCAGCCTGGAGAAGAGAAGGCTTAAGGGGATCTTACTAATATATATAAATACCTGAAGGGAGGGTGCAAAGAGGATGGAGCCAGGCTCTTTTCAGGACAAGAGGCAATGGGCACAAACTAAAACACAGGGAACTCGATTTAAACAGAAGTAAAAACTTCTGGGGTTGTCAAACACCGGAGGAGGTTGCCCAGAGGGGCTGTGGAGTCTCCATCCTTGGAGATATTCAAAACCCGACTGGAAAAACAGCGCTAAGCACCTGCTGTAGGCGACTTTGCTTTGAGTAGGTGGAGTGGACTAGACAATTGCCAGAGGCCCCTTCCAACTTCAATCATTCTGTGATTCTGAGGACAACAGTATAATACTTAGCAAAGCAGAATCTAGCAAGAAGATGATAGAGGAAAAAAAAATAGTTTCTTGCCCAGCTTCTGGGTATGCCCCCTATGAGTGAGAAAGGTCTGATAATTTACTTTTATAATTCTTTTTTCAGGGAGATGGTTTTAAATTTGCTGATCCTCAAACCTTTGCTATAAATCAGAATTATTTTGGCATGATTACCCTGTTCCTTCAAACCGCACATGTTTTACTTTGGGGATTTTGTTCAAACATATATAATTATCTATGCTAAGCAGTTTTTCATATGTTCTAAGGCTTTTGTCTTATTGCACCTAGTTGACGGTTTTATAATTCAGGAGTAATTGAATTGCAATTATTTTTCATGATGCATGGTGTGGTTTTATATCACGTTGTTGGCAGATATTCTTTATGATGTCATTTGGTCTAATGGGAAAATTAGAAGTAGCTCTATCATATGGAAAGATGTTTTTTTTGTGTCATGTTATAGTTTGTAGATGGCATTCAGGATATTTTCATTTGACATATAGATTTTTAGGTAGAGACTGAAATGAGATTCTAAAGCAGGGTTCACAGTTGAGACAATATTATCTGTACATCCAAGACGATTTCAACTATTCTCCCGTAGTGACAGTTCATTTATATTCAAGTCCATTTAGTAGACTGTGGTTAGTATTCTAAAATATATATATAAGTACTATGTGATGGCAGAGTTTCTGCTCTACATTCATTCCTGATCCAATGTAACTGGTTTCAGAGAAGCCAGGAAAAGATGTCAGCATCTTTTTTAGAAGCAAATATTCATCAGAACAGGGGATTGACAGTAGATCTCCCACCTCACTGAAGAGCTTTCCAACCACTGCAGTGCCCAGATAGTCCCTTAATCTCTCCTGCTGGAGCTGTATCACATTGTATAAAGCTTTATGAACTGTAGGAAAGCTGACTTTGTAACCTAAAGATTAGGGCTGCTCTCCTGGAATTTGGGGAGAGGCAAATTCAAGGCTCTGTGTCAATGAATAGTTAATTATGTCTGCAAAATAGGTAGTCCTCAACAGACAGGAGTGAGAAAGCACTATCTGAGAAAAGCACAGTTTGGCACACTGGATGTAGCAGAATGGTGGAAAATGAGAGCTGAATGTTAGAACCAGCACAGCATCCTTTTACAAAGGGAAAAGAAATACTTTAAAGTTTTTGGATTTGTCCACAAAATAATATTTGGAATCTCACAAATTTTCATAGGATGGGTCAATGATCACATGAAACCCAAATCATCTGTCCATATAAAATTCTCATGAACAGATGATTGCAGTTGATAACAGAAAGTTTCAGATGGCCATCTTGAAACCTTTTTTATTTCCTTCACCTGTTCATACACATTTCCGCCTTAGGAAAGAATGTAACATAACTTTATTTACTCAGCTGCAAACTGAAATGTCCACATGCTGAAAACTGTATGAATTACCACAGACCCTGTCTAAAGTACCTTGTGTGGCTTGATTGAGGGAGAAACTGGCAGAACTGAAAGTGCTTCTCCTTGTAATAGCCAATATGTTCACACTAAAATTAGTTTTTAATGAAGTTTCCGGTCTTTATGAAACGTGTCAGCACTGCCAGCAGGTCGAGGGAGGTGATCTGGCACTGCTTGGCATTGATGAGAGGATGTCTGGAGTACCAGATACAATGTCCTCTATTGTCAGCAATTTGCCCAAAATGAGTGAAACTGAAGTGACACTTCTAATCTGAGAGTACGTACAGTAGAACTGTTTCAAAATTCACTCTTATTCTTGCAGTAAAGACAGGTGGGTTGGAATTTTGTACCAGGCATGATCCAAAAAGATTTTTTTTGCTAAGTGTTTCAGGATATATCTTCTAGACATGGATCTGAACTGAAACCATGAGTCTGAACAGGTCTGGGCGCGTTTGGATCCTGATGTGATCTCCCAAGCACAGGCATTGCTTTAAGCTTTCTCTTATGTTGGACATTTAATGGGGAAGCCACAAGTTACTTCTTTTTTTCTCTGGCACACAACTACATTAGGACCACTATGTCACCTCCATTTAACTGTTGTAATGACCTTTGCCTGGTATCCCAGTACACTGAATTGGCAATATACAAGTAGTACAAAATGCTACTGCTAGGAGTTAATCCAGCATAAGGAAGTGCAAATATGTAGCTGCACTTGTGCTTTTAATTATGGAAATAAGAAACCAAAGGTCTTTTAGGAAACTACAGACAATACAATTCAGGTTGAGCCCTTACTTTATTTTCTCCAGTCAGTGGAAACTTTTGTGAAGAAAAATGAGCCTGAATAAGAATTCTCGATCTAAAACCCCTGGGAATGAGGCTTATCCCTAATTTGAAGGAGGCAGGTCATTAGGAGTTTCCCTACTTGCTAAGGAGGATTGTATCATTTTAATTCCATGTGTTTAGATGTAGACGTATAGGCATCCTAATAATCAGCCTTCTTTCTGCTTGTCTTCTCCCTGTATGGCATAGCGAGACCATAAAAGAGACTAAAGGCCACCCTTATGATATGGCTGTTTGAAGCATGTTCTGCAGACATACATGTACACATTTTGTTCCAATCAGCTCTTCTGAACTCTGATTTTCAAATGCAGATGACAAACAGTCGATATTTTGGTGATAATTCTGGGGAATTCCATGCATGGCTTCTGAAAGCATAGGCTGCGTGCAGCAGCAGGTCACATAAACCGCCTTCTTTAGTTTTCAAGGAAGTCAGCCGGTGCTCGGGATAGCAGAGAAATTTTAGGCAGTGGTACTGGCCATAAAGTCTCCAGCTTCTCTTCCGTGTTCCTTTTCCCAGTACCCTTGTACCAGAGTTTGAGAAAGGGGCTGCACAGAGGCTTAGCTCTCACCATACCTGCCTCTAGGATTTTTACAGCCGCCAAATGTTAGTCCAGTAGCACACAGGAACCTTAGCAAAGGGCGGAATCCTTGGTCCAGATATGAGTCTCAGTGCAAGAACAGTTTGCCTTATCAGAAGTGCTCTGCACCTCCAGTCTTCACACCAATCCACAAAAGCTATGGCTGCCTGGTGCCTAAGGAAAGGCATGGGATGTACTCAGACACCAAGCTTCTGGTGCCGAGACCTCCAGATTTCAACACAACCTAACTCCTCAGCTGATTGCTTATGAGTTCACTAATGCTGTACTGAAATACTGTCACTGAATCCATCTACTACTTTCTTCCTACAGTCTTTCGAAGAGATGCAATGGAGAGGTTAAGTACACTGTACATAGGCAAAAAGAGAAGGAACCCTTGCATTTGCTCATTTTCTCTCTGGCTTTCTTTAGCTGGAGTAAAACACAGCATTCAACCACTGTATAGCTTATAATAAAGTACCCCGAGTTGCCTTTAAATATGATCAGGCAGCATGTGTGCTATGTATTTATTACTGGAGACGAGAGAGTCTAGTGTCTGTTACATGCTTTAAGTGGTTTGGCTATCATTTCAAACAAAGCATGCTTTTTTATTAAGCACAGTTCAGCTCCTTGCTTTAAAACCACTGATACTTAGGAAAAAGGAGAGGGATTCCAGATACCAACTTAGTTGAGAGTGAAATCAGTATGTTGCTATAAAAAAAAAAAAAAAGATTTCTGAGAACGTGGTGAAGGAATCATCATTGCAGAAACATGATTTTAAAGGCCCGCTGACACTCTCAGGAGAGGGTGCTCAGCTCCATCAGGAAGGTGCTTTTGAAAATCAATAGACATTATGAAATTCAGAGGGTGTTCAATGGCTTGCACTGATGATGTGTGAGAGTAAGGAAATATATTTTGTTAACATGTAAGTGTGGGCAGCATCTATATTTAATTTTCTAGATGTCTTGCCATTGAACATGGCAGGTGAAAAAAAAATAGTAATTAACTTCAACTTAAACACAGTGGATTGACTTTTTTCAACTTCAGTTACTGTTTAACCTGACTGATTTTGACTGAAACAGATTAAAGAAGGCTCACATAATCCTTTCAACTGATGGAATCGGTGGGTGCTGTGATGTCTGTCCCAGGGTAGTGATGTCTTCAGCTGCAAAGGTTTATGAAGGGAACGTCTGCCCATGCCTCAAAGGCTGAGATCAATACATCGTGTAACTTTATAGCCGGCTGTACTTCTGGGTCTCTGCTATTTGATGACTTGAATACACTTTTTCCCTGATTACTTATGGCAGTTTAAAGACAACACTGAATTTCCAAAAGTATAGTTACTCCCACCTAAATTCCAGTCTAAGAGGTAGCTCCAAATTTGTATTTGGAAATACGGTCTTCAATTCCTGCTTAAAAAATGTATTACAA
Source organism: Charadrius vociferus (assembly GCF_000708025.1). Lineage (NCBI taxonomy): Eukaryota > Metazoa > Chordata > Aves > Charadriiformes > Charadriidae > Charadrius > Charadrius vociferus. Next base: position 3,448,925 of record NW_009647222.1, read on the forward strand.
CCATCAATGGCTGTTACACCTGCTATTCAGCTCTGGCGCAGAATGCTTGTCATGTTCAATATAAGAACCGCCGGCAATATCTGTCTGTGCAGTCTTCAAAGCATGGAAGCAATTTAAGAGAATGCATACCAGAATAATTATTATTAACTTTGTTTATATTTGATACATCTTTAAGATTAGGAGTTGTCGGGTTTTAAACACTGGACTTTAAATTTCACTTTTAATTCCTGGTGTGTGAATTTCAGTATAGAAATATAATTGATTACATGGATTACATGGTATTTAAAAATAATCCTCCCCCATTTTGAGAAACGCAACGTACTACATTTTGAAAAATTCATTTTTCAGAGAGGTGTGCTTGAATGTGCGATTCCAAAACAATATAATCAGACCAAATAGCTTTATCAAAGATAGCAATTCAAAGCTTTTAGTGCAAATGCATCACAAATGCTTACGCTTAGAAATTCTCTTTGTAAGACCGTGTTTACAGACTCTGCCACAATAGGTAAAAGAACAAAAATATCTTTGATGATTTAGCAGAGAAAAGGGTAGTACTGAAAAAGAGATGAGAAAGAATGGGATGCGAGACACTATTGAAAAATAATTGATACTGTTACAGGAAGAAAGGCTAAACTCAAAAAGAAAGACAGAGAGGGAATAATAATGAAATAAATTTGGTATTAGGTGTTCAGATTTTACAATTAGATACATAAGCATTTGTACATCAGTAAAGTTTTGTCACATTCATGCTACACAGTGACCTAAAACCACATTTGCGTTTCTCAGCTTTCCTTCCTATTGCTTTCTCCTTGACAGACTTTTGAAGATCTTAGATGTGAAATCTCTTAGTGAGATGTACATCAAGTAATTATACTTGTGGCAGAAGAGATGAAGGTGGAGGAATGCAAACCAGGTTTTGGTTATCACACCAGGATCTGACAGGAAAAGAAAAGCAAGGGGACACCCTAATTTCCTCAGCCAGTTCCTTTGGCTGAGTTGGAATGCTGAAGGAGAAGACCACGTGCCAAGTGATGCACAAGGGGACCACACGGGCTACACCATTTAACGACGATACAGCCATATCACCAAAATGCTTGCCTTGCTCCATGTGTAACAGTGAGCATGAATCTTGGAGGAAAGACCTCAGGTTGTAACAGAAAAAAGTCTGGAAGTGGCCTAAGAAATCAGTCTGCACATGGGAAAAGGAACCAATACCTCAGCACCTTGCAGAGTTTTAGTAAAGATTATATTTAGTTTTTACTACCATGGTATCTCTTTACCTGCTATACACTGTTCCTTCCATCCCCTTTTCCAAAAAAAACACCACAAACTTACTTGACAGAACAGTAAGACTTTAAGACAAGTACTTTTAAAATAGTAAGTGTTCAACTTGGTGGAGCTGTGCAAATCTGTTCAGGTTTGTTTTTTTTTTTCCTCCTAAATTGTGAATAGCCTTTAATTAATTTTTTTTTTTTTTTTTTTTAATAATCTCAAAGCACAAGATGGACTTACTCTGGGGATAATTGCCATGAAATGAGAGTTTCTGTAAAACACAGCTTTACTTTTTGCAGTGTATGGAAAGTGTGGAGTGGATGAAGTAAATGTTCAGACTATGACTAACCCCAAGTACTAAGCTAAGGAAATCAGGTTGGCTTCCATCTTTTCCTTCCAGTCTCCACCTTTTCTCTTTTGCTAGAATTTCTGCCCCGTCCTCTCCATTTCTCCGCCCTGCTGCTATTTTTACTTATCTCCAATTTAACCTGGCCTTTATTTACTTTTTTCTATCCCTGCACACTCTTATTATTTCTCTGCAGAGAGCAGCAGGAACTGAAATTTCTGTATCATTATTCCTCTTCAGCTTGTTCCCAGACTCCTTTTTGTTACCACCACCTTTTTCTTCATTCTCCTTTTCTACAGTTTTGCTGCCTTTTCTTTGAGGGGGATGGAAAGGTAAAGGAAGATGTAAGAAAACCCAGAAGCTGGTGGGAATTTATTTTCTTAGAATATGCCAGTTCTTTAAAAATTGAACAATTACACTATATGGATCCAGATTAACAAAAATCCAGCAGATTCACGCCTGTCAGCCTAGACTTGTGCGAAACTTGCCTGCCTTGCTGTCCACCACTCCCATGGCGGCCTGCTGCCTGGACTGCCTTCAAGTCAGGAGTGACAGATGCTCCAGAGCCTACGTCTCTTTAACCATCTACCAGGGCTGGGGTCCTCAGGCCAACAGCTGGAACTCACCAGCAAGGATGTTTCCATTGGTGAGAACTTAAAAATGTTTGGATGTTCTTCCAAAGCTGCCACAAAACCAATTTTTGAAACACTGACTAACTCCATGAAGTTGAATTACTTTTTTTTTTTTAGCCCTCCGCCCACCGCAGGCTGCCTAGGGGCTAGCTGGGACAGTTGGGAAATGATGTTTTCCTCCTCTGTGTTCCAGTGGCCACAGCCCCAGTAGCTTCTGGTGGCTAGAAGCACTAAAGCCAGAAAAGCCGTATGCAGTTGCTGTCTGCAGTCTGGCGCATGCTTAGGAGCAGGGAGGGGATGGAGTATGCTCTGAGCAAAGGGAATCTTCTGTGAAGCCTGGTACTACAAATCCAGCAATACATACAAACTGAGATTTCAGAGGAATATGCACTTACTAAATACAGACAGATATTTAGCATATTTGGCAAGTGTTTCAAGGAATGAGGAAGCCATCTTTGGTTCCAGTTCCTTTCCATAATTTCAAGTTCATGTTCCACGTAAGACTTGCAATGAGTTTATGTCTCCCAGATTACCATACCTCACGACATCAAAATAAACACTGCATTCAGATTGGATTTTACATTTACTTATTGTTGATAGAGCACATAATTTGGTCTGGCTCTTTCCAAGAGAAAAGAATCAGGCTCCCTGCATAAAAAAAATGTAAGGAAGAAGTTTAATATGATTGCAACTAACTGTTAATATTCAGGTAGCTGACAAAAGAAAAAACAGCATAGTCATATATTCCCACTGCAGAGATGTTACATTTGTAAAATAATCTCCAACACTGCGCTTGCAGCTCATGTTTGTTGGCGTACTCCAGAGGAATGTGTTCTAATCATCCAAAGAAGTTTACAGTGTTGTGTTGAGTTGACACCAGTTGAAATCGGGTCAGCAAGCAGTAAATCCATCATGAACACAGCTGTATAGCACTTGTATGTGCTGTGCAAGTGGCCGCTGCTTCCAGTTTGGTGATGAAACCACCATACACATTTTTCACAGCTAAAGATTTTGGCAGTCACACAAGCATGTTTTTATGGGGTTGTGAAATCCTGAGCAGATCTAAGTTTGAACCTTAAGTTTTAAAACTTCTTTCTTTTCATAGTTCGCAGTGTGTTTCACCTCTGGATTTTGCAGGTAATACCCAGTAGCTGTGGCAGAGTTTGCCCTTCTCTGTGAGAGAAATGGAATCTATCAACTAAGAGAAGGTAGGATTTCAAGTCTTTGACATTGAATAAGGGAAGAGTAAAAGTCAGGTTTCAGAATATGTGTACAAAAGTATCCATTAACATATTCACTATGATATATAGTAGCGTGTTTAAAATGCATCTTATCAGAACACCAACTGTTTTTCAACAACTTATTTGTGAATTTTTAAGTGTGAATGCATATCCAGAGGCTCAACCTGATAGTCTTCAAGAGTCTCAATTTTCACAGGATGTCTCTAACTAGTCACTTTTGAAAACATTGCCTGCTGCTAATTAAGTCTGGCACGTTTCTGTCAGATAGGCAGGGAATGTTATTTGCCACACAAGAGATGGGTCAGAAAATTTGTGGCCCCCTTGCAAATCAACAGCAGGGCCAAATATAGAAATGAAGAATCCTAAATAAGATCAAAGGGGAGACTAAGATCCTAAATAATTAATCTATTTACATAGGGATGAAATAAAAGCCATTCCAAATTTAACATGGGAGGGGAAAAAAGTGCCTTTTCAAAATATCAACCAGTGTGACAATCAGATCACGGGCTTGATGTGTGGGGCACACTGTTTAAAGGCTTTCGCTCACTAGCACTGAGCATTATGTTAATGTCTGCCTTGTTGGGAGAATAACTTCTGTCCTGAACCCACAGAATTTTTCCAGGCAGCCGTCCTCTAAATTGCTCAGCCTTGCAAAAAGGCAATTAATTTAAGTGAATCTGATTTTTCCAAAATCAGGTATTAAAATAAGCCTTACCCAGCTGTAATCTTTATTGGATCCCTTGTCAAGAATTGTTTTCCACTACGCATTTGAAATCAGAAAACAAATACTATACTCCAAGCGTTGCAAGTTATTTAGCAATTTTTTACAATGGCACAGACTTCTATGTGTTTCTCAGGAGCAGCTTCATAACATGGTGACACTGTGACTTCTGATAGTTAACAAACATAAAATGTTCTTATTCTGCACAAGAGATGGATCGGAGAAATTCTTCTGTGCTCAGTGGGTAAGGCTGCTGATGCCACTGCCAGAAACCTTATATTTTCTTGTCTCAGTGAAATGGTTTTGCCACACTCTTGTCACCGTTAATGATATTTAATACAGCCCATAATGCGTTACCATTATCCTTGGCCACAGGAAAATGTGGTTTGTACCTGAAGTAATACAAGCCAGTGGTTGTTGTTACAGACCTGTAAAACAGCATTCAGTCATGTAGTTGTCTCTGCATAGTGAGGGGAGCATATCTGTGATTTTGGTGATTTTGTACTGCATTGCACAATGACATTTTTATTGGTGTTACAGTAACAGTTAAAAGGCAACCAAAATTTTACACTGGGAAAGGTCTCGAGTGCAGATAAGGCCCAAATCAGAAAGACTGTGAGCATCCTGTGATGGTGGCAAAATACTGCATTTAGCATCTCTCTGTGCCAGTAAGAGACCCAACAAGGCTTCAGACACTTGCTAATGGAAAACCTTCAAAGTTTTTTGATACTAAGCTTCGTATTTATCAGGAATTACTGACTTTTTTTTCCCCTGTGGAAATCCAGGCTTTACTGAAAAACAAAGAGTTTCCAGTTTTTCCTGATTTTTTCCACAAGCTGTGATATTGAGCTTTTGTATTCCCTAATCCAAACCTGCGCTGATCATATCTCAGAAGACATTATTGTGGAAATAATTATTGAGCTACATTGTCCCCAGTCAGTGTTTGTGCCACAGATGGACAGGGTACTTGTCACCTGGCTGCCGCTCCCTGAATGTCAGGTAGGTTCCATATGCAGTCAGGTTCTCAGTGTAAATATAAACCTCCTAATGCTGTGGCAGTGTCTATCATTTGGGAATAGCTGGTGTATGATAGGATCTGTTCATTTTCCTTTTTTTTTTTTCCCAAAAATTCAAAGGGGATATTGGGGTTTCTTGGAGATCCAACTTTTTTTTTTATCTACCATCTGTCCCACCAGTTAGTTACTGAAGCAGATAAGGCTTAAGAAAGTACTGCCCAAGCACGTTTTTGGGGTTTTTTAAGGGTAGTTTAGACTGTATTTACTTTTCACAACACAATAAAAAGAGCTGCAATCATGTGCCACATTGGAGAACATCATTTAGCTCTACAGTTCCTCATTTCAGGCCTTTGTGCAACCTGGTCTAGTGGGAGGTGTCCCTGCCCATGGCAAGGGCGGGGGGGGGGGTTGGAATTAGATGATCTTTAAGGCCCCTTCCAACCTAAACCATTCTATGTTTCTATGATTCTATGATTTTTAACACTTTATGTCTTCATAAAAGCTATTGAGTACCTATTTGTAAGTACACAGCCTACGTGTGAGAACAAGAAATAAATGGGATCAAATTAATATTCCTGCTAGTTATGGAATTTCAGCCTAGCAGGACTCCACAGCAAGCAAGTGCATAGAAAAAATTCCTGCTGGCTGCAAACACCTTCTGTACAACTCACAAACTGTAACAAACCAGCAGAAGGAATTTTTTGGATTTCTGATACATTCAATATTACTTCCAGGTCATAAGCATTCAACTGACGTCCCACTGAAAAGTTCCATGCTTCCATTGAGCAGGTGTTTGCCACATGCACGTTGTCCCCTTCTGTACCTGGACGGAGGTGGCTGGGCCATTGAGGAAGAGACCAAGACAGAATTCTTGAACCCCACGAGACACCACCATACCATTTCCAACCGGGGAGCGTACCCAGAAGCTAGTACAGCACATGAGCTTCCTACCAATACAAGGCTTCAAAGTGAGATATACCTTCAGAAGGTGAGGCTAATAAGCACAATTACTGTGTTTTTACAGCTTAGTTAAAGTTTTAGCTCACTATCCTTTTCTACTCAGCTGACTCTTTCTACTTCAGCTGATAGCAAGGATCTAGTGCAACTCTAGCCTTGAGACAGAAAGATACTGACCAGACGATGAAAAGCCTCAGCAAACCCACAGATACTATGGTTCACTGACTATCTAAATTGCATTCATATAGGTCTCGTCATAAGAAATATGCTGCCTAAGTTCAGGGGCAGGTTAACCTGCCGTTGATTTATAAACTTTCTAATTTGTTTTGTTTTGTTTTGCATGTAACAGTTTCTAGAAAAGGGTCTGGATTTATTATTAAAGCAGCTCTGAAGTAAGCTGTCAGATACCCAGCAATGCAATTCTTTCTTTTCCTTTTTTTTTTTTTTGTTGCTTTTTTTGCTTGTTGGCTTGGGTTTGGGGTTTGGGGTTTTTTTGTTGTTTTTTTTTTTAACAGATGGAAAGAAAAAAGTTCTCCAATAAATCCTCACTTGGTGTTTCTAAATGGTCAGGACAAGCCTCCTCCAGGAGTTTAAATTCCTGTAGTCCATTCAACCTTCTGCTTGTTGGCTGCCGCTACCAACAAAGGCTTATTTAATGAGTGCCAATTGTGACAGTACATTTTGCAATGCCGAAGGACCAAAGGGCGTGCAACTTGCTCTGAGAAAAATGCCTCATCTGTCGGGGAGAGTGTGAAGCAAAACAAAAAACAAAAAAAAAAAAAAAGGGAACAAAACCCCAACCAGTATTGAGGAACTTGTGCCTGATAAAGACTGAAAAATATTTTAAATCTCATTAGAAAAATAAAGTTTGCTTATTTCTCCTGTTTCATACACTGTGCAGGCAATGAACACATATGCTGTCACATTCATATTTTACGGACTCTTTTTTTTCCCCAAACCTTCGTACCTCAGATTTGAACTTTAAACTTGTGACAGTGTTATGTTCATTAGAATAAAAATCACTTGCTATTTCCATTGCAAAGCTCCCCCCCAGAGGTTATCTTAGCTGTTTTATAAATCATATCAGGAGGAAAGCTGGCATAAAGGTTGACAGCTCACTCTAGATAATCATTTCCCCTTCTCTTAAGTGACTTTAAGGAGAAAGGAGCGTGTAGCTTGCCAGTTCAGTTTTTAGTGGTCAAGCATCCACATCTAACCACCACCAACACGCTGACTAAATTAGCTTTTAAGTATTTTACTGAAATGCAGGAAAATCACAATCCTGCTCAGAAGGAGAAAGAACCTCAAACAGTCACCAGCTATCAAGCTGTATTTTCTCTGTCCTCCCAGGGCAGAGCTCATTACAGAGAATGGCATGAACTCCAAAGCCCTTTGACATAGGCTGGCACTTGAAGGGAGGCTGGGGTTTAGATTACTGTTGATTTATCAGCTTCCTCAAGAGTTGGACTGATTAGACTAATGGCTTATGTGGGATATGATTGCAGGAGAAAAGTCCTGTATTGTGGGGGCAGACAAATGAAGCAAGTTAGTTCTTGTAGGAAACAGAAGCTACAACTGAGGGCAACAGCCTGTTAAGTAGAAGCTTAAAGGGAATAAACATGCACAGAAAGAATCCTGTGTTTAGGAGAAAAGGACACCTTGCATATTATACTTTTGCTCCATACATTAATAAAACTAAATCCTGGACAGAGACACTGAAGCAGTCTGGAAACAGTGCCAAATTTTCCCAGGCTGAGTAAAAAGGGAGACCAAAAAAAAGAAAGACAACTGTCCCTTTAAATCTGCCCTTCACCATGACATGATTACAGGCTTTTTGCAATCAGTAGGAATCTTCCACTATTTCTGTCGGACTTTGGAGCCAATGTGGTTAGAAGAGAAGGGTTCACCATAGCAGGCAGAGTGGGGGATCACAGGCAGCAGATGGAAAGCCTTTCTTGGAAGCTGGTAGTGATAGTAGCAAATATTAAGGAAGAAATAAAACCCCTGAGAATATTAACTTGAAATATAAGTATGATTCATCTGCTAATCACTACATCTATCCCTGAAATTGTTGTCTCTTATTTAAAAAAGGACAATAAGACTGTCCTTTATAAAACGGATAATCCTGAAAGTGAGTATCAGTAACTAAGATATAGGGAGCTTATTTTCTCACTCTCCCATAATATAGAATCAGAAGACAAATTCAATTCAATCCTATTAGGAAGAATAAAATCCAACCCCCCAAAAACACCACCATTTTATACCCAGCAAACAATTGGACTTTGAAATTAATTTCTCTTGGAAGCCAAGAACTTGATAGGATACACAAAGGGACTGGATATTCATGCAGACAATGAAAATTATATGTAGAAATATTAGTTTTCAGGAACAAATATTTGGAAAAGGTGTTCAATTTTATATTCAGGTATTTAGCAACTGTAAACTGACCAGCCCAAGCTGACGAAGACAATGAGTAGTTCAATTTGGTTAGCTGCAAATAAAGAGTTAACTGTAGTGGTGTGGAAATAAAGGAACTTCTGAAAGTAGAACAGAATCTGAATCTTAGGCAATAGCTTGAACGAAATGCTTCCAGTTAAAGAGATATTACATAAAGCACTACACATTGCAGATATTAGTAATTCTCAGTCTTCCCCTATTTTTATTAAGCTGATCTTAGCTTGTACAACACCCCCAGGAACCAGACAAACCTTCTATCTAGTACACCCTGATAGTTTCAGAGCTTGGCAGCCTACTTACATTGATGGAAGAGATTATATATACGAGCATTATACAGTTATTTACACACGTAAATCTTGAAGAGACAAAGGATTACACAAGACACCACCCAGTAAAGTGGGTCAGAGTTGAAGCCACGCTTGCAGATAGGTGGGAGGACACTGAACAGCTTTTACTACCAAATCCTTGCTACATGGTGCTGGGTCTTTATTTTCAGGGCTGTCAGGCTCTCTGAAGCCCACATGAAGGAGATGTTTTAAAATGCAGAGATTCTGGCTCTGGTGCAAAACCGTGCAGTAATGTTCACCTGTTTTTATTGACATGAGTTTTTACAAGCAGTAGCAGAGCTGGGTGTGCATTTGCTGTTAAGCAGGTACTATGCCTAGCTCTCATCTGTCACTCAGTTCAATGCCGAGAAACAGAACGAGGAGGTACATACAAAATCAGTGTTATGTTTGCTCTAAAGGAAGCAAGGAGATGAGGAAATTCTGAACCAAAGGCTCTGCATCGTGTCTTCGACCTAACTTGTTTTCAGTGTCGTTATATGTATTGCATTAATTGGCAAACTACACAAAAATGTCACTTTGTGTTCATTGAATGCAAATACTTGGAAACGAAACCCGAGAACCGTTAAAAAAGAGGCAATGATTTGGGACAAGCAGGACCATATCAAATTTCTAGTGAAACTACCGTAAGAAGGTAAGTAGTTAGAACTGGCTTCATTTTTTCCGTGGCCATTAACTTCTTTAACAAGAATCTGTTGGAACGAAGATGCAGCTATTCCAGAGCCTGGCTGAGTGTTGTTATTCCTGTTAAGACCAAAGCGTGCTTTTAACTTTGCAGCTCGTCATGAAAGTAAGTTGTTGCACCAGTGGCAGTTCCTGGCAACACTGTCTTAAGATTCCCAGAGATGAACTTGCCTTGGGTAATCTCACAGAAAACACTGCAACATGGCTGGGTGCCGAGGTCAGGGACAAGCTTAGGACACAAAACAAAAATCACTTGGACCCTTTGTCACCAGTAACATGAAGCATCTTTCAAGAAGACAGCAGTATTTTTCTCCCACTGGGAAACAAGCTTCTCCCTGTTCTGCTGCTTATTTTTAGCTTTGGTCAGAGATGTGCAAAGGTTAGGGTAGTACTCACTCCTCCCTTGCACTTCTCTGGCAGTTTCGAAGGACAGAGCTTCATTTCACCGTGTATGCTTTCCGAGACAGAGAAAGATCATCCATGGGTGTTAGTAATTGTTTGGGACAAGAAATGCCTGGGAAACAGCCATCTGTGTGGGTCCATTTCAATGAGAATTAAACATCAACGCACCTAGAAAGCCATTTACATTTTGCCTCTGGTTGGGACACTGGAGATAATCTTACCCTTGTAAAGATGCAGTTTATGCAGAATTAATTACAATGCCAGTACTTCAGTCACATCTCTGCTTTCTAAAAGCATCAGGCTGTGGTAGGGGATGAAAATACTGCCTTGTTTTCTCCAGACTCACCTTAAACCCCTAACACAGATTTTACACGGCCTTTTTGCATTTGCTATTACAGACGCCAAGCCATTAGTATGCCTACCCTCTTGTACTAACTTGAAATTATTAAATTAAGTGTTTATGATTAGGGCTGTATTTCCTTGTTTCTTGACCGTGGACAGTTCAATACAATTTCTAACCTGCCCATGCTTGCTGCCTGGGGGCTGTGAGTCATGTTTGTTTTAAAAGAGGCAGCACTCCCAGACTGTCACTCACCTGGGTTATTAGAAACAGAGCACTTTAAGAATTACTCTGCCACCTCCTCGTCTCTAAATATAGCTAGCGTGCGTGGGTCTTAAGCGATTTAGCTAGTCTGAGAAAAGGTCTCATTCCAAATAATCAATTAAAAATCCATCATTTTAAGAACTATGTGGGCCTCAGGCCAAATGCATCTTGGATGTAATACCTTTGACTGTTTAATGCTGATATTAATTATTTGTATTACAGCTCCAGATCCTAACTTGGAATGAGATTTCTTTGCACTAGCAAGTAACAAGACCTGTTCCAAAGAGTGAACTATTTAAGCAGGCATGATGGACAAAAAGCAGCAGCAGAAAATCATCGTTATTCCCTGCTTCACGGATGGGGAACCGAAAGACAGATTCAATGACCTGCTGAGGGTCACATAGGAAAAAAAGTAATTCATAAATCCCAGCACAAGGTCTTAAGCCATAAGATTTCCTCTCATTCTTTAATCAATAATAAAACACCACAGATGTCTAAGAATCTAATATCTACAAAATTGCTCCAAGGTCTATAGGCGTGATACAATTAATTTCCATTAAGAGCGATGTGATGTGAGGGCACTCTGTACTGACCAGAAAAGTAGGCTTTGCAGAATTTGCAGTTTTTAATATTCTTTTAATAGAGAATATAAAAATCAAGGATAGCCTAATTAAAATAAAAATGAGGGGAAACAGTTGCCAAACCTTTGACCCAAGCTAAAACCAAAGTAACTGATTCAGGAAGCTAACCATTTATTTTTTTTTAAATCACATCTAGAAAAAGCAAAGTCTGTAAGTGAAAGTATTTATAATGGATTTTCTTTTTCTCAGTGTTAGGTGTTCTCTTGGCTTGAGCTTTAGGGCTGTACGTGGCCACATTTTTGAACTCCCTCCTCCCCTATCAGCACAAAGGATTACCAAGAGAAATTCTCACAGATTCACCTGCCTGAAGGATTTGGATTTCAGGAAAAACATCAAGTATCAAAGAACTTGCAACATGATCACAAGAATCAACACCGCTGAATTGCGTAAGTCAATACCTGCAGGTTGCGAGGAAGAAGTTAAGCACTGTGGGAGAAGTTCAACTCCCCCAGCCCCCATAAGGCCAACACAAGGGAGCTTCCATACATACCTGAATGCCTTTTACCCAAATTGCTCTATAGTCTCTTTCAGCTATTTCCACAAATGTAACAGGAATCATCGCTAGGTTGTGCAGTACATAATCAGGCCTTAGCATCTATACAGTGCAGCCTCTGAATCTTCCCACCACCCTTTCTTGTTGCTTGTTAAACTAGCAGTAAAATTACAAAAAACGCTACTACTGTTCCAATGTTAAGCCTGAATCTTGCAAAGAGTTATGGTCTAAATTTGTGCATGATATACACATTATTGACATTAATGCAATTGCATAGTTAAGCACATATATCCACTTTCAGGTGTTGTGACAGGTCTGACTTTTATTTTAGGCTTTTATAGCATGTAGCTAAACTGGAACATGCAGCTACTGCTCCAGTCAAAATATCAAATAACAGTACTCATGTTATTTTTAATAAAGCATGCTACATTTAGAGCATTGATGCCACAATGAAAGTGGAGAAATCAAACTACATTTCATTATAACCTGTCCTAATACTCCATCATTGCCGATACATAAATCAAACTGATAAAAGACTCTAAGAAAAACCCCTGGCTAGTACAGTTTAGCTACCACTCATTCTGCAGAAAGACATTACAATACAATACTATTTTCCTTCCTTCAAGTGCTATACAATGAACTTTGATTCTCTAGGGAATTTACACAGGGAGCCGACCAGCATTCTTTGTTAAAACTATTGCACAAAAGTGCAGAAGTGAAAAATTAAGTTTGCTGCCTTATAAGAGATGTTGAGATTCCTGGCTGGCATGGACTTACTAGATGGAAACTTTGTCCCATCAGTGTTTATTCTGATAAGTTATCTCTAGCTGTTGTAGGGTAAAGTTCTTACAAAATATATGCCTTTCCTATCACTCTTGGCACTTGGGAGAGTTAAACTGCAGATAGGCCCTACTCGTTCAACATCCACTCTATGAATCTTCTTTATCACCGGGAAAATTCAGGTTTAAAGGAGGTGCCACTACTTGTGACTGGCCTTATTTTTCAAAACCATAAAAATAATTGAAATCCTTGTAAGCCACTTCAGCTGAATGTGAGCCATATCCCACAAGTCAGAAAAAAAAAAAAAAAGAAAAAGTTGTTGGCTTCGATAGGATTTGGATCAGCTCTACTGCATTGGAAGAAACCAGTCAACTACTCTTATTTCTCCAAGAATGGTAGTCAAAGGACTTGACTTCAGGTTAGTATCAGCCCATTAAGCAATAGTGATATTTTATGTGTTTCTAAACACACCGTAAAAGGTCGTGAAACTTTCCAGGTGGCTTGTTTATTCAACAAAATTTAGCAAAGGAAGGAAACTTGCACTGATGCTTAGAGAATTAATGGAATGTCCACAGAGTTTAACAGGACCTTCTGTGGAAGGCCAGTAGCAAAACAATCGCATTCAGACAAATCAGGCCACTCTAATGTGCCCTTGACCTCCTTTATGTAGCATTAATATCAATTTATCTGCCTTGTCACAGGAAGAGTAGAAGGAATACTGAGTGGTAAAAAGGAGTGATAAGAGTCCCTGAACTAGCTTCAAAAACAGAGTGGGCACAATTTCAGAGAGGCGTTTTAGAGCCCAAAAAATCAGTGCACCTGAAAATTCAGAATTAAATGACTGAAGTAACTTCATGAAAGATTTCAAGAAAACGTGAACTAAGAGTAATGGTGAACATACACACAATTTAAATATATGGGGCTAGAATCTGCCCTTTGGTTATAAGGCTATGCAGGGCAGATAAAGGGGTTCATTTACGCTGCTCAACAGCCGTTAGCGTTGACTGCTGGAGCCTGAGAAGGCAATGAAGTGACGGAATGCGTCATGCAGTGCAGTGCTAACAGCTGAGAAAAATGAAAGAAGGATGGGAAAAAACTACATCCCCAAACTAAGGATAGTCACCTAACTCTTGTTACAAGTTAATTATGTAACTGTTATAAAGTTAAGGGACAAATCCTGAAGTCTTGCCTAGGAAGAACAGTCAGCTTCAGCACAAGGGAGGACAGAACTTGGCTTCCATCCTAGAGTAAGCACAACATCTGAAGCTTCCTATTCTAAAGGCTGCCCATCAATAAGGATGGATTAATTGATATAACAGATGCTTGTGATAAAAACCACTCTGTGAACGCCTGGGCATGGTACAAAGCAACAGGTTTCAACAGAGCTACTGACGTGAGACAGCTGTTGGTTTTTAGGTTACCAAAGTCCACACAACACAGAGCTGGAAGGACCATGTATGATTCACGGGCTCCATTGACTAGAGTTTTCTGGAAAAGGATATTTAATACTTACTGAGCACAAGGTCTAAAGTAGTTGGTCTTTTCCTTGAGTTTGGTAGACAGATCACAATCTGAAAGATCAAAAGCTGCTGCACACAGAGATATTTATGAAGACCACAAGGTAGAAGCGGAGCATCAAATCTTCATCTTTGCTATTATAACATCAGGATGGCTACTGACCAAAAGTCATAATCTGACAATTAATTGTTCAGTTGGCTGTTGAAACAAGTTCAGGATCTTATTTCACTTCCCAGCAAATGACAGCATGTCACTGTCACAGCAATGTTTTTATCAGGCTTCACAGGAGGATCCACGAACTGAGTTGTCCTCATTGAATGATTATTCTCTCATCTTTTCTTGTAGTTCATTCAGGTCACTGTTGAGGTGCGTATAACAAGCTTTTCTGTTCCAGTCCTTGGAATAAGGAGGGGGGAGCAATGTAGTAACTATTATCTGCCCTTTTAGGAAGATTGTAATTTGCCTGCTTCCCCTCAGATTTAATCAGGTAACTCTCTACTCGGTACAAAGCATTACAAATTGAACTTGGCCACTATGGGTCATATTATTATTACTGAATCAACATTTATTTGTTTGTATCTCATGAACTACTGCATAACTGGCCTTAGTGTGACTGTATGTACAGTGCTCCATACTGTGCACAGCTGAGCAAGATCATTATTCTTCATGATCCCTTGCTGAGTCTGAACAGTAAAGCACAAAACATAAAAATATATACACACATAAAGTCCTTTAAAAGGGTTAGAGAAAGCTTTGAAAAATTTCTGTTGGAGATCTGTTTGCTAGATGATTTCTCTGAGCTCAAACAGGCTATAAAGTTTCGGGAACAAAATATGTAAAAGGCACGCATATGACTGCTATTGAATAACTTTTTGACAATTGTTGTCAGTAAGATTATCTGATGAAACAGAAAAAAATCATTCCTTGGACAAGGCAGTAAATGATTGGATCTGCACACATAGGACTACTTTTTGTTACTAAAAGCACTATGCATTTTCAAGCATAGTCCCACAAACACTAATAGTGTGAGCACACACGCAGAGGATCTTGAGGCACTGAAATTAAATACAACACAAAATAAACAACCCTTTTAAAAGAAGCAGCGAGGATGGAATGAAAACCCACCAAAGCAAATGAACTAATTCTGAAATCAGGATGCCTTAGTACCTGGTCTCTATTGGATTGCAGTGCCCAAATAGATATCCATTCAAACATGGTTTATGAGATAGCAGTCATGCAATCTTCCTAGAAGTAGCGAAGCAACATTACTACAATTTTCCCTTCTCTGAACGTACATCCTGTCCCTTATCTGACTTCATTCTAACACAGGATTTTGGGAAGGCAAATTACATTTAAAGGACACCTCCCAATAGCATTAAGAACATGGGTGTCTACGATTCGTTTCACTTTTTGTGTTCCACACTCCCTCATAATATATAGATCCACAGCTTCTTGAAGCTTCTTTACCTCACTAGAGCTAAAACTCTAGGTCATGATCTGCATACTCTGGGACACTTTTGCCAGGGCAGTATGACATGGACTAGGAGGAGGATTTATGTCAGGTACCTTTACTTTGTTCTGTTCTTAGGATGCAGTCAATCACATTTCTCCAACTCTCTTCAACATGTAATTGCACCAAAATCCCCTACTCAGCTTCACAAGAACGCATTTTTATCTTGTACAAAGACTGTTCACACTGCCATTAGAAGCCAATATTGCCCTTTGCAAATATGCATCTGTGTGGAAATTAGGATGGGGTGAAGAGCATCAAGAGTTCACTTCCCAATACTCCTGATGTAGCTACCAGGCTGTGAAGCTAATCTTCCAGGGGAAGGGGCAAAATCCCGCTGTCCTCAAAGTGGGAAGCTGATTATTTTTCTTTTAGGACCACTTTCTCATCCTCTTTTGCTGCAGAGCTCCTACAGTCATTTTATACATATACATGTACATATCTTGATGATTCACTATAGCTACTGTCAAGGGCATATTTTTCCCGCAGCTTCAATATACCCAAATAGATAGTAAAATGCCTTAGCCAATACAACAGTGTCTCATTCCTGCTGAAAGAAGGCAAGGTTATTGCTTTGCAACCCTTCCCATGTAAGGAGGCACATACTAATTTTTATGGCTCAGAAAAGCAGCAGGAAGAAACCCAGTCCTGCTCCACAAGGAAGCGACCTGCCCGAGATCTGTACCCTTGTACAATGGGATGACTTTGAATTCTACTCTTGGTCAGAGTGCTGGAGACGGGAGGAGGAAAGGGGTGAATTCAAGGTCTTTCCCCGCCACATGGCAGAAAGAAGCTCTGTTCCTCCTGCTTATCTCCACCCCGGGCAAGGCCTGTAGATACCTTCTCTGCAGAAGGGCATAAGGGAGTATTTCAGAGCTCCTGTGCGCGTTACGCACAGGTAAGAAAACCTTGCCCTAAATGTGAAAAGACAGACTACAGCGGGGAAAAAAACAACAACCCAACAAAAACTCGCACAGCTACCAGAACGGTGTTATTGAGAATGCTGTTTCTCATGTGCTGTATAATAGAGCATACATTTTGAAACAGCCTGGCAATTCCATTTCATTCACTTCTTCTCTTTCCTATTCCACAAGTGTCATTGAAAGTAAGCAGCAAAGTCACCCTCTTCATGAATTTCTCAAACTGAAATGCTCTCCTGAGGATTGTTATCCTGCTGCTATGTGATCTAGTCTGGAAGGCTGCATGTACCAAATTAAAGAGAAGTCTATGAATCAAAGCTGTGAGACTTGATACTGAGGTATATAATGAGCACTAGAGCACGTAAGGCCCAGTCCTGCTCCCACAGAAATGAGCAGCAGGGGTCTGATTCTGATTTTGCTTATCCAGCTGTAAATCAAGAGCAACTTCACAGAAGCCCACATCAGTAAAAGGTGAACAAGCAGTCTTTCAGCCGCTAAATTCCCAACGTATCACATACTGTATTTAGTACAAAACATTGTCCCGGCTTGACTTAGCCTGCAGGGTCATCCTGAGAGAAAATGCAGAGGAAATGTTCAAACTGCGTCTTAAGAGAAAAGTGGTTATGATACAGTGGAGGAGTGGGTTAGCAGAGCCTACTGCGCCCCTGCCAGCTGCCCATCTGCAGAAAAAAAAAAAAGAAGCAGGGCTCCTTCTCAGAGACCAACCTAAGCAAGAGTACCTCTCTCCCTCTGCTATACCGCCAGATCCTCCTGAGTCCAGAGTTGGAGGCAGGATTTGATGACCAGACAGCTATTAAGAGATTCCATAAAATTTTATGTGTTTATGAGCCCTCTTTATTCAAGCTAAATAGACAGTGCAGCTGAATATCCCTTTGTACAATGAGACTTAAAACAACACAGAGCATCAAGCTAAGCCACAATGTGTTATATCAACCAAAAGATTTTCACCAGAACTAGTCAGACTTGCAATGGCAGGGAAATTAATTAGTTGCAACAGAGTGTAACAGAGAAACACTGGTTATCATGGCTTGGGGGGAACAAAAGAAATGGTATTTTTGTTAAGGCATAGTACTCATCAGAATGGCAAGGCTGAAGCTATGAGAAAGAAAATTGCCCATTTCTACCAGAGGAACGTATGATTTTGTGAGGTTCTTTGTAAATGGGATTGCACCAAAGATCATCACTATTGGAGAGAATAATTGCATCCCTATCTTATCACCTCTTTATCTTTTTAATGAGAATTGCTGGCAAAGCACCACACGCTGGGTCACAACTCTGCCCAAAGAGGATTTGTGTTTGGGTAGTGACTGCATATGTATTTGTAGCCTGTTATTACCGGGCGCTATATGGACCACTAAATGAAAAATGGTCCCTGTCCGAATTAACTTTTAAATCACTTACATAACTCCTTTTTTTTTTTTTTTTAACAAGCTAAAAGACAGAGCAAGATGCAGACTCTTGTCTTGCTGCTGTGGTTTGTTTGTTTTCATTTCCCATCGCAGGGCTTTAGGGAGTGTGTCTCTGCTAAGTATTTCTGCAGCTGTTCAAAAGCAATCTTAACTGCACAATACAGTATCTGAATAATTGTCTCAGGTGACTATTAAAGTCTACTGCTGTGCCATAAAACCGCGAGGAGTAATCTTGCACCACAGCAGAAAATACCCAACAGCCAACCCTGTAGAGTGTCGTTCCTGTTAGCGGGAGCTACCGCAACTGAGCGAAGATTCAGGAAGACAGAAAGAGCACAGGGAAGGCTCTGGACCTTAAATCGTTCCTTTTCTTGCCAACTAAGCAAAAGTTGCTGATTGTTAAATATTGAATTGTCTGTATTCATCCCTAGCCAACTAAAGTCAATGGACTTACATCGGGGAGGCCTTTAACCCGTTCCATGTGAAATGTTTGTCTTCTCCTTTCCCTCTCTGTCTCTCCTACAGCCTTTTATATACTGCAGTAAAGGAACCCCTTTAAAGCCTAATGTATGGTAATACATTTTAATCGTGGTTGGTTGGCCTGTTGGGGATAAAATGTGCTGGTTCCAAGTCATTTTGCTGACTCCAAACTTGGCTCTGTACAGAGAGCTGGGGGAGGGCAGGTTGCTAATAAAAATAGCTGTGCTACCTGGGAAGGCTCTGCACGCTGCAAAGGTGCCGTCGGAGTAGGCCCTATAATTGCAGATAATTGATTTTTTAAAACAATGATGTTTGGCTCACACCGACTCCACAGTTTCCCTGTTAACCCTCACATAAGAACAACTCTCACAGAAATTTAAGTCCCAGACAATCACACTTTGGGCACTCAGTCCTCACGCTGCAGAATGTCCTCATTCTGCATTCATTACACAACTTCTTTCAAGCTGTGAGTTGGAGACAGCTGAATTGCTGAAGGCAGGAACCTCCAGCCTTCATTTCCTGCAGGATGACAACAGACACTCAAAAGCTGGGGCGCCTCTTTCCTCTCCCCACATTCTCTGACCTAGTCCTTCTACAGAATCCCACCCACAGCCCTACCACAAGACCAGTGATAAATGGACAAGTGATTACTACTGATCAATATCTTGCTTACATGCAACACTTAAGTTCTTTCTTCCACATGGTTACTCCTCAAAAATAACCACCTGCCCTGGGGTGCACCTCTCCTTGCCTGCCTTCAGCTCTCAGAAACACCTCCAAACTGCCAGGCAGAAGCTGCTCTATTAACTAAACATGATTCACATCCCGTCAGTGAGATATATATATATATATATATACGCACACACACACGATGTGTTAAGAAACTCTAATTTTAGATGACTAATAATGAGCGACAGGATCATTTAGCCTATTGACATTCAAGCATGATATGAATCCAGTTAAGATTAACAGCGACCAAAGGTTCACACCATCAGAGAGTGGTTTAGTGCCCTCAAGGAATAACGAGCTTGCTTCAATCCACAGGGATAGCTCTTTCACTGCCTTACATAAATACCTACATATACACAAGTATAAAAACCTCACAGCATGATTTGGGAGCATTTTAGAAGTTAACTTCATAAATCTACCTATTTGTCTACAGAGGTCTGTATGTCTACAGATAGCTCCAGTATTTGTAAAGCTTCTGCTCGTTTACTTCCAGGAATCTCTTGTCTGCAGAGATACCTTGGCAACTTCTTGCCAGATACTTTTTATCATCTCTGTGTCTTCTCAGCAGCTCACTTAAACTGCCTGTAAGCCTTCTGTGTGCGTTTGGAGTCACACACTGTAGCAAGAAACCTTCCAGTTTGGTCTCCAGCTTTGTAATTTTCTTGTGCCACCAGAGCAGAGCGGTAGTAAAACACCATGGAAAACCTATCTTTACTGGACTCTTCTATTAACGATTAACACCTCAATGTCTTAATACGCGTTTTGCTCTTTATACTTTGTCTCCCTTCTGTTCAACCTGTGAAGTGAAGCTTGATAACCTTTCTGCTTTTATAATGAATATTTTTCTCCTTCCACTACTTTTGTGTTATTTTAAAGGATCAGGTTTTGTTCTGCAAGCTGTATTTAATAATGCTTAACAAACAACTCTTCTCACTGGATTAGTTTAAAAGCAACTTGCTACGGTTTCTGCAAAATCTCTTTTATCGGCACATCTGAGCATTATAATGCTATTGACTCTCTCACGGCCTTTAATGATAGACAATATCTTGCTTTTCTAATAAAAACAATGGTACAGATCAAATAGCATCACGAAAGCTGAGGTTAATGCCCTTTTCCCTTCAGTACAGCACGGGACTTTAAATACCTCACCACACATGCATGACTGTCAGCAGCAAAACCGGTTCTGTGCTGCAGACCTATTTTCAGAAGCAAAACCATTGCTGCAGTATTCATACACAGTGAAAGAGGAATCAAGACCGAAAATGGTCCATGGTGTGCCTATATAGAGACCTACTGGAAGGTTTGCCTATATGCCCACCACTCCCTTTCTGAGTTGTTCCTCAACAGGGACATCAAGCCGTGTAGGGCAACAGTCTACAGGCAGTTTTCACATGTTGGGTGTATTTCTTATGATATGTCCATGTCATGACTTTTGATCCCTGTCTTGTACGTTTCTTGTAGCAAGGGTGCTACTTGATGGAGGTAAGTAAGCAACTTTAGAGGATAACCTTAGTCATCGTCTCTTTAAATGACCAGCAAATGTGCTTTGTGGGATTTTTGAATAAAGTATCAATGATGTACAACTGAGCAGACAATCAACAGATAAAACCGTTCTTGTGCTTTGTGGAGATGGTCTCCTTTCACCTTCTCTCTCTGTTTGTTAGTCGCCACCCAATGTGGCTGGTGACTTAAATTACATACTATTGTTTGCCTCTCATAAGCGAGCAACTGGAATTTAAAAAAAAAACAACTCGAATTCCACCACTGAGAACGGCTGTCCTCAAAAAAGTGGCATGAATAAAAGAGACGGATGGATGGGCACAGCTAATTTGGAGTTAGAAGCCCAACCAAAAGACAGCTTATGCCAGGGAAGCCTTCCCTGAGCTACAACCAGCAGGAAGCATTCCTAACCCAAGAAAGATCCTTTCTTGCTGTTTTTGAAGCAGTTCCCCAGAGAAACCAAACAGCAGTTGGAGATCTTCTGAAGCAGAAGCATGTGAATCACAGCGAAATTACAGAGGTAACATTTGATATCGCAAAAGTGCTTTCTAACCAGAGGGTATAGGTTTTAATGGCACAAAATCTGACTCTGGGCCGTTATACTAAGTATTTTTTTAACACTCTCCTTTTGGCATTTAAACAGTATTTCAGATTTTATGCTAAAATATGGTCTGAATCTTAGTGTTCACGTTTTGTTTTGTTGTGTTTTGGGTTTTTTTTTAATTTGTAAATCATTGGTTGATTTCACGCAGGAGGCATAATTCGTCAATTTTACAGGAGAGCTATTTGAGGAAATAACTATGTTAACAAGGGGGTGGTGAACAGAAGCTTCAGGTGTGGTGAAAATCTAGTATTGTTGGTACCTTCTATACCACACTAATTATGGTGAATAAATGGAGCCAGAGAAAGAGACAGGATGGAACAAGGCTGATCAATACATGCCTCTCCCTCTCCCTCCCTGCATTCAAAAGAGAATGATTGCACTTCTCCGGCTTTCTTGGGGAGTATCTATTCCTTGCTGGAGGTTAAATGAAGAACTCTTGTATTCCTACTTTTATGCTGACCCGAAATTTGTGTCCCGATTCTACTGTCTCTGGCTACATGGATAGTTCTTCAAGTCGATGGGAAAATTGTCATGAAAAAGGGCTGCCCACATGAATGAGGTTTGCAAGATCAAGCCCTTCATGATCAGTATAACCCTGGGCATCGGGCTGATATGGCATCCCTGATTTACCAGAGTAATCCTATTAGCGTCAAAGGGACAATCCACATGAGTAAGAACTGTGAGAATGGGCCCCTCAGGAGCAACTATCACCACAGTTATGTATCTAACCTCACTTAGATCACAGCGGTTTTCAAATGTTGTACAGGCACTTTATGCTGCTACTGAACTTTAAGAAGAAAATAGACCTTGAGCACAAGTTCACTTCTGCTTTACTGACTACAGCCCTGGTTTTGCACTCTACTTAGACTCTTCCCCACTCTTAAGTGGTTCAGGGTCTGCAACAAATACTGGCTTCTCTTCTTGTTTTCTTTTCTTTCTCTTTCTTTTCCTTTTATTTCCTTCTTTCTGTCTTTCCTTTTTCTTTTTTTTCTTTTCTCTCTTCTTTCTTTTCTCTTATTTCCCTTTTAATTTTTCAGTTTATCTTTTTTCCCCTTCCCTTCCCTTCCCTTCCCTTCCCTTCCCTTCCCTTCCCTTCCCTTCCCTTCCCTTCCCTTCCCTTCCCTTCCCTT
>NW_009647222.1:3471349-3472976 GCF_000708025.1 Charadrius vociferus
CCCCCCCCTTCTTGTGCTCCTCCCTTGTATCTTCTTTCTGTATCTTCCTTAGAATTAGAGGAATTCAATGATGGTAGGAAAAAATTAATAAGGTGCTGGCCTCAAAATTCAAAGACTGGCAACATATAAGCTTTCCCAATTTCAGAAGTGTTTTTTAAGGTCACACAAATCAATCTAAATTTCCAGAATACATAAAACAGGAATATGAAATCCAAAGGAAAGGGTGATTTTTTTTGTAGAATTTCTAGATGCATTTCTGCTTCTTTTTATATCCTACGTAAAACTAATGAAAATGGCCTTTTTCCTGGTTTTCTGGTATTTCCAGGTCTAGTTCTGAGCACTGCACATAAATCAATTACCAGCTTTTCTTCTCAAGAATAATAATGTGGGTTTAGATTAACTCTGATAACTTAGTAGGCTTACCTTATTTTTAAACTAGATTTGGCTAAGGATTAGAATGCCAAACAAACCAAAAAAAAAAAAGCAGTAATAGAAAATAATTATAGTTGTATTTCAATAGCACTAATTACACTATATGATTGGGATATATTATGTTAGGTGTTGAACAAAAATTTACGAAGATCCAATTCCTGCCTTGAAGTAAGTTATGAGCTCCAGAAATGCCTTTTTTTTTTTTTTTTAAATAAATCTATTCCCTGGTATGGATCCATCCTTACATGAGTTGTTTTGTTGACTTCAGAGGAAATAATGTTTGCTCTGTCCTTAGCAAAAACAAAGATTGTCGAACTCAACTTCTACCATTGTTTAAAAACAGTTCTGATACTACAGTCCTTGCTCAGACGAGGTTTGCTGTGTTTGATGATTAATAAGAAGTCACAAAGGTCTGCACACAGAGGTATTTAACAAGACATGAAGCTTAGAAGTAACATCAATAAATGCTGGATGTGTGTACCTAAGACTAGTTTTTTTCATAATGATGCAACTTTAAAAATTGTAACCCTTTCCGACTTTGTACGCATGTTTAGGATTATTTTTGAAATCTATACTGGGCACCCGAGTACATTTATCTCTATCTTCTTCAGCCTTGTTATCGTGAGCTGCTTAGTCACAACCATTGCTCCAGTTATGAGGGGAGCGATGCGGGAACAGCACAATATTCCCTGAAGCGGCAGCGGGAAGCTCAAACACCACGTTTCCTCCTTTCATCACATCCTAGCGCGCCGGTAGAAGTTCATGGCCAGCACTGAAATTCCTTTTATTTTCTGTTACGTTTTGCAAAGCACCATGATGCATACTGGTTGCAGCAGCACTGACAGCTGGGCAATGCAAGCATTTTTAGATTTTTTATTTGGTAAAAGTTCAGATCCACCAAAACAATGTAGGGGCGCAAAGTACTGAGACTTTTGGGGCTTTACACAGTTTCTCAGCCAAGCTTTCAGCCCACTCGGGAGTTCGTGCAACCGCTGGCCGTGGTGTGTCTCTGGCTGGGTCTCGATGCTTGCCTTCCCTCCCTCTCAAAGTCCACGGCCGCTCAGACAGGCGGCCTTTTCCTTGCTTGTTTGCTTTCCCTGCTTTTCCCCCTTTCCCTCCCAGGTAACGTTCGCAGGGGCCTGGGCCCCAACCCTGCCTTTCCCGGGTGAGTCTGCCCGCCAGGACACCGGCCCCG
>NW_009647222.1:3473723-3488912 GCF_000708025.1 Charadrius vociferus
TGAGGGGTGTTCACCCACCGGCTTTTAAGACCTTTTACGTGGGCTCCAGACTTAACCTTAACTAGGGCTGGGTTTTGCATTCACAGCGCAGAGAGGTGTTACATCACTTTTGCCACTCAGGCTGTCTGAGCGCTGACTAAACTTACCTCTTTAAGCCCGATGCTGTTTTAGTACCTGGAGTGTATTTTTGGCGTTTCTGCTGGTGTTAAACTTGTGAATTCTCCCGTATGCATCCTCTTGGTAGCGCAGGCAAGGCCTGGGCTTCGTGAGAGTTTGGAGAGGTCAACCCTGCGAGTAGGGAATGTGGATAAACCTGGTGTAGCTCCAGCGGGAGGAACGCAGAGATGTTGGCGGACAGTTTCTCATGACTTTGCACCCTTCTTGGATGTATTTTCGCCATAACTTTAAAATCCAGTTAGAGAGAAACACTCTGAACCCACAGGCTGACCTTCTTTTCGCTGCGTGAAACTACACGGGTTCTGTAGAAACTGCTGGGAAGAATCTTTGCCAAATTGCTAATTATCTCGAGCACTGCTGTATTGTTGAAGTGAAAGGAAGGAAATTTATACTGAATTTCTTGTAATCCCTGAACCCAGTGCTTGGCCTGGTGACCCAGGCACTGTTTTGGAAAGGATAAAAGAGGGAGCAAAATCCCATCACCACAGCCAGAGAGGTCCAGGCAAGGCTAGATTTGTTTCACTGGGCAAACAGCTGTTTACCTCCATCCTGTCCACCTCCCCACCAAGGATGTGCCTTCAGAGCAACAGTCTTCTACTGTTCTTCGCTTGTCCAATTTCCCTTGTTTGGCTAGAGCTGGCAGTGCCTCCACGCTGAAAGCAAGATGAGAGATTGTTAGAGCTGTAATCAAGTTAATATTACTAACTTTTTTATTACTATTGTTAAAATTATATCATAGGAAATAATGAGGTTAACTGCAACAAAAAGTACACTTATTTTGGTCTCGAGTGAAGCTAAGACACACAAGTTTTATGGACTCCTGCTCAGTGCATGATCAAAGCACTTAGTGAGGCAAAAGCCTTGCTCTGTGCAGAACACAAATTGAATGTTCAGGGAGGCATGCTTTTTGTTTTCAGTGTGTTCAGTCCTCATCCCATTCTTAACTTTCTGGTGTTGATAAAAGGTACTACCTTCATAGGATTGTGGGTTTGGTATGGTCTCACTGGAAAGAGAGTTCATTAGCTTAAACCTCCCATGATAAAAGCATAAAAAGTTCTCTGCTTTTTGTCATTACAACTTAATCTTTGCTCGTGAATCATGCTAAAAGCAATTTTTAAGAACAAGGTCTCAAAGGACAAAAATGCGTGTTTAACTCAGTTTGATCACAAGTGATTGCTGGGTGGGAAGATACTGGTTAGTTTGAAAGCTGAAGTGCAATTATAATTGTGTCATTTTACAGAAGAAAAAAGGTAGGCAATACTAATTTTCCTCTTTAAACACTACAGCATGTCATCACACTCTCTATCCTGGTAACTTCTTAGGGAAATTCACTAGTTCAAATGAATTGGTCTAAAATTGGTCTAACTCCTTATGTTATTTCAAGTGTACTGAGTTCTGTGACTAAATTTTGTTTCTGCGATTACATTAAATATTTTGGTTTATATTTTGACAGTTTAATAAACATATAATGGAAGCAAAATATTAAATGATAATATAGTTTCATAAAGCATTATGCCATTGAGAACATAAACTGAGGAAAAATAAATTTGTTTGAAAATAAACTTTTCACTGGAGCAAAATTGTGCTGTCGTTGCAGTGATGCTAAAAAAAAAAGGTATCCTGACAATCTTGTTATCAGAGTTTTGGACTGGTATCATGTTAGCCTAACTTTGATGTTTTTTAAAGGTCATCCATGAGAAGTGGAGAAATGGCTAAATTGACCCAGTTAATTGACAATGAAGTCTTCCGGGCTTATGCTACTTATGCAACTATTGTTCTTCTAAAAATGATGCTAATGAGTCTTATAACAGCATACTTCAGAATCACAAGAAAGGTAAGAAATTGGGAGTACTGTCTGGTAGAATAGATTGAAATTTTTATTGAAATACAGAGATATCACAGGTGTTTCTTTTCTTTTCTGTTTTCAAATACTGGTGCTGTTCTTTTTCTTCTTCCTCCTCTAATGATATTCTGAGTTTGGCATGCTGGTGCTTTGTTGGTCTCAAATGGATGAAGTCTTTAACATAATTACGGAACCATATCTTGCAGTTGCATTTGACTTACTCTGCCCTTCTAAAACTTTTCTGTTATTTTTAAATAAGAGTTTTCAATAACTGCAATTTGCACCGTCTTCTGCAGAAAGCTGGAGACCAGGGTACCCAATTCGTAAAGCAAATAAAATGTGATATGGAGCCATGTTACATGAGTAACCAACTAGTAGGGTCAAAAGAGGGTATATGAACTGGATTTTTAAACTGGATTTTTATGCATCTATAACCCTTTCATCCAGTAGTTCTAAAGCTTTTTACTTTCCCTAATTGCTTTAGCCTTCCCAGGCTAGGTCATTATCTTAGAAAAAAAATACATTTTTTTTATAGAATGAGAGGCAGGCCGAAAATTTATGTGAATTGATATGTAGGCTAGGTAAGTATATGAAAGATCAACTGAGGTTTACTAAGTATTGCAGAAGCTGCATCTAGCTTAGGAGAGAGTGCTCATGGGAAGCATCGTGTTGTGTTTGCCCTGTTCTTGGTCTTCTCTAGGCATCTGTTTGTGGCCACTGCTGGAAACACTTGGTCCTGGCCTGAAAGAGCCCTGAGTTTGTTCCATGTGGCTTTTTTTGTAACATCTACTTCTGCAAGACAGTGTGTGCTTCAAGGATTTTGTTGCAGTCCTTTTGTTGAAATACTGCTTTTTGTTCCTGCTGGGTGCAAGGAAATGCAGCTGAACTGTTCTGTGGTTCACGAGGTCTTAATAGCACAGCATTTGAGCTACTGCTGGTTTCTGATAGCTCTCTACGTCTTTGGCACAGCTGAAGATTGAGTACAGTAGAGCACATAGCCTGTCCTGTATACTCAAAACAGGACCCAGATGTCTGTGTTGTAACCTTACTTCCTTTTGCTCTTGCGGAAGCACATCAGCGATACTGGTCCTATATGTAGGTCCAGTGGAGTCCTGTATTAATGCTCATACCGTGTTATGATTTATATGTATATAGGTGACAATAGGGAATTCATTAATTTGGAGCACTTGGGTTTCCTATGATGGACAGTAATATTACAAGCAGACAAATTAGTAAAGTAATTTTTATTTCCTATTTAATATAAAAAAGTCTTTGAAACGTTAAGAAAAGAAAGGAAGAAAGCAGTGGAGCAAGAGAAGGTAAAATATTGCTGATGCTGATACTGTTAACATGTCTCTGGAATTTTGAGGCCAAGGATATTTCAGAGAAAGGGATCAAGGCTGCCTTAGAAAGCAATCATAAAATTGCTTTCTCCTAAAATTAAAAGGTTTTCTTGACTTAAGCCTGCATAGCCTGAACAGTCCACAGAATGCATGCGTTACCACGTGTCAGGAAGGAGAGATCTGCTGCAGTGTGCACTAATGGAATTAAATGTTGTTTTCAAATAGTGTCTTACAGTGTTTGGAGGTAATAACGCGTCATATAAGTGGCAAAATTTGTACCTAAGAGGAAAAGGAGAAACTTACTTGGTCATAAATGAGTATGGGAGTAAGACTCTTGGATGCTGTTGCTGTGTAGACTTCTGAAGAAGGAAAGGATCCAAAAGGGTTTTCAGATGGTTTGTCAAGAATAGTGAAAAAGAGACTTAGGCAATACAGTCAGTAGTTCTACGTTCCAGGTCCTTCAGCCCATTTGCATTACTTCAGGCTGAGTATCTGTCTTCTGCCATGCTTGTCCATCTTACAAGAAGGCTTTATCTACATGCATAAATTGCATTACATTAATTTGTCAGCATGGAAGCACATACAGGCGAGACTCAAGAAAACAGTAGTGTAGTGAACAATATATTATTCCTTGTGCATTTAACTTCAAGTAAGTTATGTGAGGTCATAGAGGCATTAGTGAAAAGAGCGACCTTTATAGCAAGCTTCCTTGACTAGAAAAAACATTCTGGCTTCTAATGTCTCGTGTGTGTTTGTTTGAAACAGGCATTTGTCAACCCAGAAGATACAGCATCATTTGGTAAAGGCGAGAGCGCTAAAAAATATCTGCGGACTGATCCGGACGTTGAACGTGTACGCAGGTAATGCATAGGAGTCTTCAAAAATTATTTTAAATAGCAGAATAATACTAAATTGAGGAATTAATTTCACCCCATTCTCTTTGGCAAGCCTATGTGTTTTGTGTTGCTTTATGTAGTAATCTAATACATTAATTTGTCTTACTGAACAAACCATTCCACATGCAAACAGTCAGCATGTATACTAAAAATAATAAGTCATTGTCTGGTTATAATAGCTAACTAACTCTTGGATAGTATCCTGTATACTTGAGGGAAGTGATGAGAAGATTGTAAAATGTGATAGTAAGTTGATTTAGTATGAAGCAGTGTACATTAAGTGTAAATCAGGTTTCTGTATAATTTGAACACTGTATCTTTTCCTAAAGTGTAAAGGAAATACCAGGAGGAAGAGGAATAAAACTGTTAAAGTCATGGAACTCCAGGGTTGTAGTAAGGGTGTTAATCTAGCAAATTGTACTGAGTGGGAGTCAAAGCCTGTGCTCTTTCCGCTGGATTGAATGGAAGTTACTCACTGATGTGCTGATTGTACAGGAAAGTTGACCAGCCTTCTGGAAGAATACTATTAATAGTATAGCATTGTGCAACCTGGGGTGTATGTGTTTTATTTTGCAAGATTCGTGGCAGAATGTAAGCTGTATTTCAGTGCGCTGAATGTTGCAGCTTATTTAATTTTATTTAGCTAATGACAAAATTTTCTGTTACCAAAAGTCATAATTTTAGAGATGCTGTTTGAGACACCTGTTCTAATAAGGAAGGCTTTAATGGAATACTTCCCATATAATTATTCCTTAATGAAGCTAATTGTTTATTTGCTATATATATTTTTATACCAAAAACTCAAATGTGAATGAACTGTTCTCATTTAAACCACCATTAGGGAAAATCATGAAAATAAGTATCAGCTCTGATTTCAGAACAATACAACCTTGCAAAGGTAGATGACCATGGTATATTTCTGTTTGTCTCTTCTGGCTTAAAATCTCAGAAAGAAGAGTCTAATCTCAGTGGGTTGTAAAGATGCTCTGAATTTTCCTTTTCTCCTCCTGTGTGGTTCAGGGAGTTATTAGTTGTTTAATTTGCTGGTTATTATATAAAAATGAGCACTTTTTGATGAGGAGTAGTTCTTTTCTACTTGTAAATTCTAAGAGGACAACTAAGTTGATACTAACTTTATGACCAGGTGCCCTCTTAACTCAAATGGTTACATTAGAGAAATGACAACCACCTCACAGCGTCACTTACACAGATTAGATTTTTAAAACACTGTATTATGAAATCTTGTGTTGCTATTTTGCAGAGCTGTTGAGACTTCCCCAGACCTAGGAAGTCAGCGTGGTTCTGCTTACTCCATTGGTGCTGCACCATCCATTTTTCCCTCCCAACAGTGGTTCTTAATGTCAATTTACTGTATATTCTTTTGCAAACTTCATGGCAACAGAGAATTTTACACAGATTTGGCATGGCTTCTCTTCTGTATAAGTCACTAGGATTTGTTGTGTTTATGGGTTTAGAAAAGACATTGCTTTCTTCCGTGTACTTTTTTGAAAAAAAAAAAAAACCAAAACAAACAAAAAAAATAAAAAACCAAACCTGGAAGATATGTTGCAGTGTAATGATAAATGACTTCAGAAAGCAGCTGCAAAACAGCACCATGTTCTGATTCTAGTTGGCTGTGAAATTTCACATAATTAGTAAGGCTTAGAGGTTGTTTCAATCAGTAAATTTGGCTGGAAGTATGATTTATCTAAAGAGGTAAAGGGAGCAGGGACGATTTTGGAAGAGGCGTGAAAGAGTACTTCAAGATCTGGAGTTGAGTCTTAACACATTTTTAGTAAATTATATTATGGTTTCAAAATTTCAAACATTTTTCAGCTATTTTCGTGCTTAGTAGTGAAGAAAATGAACCAAAAGCGTAACTGTCACACCTGTTAGATGCTCAAGAAGAACATTCTTCAAGATGATTGAAATTCATGAAGATTTATAGAATGTTTTATATATAGGATATTTCATATTGTCTTTGTGGAAACTACAAACTGAGTTAATGAGATTGGAATAGACCATCTGGGCCATGAAGCTTAGTAGTTGTGGTCATAGTCATCCAGTTAATTGATGTTCAGTTGAGATAGGCTGCAAGAAAATTCCAGCTATCTGTCTTCTTCCCCACCTTTCCTTTCATTCTTGCACACCCAGGTGCACTCATATACCTCATGTAAGTCCCTAATATTATGAAGATCCTGGGCAAAAACCTAAATGCTTTCATACAGAAAACTAGAAGCTTGAAAATGAGGAGTGGGGCATGAGAGACCAATGTGATGTCAGGTGAACATGCCAAAATCGTTTCAGTAGCTGAATAAAATCCCCACTGCTGAGGAGGCCAGCAGTTGTGTTAGGGCCTTAACAGTAGCGCGCTTTGAAGATGCTTAAAAATATTAAAGCTTGAAGTGGTTTATTCAACAAAATGTAACACTCTAAAAGAACTCTGCTTTTTTCCCCAGAGGCCACCTGAATGACCTTGAAAATATTGTCCCGTTCCTTGGCATTGGACTGCTGTATGCTCTTAGCGGCCCTGAGCTGTCCACAGCCTTGCTGCATTTCAGGATCTTCGTTGGAGCTAGGATCGTTCACACTTTTGCATACTTGATCCCTCTTCCCCAGCCTGGCAGAGGTTTGTCTTGGGCAGTTGCGTATACAGTGACCATCTCGATGGCGTACAAAGTGCTGAAGACGGTGTTGTACCTGTAGCAGAGGTGTAGCTTCTGCATACTGTTCGACATTCCATGTAAAGTTTCCAGCAGTGTGTGTTGATGTCTTGAGTGAGCCAGCATGAGTTTTCTGTGGTGACTGGAATTCATTTTTCAACAGAGGCTTTTCATTCCTGTTCAGAAATATTTCTTTTTGGAGGAAAAAAATCCTTCTCCTTGTATTCCCTATTCATGGGCTGCATTGCCAAAATGTTAGATTGAATGTTCCCGTAGCGATTTGTCAAGTGCTTATGATTCTAAACATGCGATGATGCTGTATTGATAGCATGTGTGGTAATTTTCTACAGATGCACTATTTTTGGCTGTAGCTCTGAAGTCTAAATCAATAAAGACAAGAGGAAAAAAAAAAAGCGTGTTTGTATTTTTGTTTTCATTTTGACTCTTCTCACTGCAGCCAGCAAATAGCATGTCACTATGTATCAGGAAGAGATTCCAATCATACAGTTCTTTGAAGAATGCTTACCTTAATAATAAGATATAACCAGTAATGCTAGGCTTGTAAAAAATCTTTGATGAAATTGTTGTTTGTATAATCCATTTTGGGATTAAAAAACCCAAACCATTGCAGCTTCATTTCTATCAGTTGAATAGATTAGAAAGAAAAAAGTATTTGGGATAAACTCTGTTTAGTGACACTGGTGAAAATTTGAAGCAATTCTTTTTGTTGAAATTAATCCGGGCATAGGTATCCAGACTGAATAAAGTGGTAGACCCTTTGTGGAAGATTTTTTTTTTTTCATTTTTTAATAAATTCGGCGTAAAATGACTGACACTTGCAAATGTAGATATCAGCTAATTCAGGTGTGAATGTATGATTATTTTGCATGTCATACTGTCATAAATAAGTTGCTGAGAGAAAATTTTGCTCCTTGCTTTCATCTTTCTATGATGTATCTGTTCGAAATACTTTCTTTAAAGACTTTTCCTGTTGTTTTTTTTTTTTTGTTGTTCATTTTTATAGATGTGGCTTAAATAATAGCACAAGATTTCAAGAAAAAATAAAAGCGACCCAGAAGAGTCTTTATATCCAACGTGCTGATAAGTTTTAAACTGCAGAAGTCAGAGTGCAACACGTGCGGTTTACTTTCCTACCCCAGGTGCTGTGCTGCTAAGGGATAGCCGAGAGGGGGGCTGGAGAGTTCCCTCTGCTGCCTCTGTACACCGAAGACTTTGCTTTTCTCTTCTCTTCTCTTTGTGTGGGAGAAGTGGACGTCGTACCGCAGGGCACATCACAGGAGGGCCTGCTTGTCTACCCACAGCTGTGAGATGAGCCGGTGGAAGTCCATGCAGGGTTACGTTGGGCTGTGACTGAGAAGGGTGGCGGGAGGAGTTAGGAAGGGTGCAGGCAGACTGCTTTAATCCAAAGAAGGGAGATTTTTATTGCAATTCAAAGATAGTGTTTAAGTCATGTCTACTAAAGAGAAGGGTGGGACTTGAAATCAAGAAATTAACAGTGATTTACGAGAAATTAAATCTAACGAACAAGTGAAATGATGAAGAGCTGGATCCTCTAGAAGGAGGATCCTTAAGAGAGTAGGATTAAAAGTACAACACTGCGGAGCTTCAGTTCTTGATATGGTAGAGTAAGCTCACATCAACACCTCTGGGTTGCCAGGGACTCCAACGGGAAACATGGGCTTTTGTGTTTCTTCTCCTCACATCTTCCTCCACCACTTCCTACCTCTGCTGTTTTCCTCCTGTTCCTTCTGTCTGCCAGCTGTTCATGGAATCTCGAGACCAGCTACCTTGGGCAGTATCACTGTAACAAGGTAAGATTGGCCTTCAGTTCTTCCTAGCTGGAGAAGGACTAGTGATGGAGGGAGAAGAGGTGAGAATGGCCTGGTGCTGGGACCCAAACTAGTCATTGTCAGAGTCAACCTGCCAGCTCAGATTGATCGGTCCATGGCTACTCTTGCCTCCTTATATCATGATACCAGCTGTATTTCCCCCATTTCTCTGTAGCTTGCCTCTTCTTTACAGATGTGTGCCTTTCTCTCCATTTAAAGCAATGGGAAAGTAGCCACCATGCAGAGGGACCCATCTGAAATTCAGTGGCAGAGCAAGTCCTTTCTTTTAGCGTCAAAAAGGCTCTTCTGACAAGCATAGTTGTCGTTGCCAGACATATGCAGGAACAGCATTTTTAACTCCTTTTGCATCAAACTTCTGTATGAAAATCTCATTCTGAAGAGAAATACCTGGAGTCTGTCTTTATTTCTGTGATCTTAAATTTGAAACAAAACTGGTTTTAAATCCCTTCCATTTGCTCAGTAGCTTCAAAGCCCTGAACATACACTCTCTATGTGCTGAGATGTAGAGAAGATAAATGGAAACCCTTAGAAATACCTACAGTGATTCAATGTTATTCTGTGTTTCTCTTGCATTTATTTTAAACCTATGTTTTATTTTCCTTTGCTCCCACAAATACCATCTGTGCATCTGGGTGGGGGTATGTGCTCAGTCTGGGAAATCTGCCTTACCAGCTTCAGTCGAACTCCGACTGCCAGCTCTGTGGAAGTGTGTCGGAGTGGTCCTTGTCAAATGGCTCTTGCCTTTCTCCAGGCCATGCCTTAGAGAGGTGTACTGTGCAGCTGTAAATTTTAAAAGGTTAGCATATTTTCAGGAAAACTAGCAAAGAACGAAGACTATTAGTTGAATGCGTTACTGAGCTAAACTGAATTTTCATCTTTTAAAACATGCACGTGTGGATTTTGGACTGCTATTATCAGGTTCTGTTACAAAATCAGTAAACGAAATAATCTGTAACTGATGAAACAACCAGCTGTTATCAACAGGTATGCTGCTTTTGACCTGGTGAAAGTACAGAAAAAAAGTAGTCCATGTGAGACATGGAAAAAGAGGTCAAACCAACGTCTTCTAGGCTCCATTTCTGTTCCTTATGTGTGTTATTCCCGCCACTAATCTTAGGCAACTGGACAAACTTGAAGATTTCTTGTCTCTGCCAGTTATTCCTGGCATTTTAAATCCTTGCTTTTCCAAAGTACTTTGTGTATCTTTGAAGGTCTCTAATAGTTGACCATGAGGTACTTTAAAATACCAGCTGCCATCACAGTTTGACCTATTTAGCTGATTTTGTCTCTGCCTGAATTTCATGGGCTGCTTCGTTTTCAGAAGTGTAAACGTGTGAGCAATTCCTCAGTTTAGGTTTCGACACTGGGCAAATGCTTATGTGGCTTTGGCCAAAGTGACTTTGTGCTGGTTTTCACAGCTGCAGACGGATGCGCTGAAGGTCGTGAGTTGTTGAGGGGGCTGAGCTAGGA
Source organism: Charadrius vociferus (assembly GCF_000708025.1). NCBI lineage: Eukaryota > Metazoa > Chordata > Aves > Charadriiformes > Charadriidae > Charadrius > Charadrius vociferus. The sequence goes on from NW_009647222.1 coordinate 3,483,987, forward strand.
CTTGCCGTTTGAGCATGACTTCGTGTCCTGTCATGACAAAGCAGGTGTTTAAGAATGATACATTAAACATTTCCTTGAATTTTCAGAAGCAAGCGTATATCTGAACTTCACTGTTTTCGGCGAATTTATTTCAAGAAGCTGGGTCAATGTTTCTGAAAGTGATGGAATTGCCTAAGTCACCAAAACACAGGAAAAGAAAAGCGTAGGCTCCTAATCCTCAAATCACTTTGGGGTTTTGAAAAATTTTCTAGTCATCTGAAGCCTGTTATGGTGATATACTCCACGCTTAGCTCTGTCTCTTCCTAGGTACAAATTTGATCTAGATTTTTGGTCAAAAATGCTTGTAATGTATGTCCTTTCTAAAAGAAAAAAAAACAGAAAGAAAAACTTCAAAAATAAACTTTTAAAAGTAACTAGAATGTTGTCCGTCATTCAAACTAACGTGTTTCATTTCAAGGCTGAAGTTTAGGAAGAACTTCTCTCTATTCCAAGCCTTGTCCTGCTGACTGAGATGGCACGTCGCGTGCTCTGTGAAAGGTTGTATCGACATGTGTTAAAATACTGTCATGATTAAATACCTCCAGCTGTTGGACTCTTAGGAAAAATACATCTTTGTGATTCGCTTTACATGAAGCAAAGCATTATTAATTAAATACTGATTTTCAAACTTCCAACTCATGATTAGTAACTCCCACTCCCAGATTTTGAAGGCTTAACTACATCATTAGCTCCTTCAGCCTGACCTCTAGTGGAAAACACGCCATGGAATGGCTGCCCTTCTGCTGAGGTGGGTTTAATCGCAGCATGACTTCCAGAAAAGTGTGTGATCTTCATTCAGAGACTTTGGGAGACAGGGAGCAATTCACTCTTTTCTATGACGTTTCTCTCTGGAACATACACACGCTAAACTTAGTCTTTAAAAACCGCATACGTTCTTTTTGTTGGCTCTGTTTGTTGTTTGTTTTTTTAATTTAGGCAGTTACTATTAAATTACTGCAGTGCAAGGAGGGATATGAAATATTTGAAGTGTGTGCTTTCCTCCTACAGAGCACTCTGCCCTTTACTCCTGTACACTCTTGGAAAAACAAAAATTAGCCCCTTTCCATGTATAAATGGAGCCCCTTTCAACATATAAAAAAATCCTACTCTTCTGTTTTAAAAGTAGACGTGAAAAATGTGAGGTATAATGCCTGATTTTTTTTTCTGTATAATAGTGCTAATTAAGCATTCATAGGAATATGTGTTATGATAAATACACACACATGGGACTGTATTCTGCACAAATGCTTGCAATGTATGAAGTTACAACCATGATCCTATGTCGTAAATCCTGTAAGTAAGTACCACAGTGATGTAGAGTATCCCCTGCTAGCCTGGAGTGAAGCATCTTGAAGTGGATGCTTATGAAAGGATGGAAAATGACATCTCCAGCACACTTTCTTCAAAGCCTACTGAGTTGTAATATGGGCAGGGGAGTGGTGGCTGACTTCTATTAACGAGTCAACCTCCATTCCTTGACACAGCATTTCCAAGTACTGACCTGCACGCCAGGTGGCTGCTTTTGCCATGGAAACACATTTAAAAGTGATTTATTTTTATGCATTGAAGGACATTAATTTAGCGGTGGCCACATAATCTCCACAATCGAATGCATGTATATCTAGTTCTTCTTTGCTGGTGGATCCCAGTGTGCATCACCACTGACAGCATCTTTCTTTTATGCTACATCTTGCATGTGCTGGTGGACTTTTGAGAGAGCTTAAGAAGAGGAAGTTCCAAGAGAACTGTCTTTTAAGCGTTTGTCTCATGGGTACTGCTTGTCCAGTGAGGGGGAATGAATTCAGAAGGTAGTGTCAGTCCTGCAGAAACAATAAGGAGGAAAAAAAAGAAAGGGAGGACTCAAAGGAAAGAAATACTTTAATGATAGCTTAGCACAGCATCAAGCAGCAAACTGGATGAAGACTAGTAGATGAAGCTTTGTAAGATAGGCAGGTAGCTTTCTGCTGCTGTGTTTTTATTTTATAAACCGACTTTACTCTCTCTATTTAAAATAAGTTCATTTTAAAGAATGGTTTTCCTTGTGCACCCAGTCATTAAATATCTGTGAAGAGGATTATAAATACCTCCAATCAGAATGGAGATGACCCATAGGCTGGGCCAACTTGGTAGCTAATTCTGTTTAATCAGTTGCCTCTGCTGTGGGATGTAGGAGTTGGCATTGTGTAACTACGAAGCCTATGAAACTGCCCCCCAAATGACATCACACCTACGGCACTGGAGGGGAATATTTTTATTTTTTTTTTTGCATGGAAAGTCATATATGACACTTGTTTTCAAATTTATGGAAAAGTATCCTTTTTCACTGCAGTGCATTCGTAGAAAGCAGAAAGGACCTTCATAGCAAAGTTGAGTTTGCCTGGGGGCTGGGCAGAAAGGGTTCGGCTCTGTAGGTTGTCCCACATTGCTTGGAAGAATTTCTGAGCTTCATCTCTTTAACCATGCCTTTAGAGAGGAGCTGTAGGGATCGGCGTGCATGGAATTGCCACGGAAGTGCTCAAGGTAGGTTAAAATTCTTTTGGTATCTAAGAGACCTCTATATAATTGCTATAAAGGTAGAACTTCATCTGCTTCCTCTTGATAGATAGTGACACTAAAAGCTCAGTTTTCTTTAATGAGCCTGCAGTTACGTTCTGGCATGCATGACTGCCTCATTTATTTAATATGGGGGAGCTATACAACACAAAGTTGTTTACTATGGGATTTTCACATCAACCCCGTGAGCAGAGGTGGTCCATCTTACAGGCTGCATTTCTCAGTGAGCTGGGCTGACAACTTATGTACTGTTGATGTGGATGTCCCTTGTGTACTCTTAAAGCAGTATTTTCATAAGAATGACCCAGTTTGTTACAAATACAGATGATTTTTGGCACTGAAGTTAGTCGGGACTACAAAGCTCATGCTACTCAGCTCTTGTGTAGTTTCTCCAGCAATTTGGAGTTTGCTGTGGATCCCTCCTTGTCTTCAGCTGGGGGAAGGCTGCTGATCTGCCTTGTTAGCTGACAGATGGCTTATTCTGCTAATATTTCATGAGCGCTTCATGATGATTGTGATGAAATGTTCACTGCTAATGTGAGTGATAAGTGCTAAATCTTAACGTTTGCTCATTGGTTGAGTGTTTGGAAGTTTGGGCTGATGTTCAGCCCTTGGTTGGAGGTTGATATACCTGTGTACTTTCAAGGTAAATGAAATTAGTTCTGTGGGTCCTCTTGGTTTTCCTCAGGATTGTTCTGCAAGTGAAAGCCAAGATGCAGTTTCCTTCTCTCTGGAGTTCTGTGGCAGCGTTGTTTGTTTATGGCTCTTTCATTTCGATTCAATTCATTTTGAGGAATCTGACTTTCTTCAAATTGGACTTACTTAAAAGAATGACTGCTAGCTGTCTTTTATTTTTATTCATGCTTCTGCTTTGCCCAAATGGAGTTCAGTCTAAGTATATTAACAATTTCAATTTCTGTGTTGGAAAAATAATAAAATAGGCAGACTTTTAAAATTTTTCTTTAATTTTGGTCTTCTCTTCAACTTTTCTTCATTCCTGATGAGTAACAAGTGATTCTCTCAGATTCATAGGCATGGCAGTAGGTTTTCCTCCCTCCGCTCGTTCTTAATTTCGTGCATGGTACCACTAGATGTCCCTCTTTGGCTTTTTTATTTGGTTTTTCAGGACTGTGGCCTGTGAAGAATAAAGTAGCAGCTCTCCGCATCTCTGGCAGATTGAGTTGTAGGGGGAAAATATTTTGCTAGCTTTAAAGAAGAAATTTATAATGGATATTAAGGCAAAATAGTATCTCTGTACAGTAAACTTGTACTAAAAAAAACCTTTATGGAAAAAGTGACCTTTGTGAAATCAGAATATTTAACCTGTGGCTGAAGCGTTAGAATGTTTTGTTTGTTTTGTTGTGCTTTTTTAAATTAATAAGGCACCAGGTAACTGCAACATCTGAATTCTTCTACTGAGGTTCCTGGAGAACTATGCAATTTATGTTTTAATTGTCTGCTATTGTTTTTGTTAAGTATATACATTTTTTTTATTTGTATTTAGCAGCAGGGTAATCTGAACGGGACTAAGGCTGTTCAAAATCTTGAAGTGAGTAAAGAAGCAGAAATAAAACTCAGAAGCTGTGTCTGTCTGCCACAATATCCAGAGGAGAGACTGGAGAGACAAATAGTTTACCTGAAAGCATTTCGACACTTACAGAATTCAACATGGGAATTTAAAGGTGCTGTAAAAAAAATGTTGCTTGTATTTATACAAAACTGGGATGCCCTATAAAGCAATGTGTGTACAGCAGATTTACTTGTCACACGAAATGCCAGGAAAGTGGTGGGGGGCATCTTTGAGTGATCCACTTGGCACAGAGGTGGAGTACAGTGTCAGCATAATGAATAGGACCTTGCTTGGTGGATGGAAAATATTTTAAATTGAGTTTTTATTTAATGGATTTGAACTTTTCATGCCCAATTACCTTTTTGCTGAAAGAGAACAATAATAATAATAATAATAAAGTGCAAAGGTTCAGTTTCATTCTAGAAATGGGGAAATGTGCTTGGAGAGCTGTCAAAAGGCACAGTCGGATCTCAGGAGCATGGAGCAAGGTAGCTAATGCTCTGGAGCAGATGTCCATCAACTTCTTTTGTGGCTTTATATGTCCTTGTCAATGGTAATGTGACAGAATGGGATGAGTCATGTACAGGGACGGATGGCAACAAAGAGTTGGTTAAGGTCAAAGAAAGTATGTCCTTGCAAGGGGCTTTATAAAATTTTCTTAATTTGTCCAGTTAAGTCTTATAGGTGCACGAATTATGGAGAAACCCACTCTGCAAAATGAAGCAAACAGGATTTAGGGAACTATTCCAGGATATATAAAAATA
>NW_009647222.1:3488989-3530329 GCF_000708025.1 Charadrius vociferus
ATTAAATTCTACAGGTCTTTTCCTTCTGAAATAATAACCTCTTCGCAGTGAACTTCCATTGTAGGAATTTTTAACTCCAGGCACTTGTATATCTACAAAGAGAAGCTTAGCCCAGATGTGTTGAATTGTACTGAATAAAAGTGTACTTTTAGGAGTGTATGTAATGAGAGAGGACACATCTGCATGTTATTTATTTAGTTCTTATCTCTGTGATATCTGGGTTAAAATGCATTGACTATAGACCTGATTCAGAGACCAGTGAATCGAACGGAAAAGTTCCCACTGACTTTCACAGGCTTTGTATCTAGACAAGTAGTCTCTGTCACATTCCTTTCGTTTAATTAAGTATGTGCAGAATACAGTCTGCTCTAAAATATTTGCTGCAAGCAACAGCGTCCGGGTAAAATATTACATTTTGTAAAATTTCAGAGAAAAAAACCTGTCAGGTAGGTGCCACCCTCCTTCAGCTTTAACTCTGCTGTACAACCACTAGAAGTGGCTGGTCCATTGTTTACATATTGTTGATCACAGCCAGCGCTTTATTGATGGTTGGCCTTTGACTTGGCGTTACTGATGGCTCATATGGTGCAATCCTCAGCAGGGGACATAAGAGAGCACCACTTTAAAATGGATCCTGCTGGCCATGTGGTGCTGTTTTGTTCTGTACACTGCTAAAAGGGCCACTATCAACTTGAAATCTAGTCAATTAAAAACAAACAGGCTAATAGGAGCTTCAAGTCCCCAAATCCTTTTGCCAGTTTCCGTGGGATCGCAATCAAGAGTATCCTATTTTTAACCATGTTTTTCTCATTCTTGGTGGTGGCTTTTTTTTGTGTGTGCGTGTGTGAAAGGATAAACCATGCTACTGGCTACTTCACCGACATGGAAATGGAAGAATGAATATTACTAAACCCAAAGCACACAAAGTAAATAATCCACACTTGCTTTGTGTATTTCAAAAAGTAAGAATATAAGGTATTTTTCCTTCAGTTACTAAAAATTTTCTCTGAAAATTTACTGGGAATGAGCTTAGCAGTAGAATAGACAAACTGAGTGTTTTTGATGGTAATCTCTGAAATAGTCGTTTTAAAAACTGAATAAAGTTTGTTAGATCTGAAGAAACGTTTTTAAAATACCTTTTGATACAAACTGAAAAAAAATCATTAAAGCTGCTCTGATTTGAAAAATCAGAATATTTTGTTTTGTAAAACACTATAATTAATTAAATTTACAACGGATACAATGGATTTTCTATGCACTTACCTACAGATAACATTTAACTGTGCTTATACAGCCTTCTCTTTTATCTAGAACCACCCCCGGAATTAGTAGTTCCAAGGGTGCTTAAAACTGGAGTCTGGAGCTGCTGAAGAAGGTCTGTGTTTGGTCACACAGTGGACTATGTACTGGGGAATGCCATGGAGATCAGACAGGGCTCATCATCAGGGGACTGATTCTAAAGGCACTGAAGTTTGCAAGTTTCTGTGGACTGCAGAGGAAATCGGTGGCATTCAGGACTTTAGTTTGAGTGTATGGATTCAGGTCAGAACTATTGATTTGGCATATTGGAAGACTCTTGGGATGTTTTCTCTTCAGAATTCTAGATGACTTTTAGAGAGCTACCCCAGCACCAGCAACAAAAGCAATGCAACTTGCGGACAACAGAATCACAGAATGGTCAGGGTTGGAAGGGACCTCTGGAGATCATCTAGTCCAACCCCCCCGCCAGAGCAGGGTCACCTACAGCAGGTTGCACAAGACAGCATCCAGGCGGGTTTTGAATGTCTCCAGAGTCAGAGACTCCACAACCTCTCTGGGCAGCCTGTTCCAGTGCTCTGCCACCCTCACAATAAAGAAGTTCCTCCTCATGTTAAGATGGAACTTCCTATGTTGAAGTTTGTGCCCGTTACCTCTTGTTCTGTCACTGGGCACCACTGAAAAAAGACTGTTCCCATCCCCCTGGCACCCTCCCTTTAAGTATTTATAAGTATTGATAAGATCCCCTGTCACTCTTCTTTTCTCTAGACTAAAAAGAGCCAAGTCCCTCAGTCTTTCCTCATAAGAGAGATTTTCTAATTCCCTAATCATCTTTGTAGCCCTATCAGAACGCACCATACCCACTGAAGACCAGGGACTAACTACCATTGAGATACCAATACAGAAGATACCTATCTCAGTCATATATTGAGACACTGCACAACTGAAATTGTTTTTCAGCTGCTAATAGAACTGCTGTTTCTATTTAAGCTTGATTATGAATTTTCTGCCTCCTCTGTTTTGAAGTATTAAAGTGAGACTAGCAAACCTACTGGCGGGTGATCTGAGATCTTCATATTCTCCAAGGTCTCTGTGCTGTCAGTGGATTTGGTGTTGGCAATAGAAAGTCCATTGCAGCCCTGGCAGAGCCAGTTGATGGAGTGGTTAATGATGCAACACTTTTTTTAGCAATGTGTCTCATTTGGACACCACAGCACATCCTGTTTGTATTTCATCTCCTTTCCCTGGTACTTTATCTATGTCCGCTACTCTTGCGTTTTGACCCAAGGGACTTTTATTTTAATCATTTGCTCTTCCTACCTGAACTTTCTTGCACATACTTAATATTACTTTAGTCGGGCCTTGAACATATGGAACAGATATTTTTAATTCTTACAGTTAACGCTTGATTGCTTAAAAGATATATTTGTCTACTTTCAAAGAAAGTATTTAAAATCTCCTATATTCTCACTTGCTACCCAGAAAGGTGTTTAGTGCTGACCAGGAAAGCATACAAAGTGAAACTCTTGGGTTTCTTTTTTTTTTTTTTTTGTCCCCTAGCAGGACAGTAACTGACTTTAGTGAATGAAGAAGCCTTATCCCGTGGGCACTTGATGTGTTTTTGCAGGCACGTGGGCTCATTTGGCCCACTCATGGGCCTGTTTTATGTAATCAGATTAGGGAGGCACCAAAGTCCAGCAGACAGGTTTTATTGGCAGGGCCTTGATATTGTGAAAATCTGGTTACAGATAGATCTGACCGAGAGTAGCGGTTGCTTGCTTCTGCTTATAGAAACTAAGAGTTTTATAACTGGAGCACCAAAAGGTCTGTATTCTATCCCAATCTTATTTTTGACCAAGTCAGGTAATATCTCTGTACTTCTGTTTCCAGTTTCTAAACTTCTATTAATAAAGGAATTGAAGCTTAAATAAATACTAACTGCTGAAATTACCTGTATGCAAGTTGGCTGAGTTGTACATCACACAATCCACATTCTCACACTCTCACACACTCTCAGGCATAAATGTTCAGCTGTAAGGCAGGAGAAGAAAAGACACAGGGACAAAAGGCAAAGTGCCAAAGAAAAAAGTAAAGCAATGTGGTACCTTTGACTTGGAATTAGGGAACCTGTTTTACGGTTGACATGTGGCATGAGCTGAGCCACCTCTTTTTGCTTTGATTTTGTTTCTGTCACCTTTATTTTTGCCACTTTGAGTAAGGGACTGTATCTTATTACTAGTGAGATTTGTACAGAACCTAGTGTAACAGCATCATGTTTCCGATGGAAGCTGCAATTTTAATTTGTTGCTATAGGTGGTACTGCAATATTAATACATAATATTAAAGAAAGAAGAGGAAATAATAAAAAGATGAGAACAATCAATAAAAAAATGGTAGCAAACAAATGCCGGTGCTTCATACTGTTTAAGGAGAGTTTCAGCCAAGGTGATTTTTAAGCTTGAAGGGGATATGGTGACATTTATGTAGTGACTTTTGAACTGAGTAGTGCAAGTCTGTTAGATACTCTGTTTTCCACCAAACCACACAGAGCCATGGCTAGATCACACCCTGCTCCTTTCTCCTCACCTGATAATTGTCTGTGATAAAAACCTGAGCACTTTACAAAAAGGTTGTTTCAACATGACCAGGGAGTCTTGAGATAAGACATGAAAGTTAGATAATACTTCTCAAAATGAAGAAGGTTCTTGACATAGGCAGCCAAGAAAAGTTTGAATGGGGTCTCATCCATAAGACAAGACTTAGTCTCCACAGTCTTCTCCAGCCTCATCTTAAAGAGGTTTCCCTCTCACTCAGCTTTTCTAGGCTGTTTACTTACAGAAAAGTACTATTTAGTTTTCTTTCATTTTATAGTTTTGTTGTTTTGAAGTCTACATAGTGGTTAGATAGTCCAGAGAGGAACCGAAACACAGTAAGACTTGCGCAGGGGTCCCTTCTGAGAGAGTTCTGTGGATCTCCCACTTCAAATTATTCTTTCTGATACGCATTACTTTGGCCAGAAGTGTGAATGTCAGTATCAAGCTCTCCAGCTTTTCCTTGGTTACTAAATTTGGGAATTCAGTAACATAAATCAGTATTCAAGGCAGCTGGATTTCCTCAAAGCTGCTATTCTGACAGGATAATGCTTACTGATCTTCTATAGTGGCATCCGTAATAACACATTCTCAAAGAACAGTTACTGTACAATAAAGGTGATTCTTTAGGATGTTGAGGTCAGCATGGGTCTTCTGGCTTGTCCTACAACCTCAATGTTTAGAGTTCTCGCATACTGTATGGGCTTTGAGTTGTGAGAGAACAAAGGATAAATATGTGTCTTTCTCTTTAGGACTTTCGAAAGACTTAGAAGGGGGACAGGACTTACATATTATCAGCAGACATGCTTTGTAGAAAGTTCATTTTTATAGTATTCGTCTGTACCTTGAAGGGCATGTGGACTCTTTTCTGTAAGAAAAGAAATGCTGGGTGGGGGTTTGAAAGAAATGAATTATCTAGCATGTTAAGGAAGACACCTGAAGCAGAAAGGCATACAGTAGTTTAGGCTGGAAGATCATCTGGAGATCATCTCATCCAACGCCTTTGCTGAAAGCATGTCCAATTAATTAGGTCAGCTAGCTCAGGACTTTGTCCAGCCAAGTCTTGAACACCTTGAAGGGTGGAAATTCCACAACTTTTCTTGGCAACAGGAAAGTTTAGTTACTGAAGTCTTATTATCAAAAGTTAGTTAGAAAAGGTTTTAAAAAATAGTATAACCTTATCCTAACACTTGTAGTACAGATGACCAAAATACAGAGGCGCCGCAGTGTGTGTATAAAGGAGGGGGCAGAAGGTGGCAGGGGGAAAAGCCAGTGAAGTTCTTGAGGCTTAAGACCCTATCTTGCACATTTGAGATGTATTGCTGTGAGATGGAGAGCTATGTTCCTTGTAATGCCTCTTGGGTGCTACATCATGGAGGAAAGGGAGTGCCTGTAGGGGAGGCTTGTAAACAGGGGGTCCAAAGGAACAGAACTCATTTCTGTTGAGTTTGTGCTAAGCCATGCATAGGGAAGACAAGAATGTAGGTTCAGGTCCCAGCTGAACTTCAGCCTTCCGTTCTCTTAGACCGGTAATTTGGGACTTGATCCGGAAACCATCAGTTGCTTGGAGATTCACTACTTAATCGGAGTAAGCCGTTAATCTTCCCTGCACCTCATTCCTGTTTGGTAAAACACAGATGGTGAAACCTTTACCTGTTTTGCTTCTCTACATCACAGGATCTTTGGACAGATCCCATTGCTAATTATACAGTAGTTCCCTTGCATGCTACCATAACATTAATAATAATAATAATAATAGTAGCCATTTTTCAGTATGCAATTATGCATTTCAGTGTAGACAAAATGTTATAGAGAAGGTATTCCACAGTGTAAAATGTTTATTGTATAATCTGGAAGGTCTTTCTTTGTGCAGCGTGTGTGGTTTTTCAGATATAGTTATGTTTACGAAGTACTGCCTATAAAATATATTTTAACCTTCCCCCTCAAAATATATTCCACTGCATCACTATAATATCCTTGTGAAACAAACATTGGGATTTTTTTAACAACCAAAACCATCATTTCACAAGGCTTTATACAAATGGGAAACATAGTTAAGATTTATTTATTATGTAAAATGGCAGGGATTATTACGTTTATTACTTTTAAATTGCACAATGCTTTTACATTAGGATCAATTTTAGAACACAGGATTAGCTACTATAACTACTGGCAGTTTTGGTGCCTTATTACCTTCTATTATATTCAGAAGTGATTTTCATTTATTTAATTTAAACTTCTGTCATTCTGCTTTTTCAAGCCTTAATGTCTCAGTTTCTAAAAATCCAGTTGGTGTTTTCTATCTCTGGTGCTAAAGAAGTGCTGTTATTAAGTGATTCGATGACTTGTTTAGTCCCTTGACTATTCCAAGGCTCACTTTGCTTAGTTTAACTACTGTACTCGCCTGCTCCCTCTCTCCTCCCCCCCCGCCCCTTTTTTGTTCTTAATTGTTTTCAGAGTACTCAACTTCCTGTGGGGAATCAGTCAGCACGCCAGACTTCAAAGCACTTGTTACAGTAGACCAATTTGGCAATATGCTAATTTAAGCCTATTTTTATATCTTTCTACGTTGTTTCTACGCAAACAAAGACCATTTTGGACATTAGTGAAAGAGCAATGTCTTTGGAGGCTTTTTGTTGCCTCAGATCTTATTGGCAGAAGAAAGAGAGTGACTCTTTGCCTTTGGAGATGGAAAATACCTGTAGGGTCTCATTTGATACATCCTTCTCTTAATTACTTACTCCATTTTATTTGCTTTGCCCAATCCGGTCCTGGTCCTTCAAGTGAATCCACATACACTGGATGTGGACTGGCTTTAAATCAGGGCTCTTACTGTATGACTGAGATATGGGGCTGAGGGGCGTCAGTTGTGCAACTCATTATGGGTTCACAGAATGAAACTATGTGAAAACTAACTGGCGCTTAATTAGACAGTTTGAACCTCTGAAATTTCCAAGAACAGTGAAACAGGCTGAATCTGTTAAGTTTTTAAGTGTGCTGGGCAAAAACATTGCATTTATAATTACATGCACATTTACTGACAGTGTACAATTTAAGCTACTGGGCACCTGACAGGTGGATCTAGGAGATGCATACAAAAATTAAGTACAAATTTACCCCCACACACAGTTGCATGGCTGGATTGCTTAGAAGGATCATTGATTCATGTTCCTTCATGGATGAAGCTACAGAGTGGTTTGGGCATAATCCAAGTAAGATTTTTTGTGTTTCACTTTCACATCACACATCATCTCAGCAAAGTCAATGAGATCATAGTTCCAGCTTCATCCGTACTGGCTGTGCGCATATTTGAATTGTCTGTCTTTAAAGATTTGGTCTGGATCCATCACAAAGCTATGATTAGTGCTATTTCTGTTAAAATAATGAGGGCACACAATTTGCTGCCAGCTTGGTGCTTCATTCTGGTTGTAGGGTAGAGGATAGATGATCTGGCAGGAAGTATACTGGGATGATTTTTTGAATGAATCTGAACTGGCAAGACAAGTTCGTTTTGTGTCTGAAGAGCACAGCATTTTTGTTACGTTATTAGGGGCCAGTGTCTTGTTGAACCATGCCCCAGGATTTATCACCTGCTTATAGATAGAGAAGTTTAGCTTTTCAGTGGGATTATATGATGATAGAGGGAGAAATCCCAGCCAGATTCTGTAAGTCTTCAGTGGCATCAGAATCTCGTTCAAGGCTGTTATTAGCTTTGTGTTTAGTAATCGATGCCTTTGCAGTTCTTGATTATGGTAATTTCATTAGTGATACTGTTCCAAAATGGCACGGATTGATTTTTGCAAGGAGAGTCTTGTACACAAGGAAACGACAGGAATTCTTTTATTCTCATATTCGTTTTTCATCATCAAACTGAGGAATGCATTTTCAAAATGCTCTCTCCGTTTAAGACGGCACTTTTGTGCTGGAGGACTTCAGACATGAATGGAGAGGCTATTGTGTCAGCAGAGGCTGCGTGCTTATAAAGAACACGGACAGGTCATATTATGAAGAGTTATCAGGGATCTCTTACATGTAATGTATAATTTTTATTTGAGAAGATGGTGAGCATGAACTCAGTGTAGAGTGCTGGCACAAGGACCCTTATGTGAAGGCTGTAAAGCGGATTCCTGCATCACCTCCTTTCTGCAGAGGGAGCACTGTGCAAATCCTGAAAAGGCCAGTGTGAAGACTACGTCTGAAGATTGTCCAGCTACTAGCTGAATCTTGATCTTGTGGCCAGAGATCATATTAAGCTCTTAAGGACTTGCATAAACTAAGTCTGAGGCCTGGCCCTTTGGAGAGTCTGATCTATTGCTGTGATTAGTAATGCTGCCTTTTGGGATGGGTGTGATCTAAAGGTGGTCTTTTGCTTCACAGTCTCAGCTGAAAAATGGAAACAAATGTTGGTTAATTACCAAAGGGAACTTTATTTGGGGTTTCCTACTATAAAGGAAAGGTTTAAAAGACATGTTACCTGTATTTTTTTTTTTTTAAATGAAATTTAAGTCCTTCATTTCTAATAAGAAATAATAAATGTTGGTGGATCTTAATGTGAAAACACAATTTTTAAACAATATGTTTAAAATTTTTACAACAAAGTATTTTTTAACTTTTCCAAACTATTTTTAAATTGTTCTCACATAGCCAAAACAGCTGTCTGGATTCTGTCCATCTGGTAAACAGTTTCGGCTTCTCTGAAATGGTATTTCTCGGTAGTTATGCCATTTGATATTTATATACATTGCTCCCGTACAGTGCTTCTTTAAGAAATAGTCTCTTATACATTTAACCATATCTATAAGGTGGAGTGATGCCTGCATATGCAAAAGATCAAACTATAATAATGTCCTTGGAAATGGAAGATAGCAGACTCTCCAGTAGCCCTCATTAGTGGAATTATATACTTATAGCTAAGAAAATTATTATCTGAATACTACAGATGGTTCAATTGCTTCTTAGTGCAGGGGCAGAGGGAAAAAAAATTGTAAGCAAAACATGCTGGGAATGACTAAATGGAAAATGAGAAAATTTTTTTCTGACTCCTAGTAGAAACAGCTCCAAGTCAAAATGTCAGATTCAGATAGCTGCAGACCTTGAGGCTAATGAGATCTGGATCTGTATTTTGTAGCTTGCATCCATAGTTTAAAGTGAATTTGATATCTAAATTTATATGTGTGATGCAGTTTAATATCATTTGAGTTTCTGGTTCTGGTTCGAAAGAGCTCTTAGACAGTAATCTGAGGAGCTTCTGAAGAAGGCAATGGAACGTATGCCTCACAATTCACCCAAGTCTTTAAAATCAGAAAGATGTTATATTCTTTATGAAAGTGAATGTACAAAAGAAGTGTCTGTTTTGTACAAGCATAGGAAAGTAAAACAACTTCTTTCACAGTAAAAGTTTAGGTCTTGTCCAGTACGTGTTTGTTGTTATTTATTGAATTTTGCTATATTGATTTCTGTAACTCTGACTATTTATCTTTCCACTGCAACACACATTTCAGTAAAAACTCTTTTGGGGGCAAAAGGCCAGAATGAAGTCTTTGCATGGCTTATCTCTAAAGTAGGAAGTGAGAGACTCAGAAGTTGCACCTACAAAAACCAGTGGGGACTCTTTGATGTCTCTCTTAATGTGCTGGGTTTAGATTACTTTGTGAGTACAAAAAGGGTGAAAGGTTTGAGGTTACTTTTAACTAACTCTTAGGATCATGATTTGTCCATGGGGTAGTTTTTAATAGAGCAGATACAAGGGGATGGGCTATCAGATGGAGTGTCTTGAGGCTGAAATCCAGCCTCTGTCCACAAAAAACTCGCATGACCCAAAGATTCATGAGATTTCCAATATCATACTTCTTTAAAGGCAAAAAAAAAGGCCACAGCATGGGATATTTTTTCTCCAGTTTTTCAGCCCTTTCAAGTTATTTTCTGTAACTAAGAGCACGAAATCCTTCCTTTTAATTTTTTTGTTAATTGTGCAGATGCCTCCAAGATGTCTTAATGTGTAACACTAAGTACCACAAACTGCAAGACAATGGCACAGGAGTAGGCTGTATGATGCAGGGGACTTAGCAGGTACCGCTCAGTCCTGTGATACCGAAGTAGGTTCAGAAGTGTTCCTGTGCTCTGGCAATCAGTTGGTAGTTTTTTGTTCACCATCTCCTGTATTATACATAAGTTTCTGCTGGAATGAAGAGCTTTGTAAAAAGGAGAATTTTCAGGCTAAAGCATTTAATCCAGGTCTTGCATTCTTAAAGGGTTACTGTTTTCAGCTTAGCCTACTAGTTATATCTTGGAGCCAATTTGTCCTATAAACAAATGTAAAGTAGTGTGACGATGTTTAAATTTTGGTGAGAGAATCTGAAGATAAATAATACTTCTAAGATTTTTGCACAGGTTGAGAACATGCAAATTCACAGCTCTTGCGGGTCAGCTCATTCATGCTAACAGTAATAACATGATTCACGGTTAAACCTTACAGTGGGGGCCAAATTCTGTCCCTTGGTTCATCTATTGCTTTCCTTCATTTTTTTCCACCAGTATAGGACAACAGCATACGGTGTCAATAGGCCCACATTCTTCTGACATCCTAGTTCAAACCACACGTGTTTCTAATAAGTCACCAATCATATTGCGTATTTATTTTTGCTATAGTGCCAAACCCCACAAGTTGTATCTTTCACTTTTAGATACTCCCTAAAAGCAATAAATGATGTTGGTTCACTATTTTAATGAAACTATCCTTTTAACTTGTTTGATTAAGACCTGGTTTAAGTGCACTGTCTTTAGTTATGATGTAAGGCTTTCAACTCATAGGTAATTTCTTCAAGAATTCAGTTAAACTGATGTTACTGCAGGATTTCTGACCAGTGAAAAAGTGCAATGAAGTATGCAAATAAAAAATTGATCCTTCAGACACAATGCTGATAGGAAGCCTAAAGACTTCATCAAAATTTTCTTTACAGAAAATCTGAAATAACTATTAAAATCAGTCTACCCCAGATATATAGCTACACAACTTGGATCAGAACCTAGCTTTGAATATTCCGCTTGTTTCTCCACTCTGCTCACACAGGGAATTGATAATTTCTGCTATTATTTTTCAAATAGAAATGTTATATTTTCACTCTAAGGATAAATGGATTATGAATTTGTCAGGCCAATTTTGCAGCTTTCTTTCGAGAAATTCACAAACCTTTAAAATGTCATATTGCTTTTATAATTTAAAATGTCTTAAAGATCTACCTAGGGAAAGGATGCATATTATTTATGACTTTCCTATATATCTTGACTTCAAATATTTAAATCTACTAATTACTGGAAGAAAAAGACAGCTGTGATTTCTGATGAGCTTTAAAAATCAAAGAAAATTTACAGGTTAGGAATTTGTTAGTGTGGTAACAATGAGCCCCAGATAATTATAGACTAATTCATAAGCTAATTATATAGGCTTAAAATTCTGCCTTTTAGAACCATTTTGGACAGACTTGTCTGTATATGAACCTTCTGTTACCTACTCACGTCTCTCTTGTTTGTCACTGTGCTCTTCCCCACATTAGGAGAAGTAGGAGAGAAGAGACTTTCTCCTTTCAACATTTTCAGGACTGCAGAGAGAGCACTTAGTGTGCTGGAACAAACAGGGCAGCACTGGCCCAGTTCTCTTCCACAGAGGGATAAACCTACCTCTTCTAGGAGAGAAGCTGGAGAGGATATGGACATCTGCCTGACCTGAAAGTATTTATGTGAGGGACACAGGATGGACTTCAGTCCCTACATTGGCAATGTCATTGGGCTGCATTTTTTTTTTCCCTAAACGCAATGCTGTCATTATCTTTAAGTTTCCAGAATTCTCATGTAGTGGCTACCATATTCAAGAGACAATTTGAATATGGATTGTTCTATAATTGAAGCTAAACTAGGACACTAATTAATCCCTTTTCTGCAGTTCTGTAATGAGTTGGCTAGCTTACAAGTACCACTGACCTCTAATGGATGGAATCAGAACTGTTCAGTCGTTTGTCATGTCTCATAGGGCACAACTCACGGCGAATCCGCTTTAAGTTAAATAGTAAGGACTTGTGCTTTTGGGTCAGGAGAATCTAATTTCAAGCTCAGTTGCTGCCAGGAATTTCTGAGTGGTTGTGGTCTCCAGCTCAAGAGTAGGGTGTCATTAGCGAGCTCAAACGAGTGAGCAGTTACTCACGGGCATGAGTTAATACTTTGCTCACCACTGTAAGAAAGTTCGCAGTCTGTCCACAGTAACAAATGTGGAGCTGTAGGTGGTGAGAAATTTGTTATACTATATAAACAGAACATTTCAGAGCTATTATAAAATTTGAGATTTTTGGTGAACAGAGCTCTTTATTATGCCTTTGTTCATTGTGGGCTAGCTAGCAGTGATTCATGGAATATTACTGTACATCTGATTTTAGTAGTTACCCATTACATCATGTTAACATATTTCAGTAAGTAATCAATTCAGGTTTTGCTATGCTGCTTTAATTCAGGTTTCATTCCTTGCCTAATATT
This sequence comes from Charadrius vociferus, assembly GCF_000708025.1. NCBI lineage: Eukaryota > Metazoa > Chordata > Aves > Charadriiformes > Charadriidae > Charadrius > Charadrius vociferus. The sequence goes on from NW_009647222.1 coordinate 3,501,361, forward strand.
TATTTTCAGAGGTGTGTTGTCCATCTTCGTCTGAGATCATACTGCCCTCTTTGCAGTAGCCATTTTAGGATAAAATGCTTAATAAGATTTGCATTTAAAAAATGAACTAAAAGAACTGGACCCCCTCCAGCGAGAAACAAGTAATTATATCATTTGTATTGCAAAACAGGAGCAGCTATAAAACATCAGTATACTTTTTAAGAAGACTGATATTCTTGAGAAGCATTACATTATGTGTAAAATGACGGGCCAAGCAGAGGGGAGAAACCCTCTCCAGTGTAAGTAACCCGCAGACTCGTAGGCAGAGGCATGGTTTTTATTCTGGATTCTGCTTAATCAAGAACTCCGAATTTATGGTTTCTAGTTTTTTGCCTTTTACTTTCATGATACTGTGATTATAAAAGCTAGCGAGGAACATTAGGCTTTGTCTGTGATCAGAAGAATATTCCGGTGGATTTGTCCCAGAAAACCATCCAAGTGTTGCACAACACATACAGAAGTCTTTTGTCTGGGTAGTTTATCTTAGATTTCTTCTTCCCACCGCTGCCAAAATATGAGCCACCTAAATTTTTGTCTGTATAGCTATGCAAAAAACTGGCATAACTAAGGTGTATTTTGCACTGTCGGTTAGTATGGCAAGAGATATTTTACGTAGCTTAGATGCTCCTGGCCTTAAGACCTCTTGTTCTAAGTAAAAATATGGGAATTGTTATTCCTTTCTGGTTGGATAACTAAACCAGTTTAAAAAGTCTTCAGGCAAAGCACTATTTGTGCTAAAACCAATGTAATGTTTCGTGAATCTCAAACAGAAATGCTCATCGTTTTTTCAAATACTTGTGAATAATATGTTATCTCATGGACTAGAATCATGTGTATGGCATTTTATTAATGAAAATATTACCAAATCAGTGTCTGTTAGCTCGTTTAAATATTCAGTGAACTTCTACCCTGAATACAGACCATTTGCAAAAAGCTGTTATGTATTAATAAATTAATATATTAATTAAATCTGCATCTGCGTACAGACTTTATTGCTGTTTGCTTTGCATCTTTTTTCAATAAAGTGCTTTGCGCTTTTATTTTTGTGTGTAGCAAACTTTACATTAGAGTTGGTCAATCCATTCTCATATTGGCAGAAGGGGATTTTCATTGATCGTTTTCTCTGTATTTGCCTTTTTTCCTCCTTCTCTAAACCCTAGTGCTGTAATGCAGAAGATTTATTGTCAATGATTTATTAAAATGTAATTCTAAGGTGACTCCTTATCGTGAAAGTAATCTGCAGGCTATCTTTGTTTAAACTTGCAACCCGCTTTGTCAAAGAAAACAGCCTATGAAATTTTCATTATAATAGACAGGTTTTTATAATGAACTGGGAAAAAGCTATTATGACCAAAAAACAAATTGTTAGGAAACTTATGCATTGAAACAATATGCTCATTAATTGTAATTTTTTGGGGGAGGGTGAACAATTCTGTTTAATGGTTACATTTTTCAGTCTTATAAATTAATTTGAATTACCCAATATCACTTAATTTTTCCCTAGGAAAGCTTCTGCTTGCCCGAGCAATATTATAACTGCTAATTCAATTACACTGAAATTGTTTAATAGAAAATATAATTGCTTATTCATACAGAATACCCATTAAAGAAGTGCAAAGGCCTATACCCTAGGGTTACTACATATTAGTACTTTGGGAATTCAGATGGGAATGCTGGGTAGGGAAGGTGCTGACTGATCTTTAATTGTTCATCACCTGCCTCCAAAATAATATGAATGGACCCAAACTAAATGACCACTCATTACAAGTTTCAATTTAGGAGCTTGGCTGGGGTCAGCAGATTGCTTATGCTGATCGCAATGATTTGAAGTTGTGATTACCATAAGCAATTTAAATTTTATTGATCTACCCTTCTGAAAGTTGTAATTGAGCATAGATGTTGGACCCGTAGCTCTCCAAACTAAATTGTACTCTGAAGCCCTTGCTGGATTACTGCAAGAATCAATAAGCAGTCAGTCACATTAACAATGAAATAGCTCCATTAACATACAGTGCTACTGGTGAAACTTTATTTAGGAGGGGTGTTAGTTCACTTCATTGTTTTATCAATGAATTTCAGTTGTACAGGGAAAAGTATAGCTTGTGTACGCCTAATGAGCTTGCATAATGATAATCTTATATGCTTTAACTATGAGTCTTTTTATGGGAAAGAAAGATTATTTTTTTTTTCTGTGACAGATTTGCTTTATTACGAGCAGAGGAACTATGTAAGTGGAATTACAATTTGTTAACTGTGATGCACTGAAGCAACTTGGGCGCCAAAGAGTTTTCTACTGTGACATATGTACACTATTAGTGGGTTTCAGACAAAAGGTCATGTCTCAAACAAGAACACAGACACATAGTGAGTTTCAATTTAAATATATTTGCAACTTCCAAGTGTAGTTTAGTGGTCAACCTCCTAAACACCCTCTCCCCCTCCAAGTTTCCTGCACCTCTGTGGCATTGCTGAAGAGATTAGAATGGTGACCAGAGAAAGACTCGTTGTTCTTATGTAAAATAGACAGTAAAAACAACACAGAAGGGATTACTAAAATAGATAATAGACCTGTCTGGATTGTATGAAACAGTTTTTTCCTGTGACTCAAAAGTGACTCAAAATTTTGGAAAGAAGATGCACTAACTGGGCCGTTTGAAGTATGGCATGGCTGGAGACACAGAAATATCTTTTACTAAATCTCTCATGTATCCCTTTGTGCTTTCTCTGCTTTCACTATGTGCTATCTTACTTAGTTTGTCATGACTTCAACTCATTGCAATCTTCTTTATTCTAGGACTTTGAAGCTCTAGCTACAGTACAGCCTCTCCCTTCCTCCATACTAGGTTTTAAATGAGCAATGAACCAATATTTTTTAACTTGATTGGCAGTAGTATTGTGCTAGTTCAATAGTTTTAATTGAATAAACTGGATTTGGGAAAGTGCCATCTTTGTATTCAGCAAAATTATAGTAGAAGAGCCATAATAATAGCATTTTATCATAGAGTCACAGAATACCAGGTTGGAAAGGACCTGAAGGATCATCTGGTCCAACCTTTAATTTTATGTTAATAAATTATTTACATTTATACCTCTTTACTACCTAAAGATCTGATGACTTCATACTATCCCAGACAATCCTACTAGCAACTCATTCATGAAGAAATGAAAGCCGCTAGAAGTAGTCTAGGTCTAGTTTAGACACTGGTAAAAACCATTACTGTTAGATATAATTACTTCTCAGGAGCAAAAGATCTCTCTCCTAGTCAAAGGATTCACATGCTTTTGAAGAAGGGTAATGCCATCAACTCTGGCCATGATGTTACACGACAGAATTGAGAGCAGCAGTGCTGGATTGCCAACCACCCTTACATACTCCTTGACTTGACTTGAATACCCCTTGCAGAACACAAACTATAATTTCAGTGCCTCAGTACTACAGAATCATGACCTCATAAACTCTTTGCAGTCAAAATGCCTAACATGGCTATATGCAGAACTGTCACAACTATGTTTGCAACAAAGTCTTATTCCTTAAAATTTAGCAGTAGATCGGCTTTTATAGTCCAGGACATATACTTCAGATCAGTGAGACCAGGCATCCTAAAGGGTTCAGGCATCCTACAGCGAAGAGCACACACAGCCCTTTTCTAGAAATATACTGCCAAATCTTGATATGAGCTGGTTTTTAGTGTAGGACAGTTCAACCAGTTCTTTGCAGCTATAGCAAAACAAACAAGTATTTTCTCTTGCCCTACAGGTGTAAAAGTACTTCATGACATTTTTGCTGCCCTCTCAGGAATTTATTTTCTCCAGGTTTCTGTCACTGTGTGCCACATCCTCATTGAGGTGGTAAACTGGTTTTCCCTAGTTTTTGGTTTCTCAAGAATTCAAATTCATGCATGCATACCATGATACAGCTCTTGTAATTCCTTTCTTATTCAGCAATTCAATTGGTATGGTTTATGTGAGATTCTCACTTAGGCCCACATCTACTTTGCAGAGGATGAATAAAAGAAAAACGCATAAATCCTTTGTCATTCCTTCAACTGAGACAGTGTTATCCTGGGGAATTTGCGTGGAACAAGTATACATGCTACTTACATATCATTTCTATACCAGCTTCTGACATAGAGCGGACACAGACCAACGTAAGATATGGCATTGATTCATAAAAGGCTAAATGTGAATGGTCACTTTCAAGTATAGCAACATGTTTACAAATGTAAGACACCCTAAGAAAAGACAGAGCTGATCTTTATATAGGAAACATCAGCAAGAAAAATGTTCAGTGAAAACTGTCTTGTGGAAATTACTGTTCTTCAGATAAGAAATTATACTAATTAGAGGAGGACTTAAGTATTTTATAAACTATAAGATCACTTCTAAAATTGATGATCAGGTACATAGTTTTCAAAAGGGATTTTTGAATATGGTGTTCTACTGCTAATATATTTCTTGCAGAATATCTGAGAAAAACATGTCTGATTGATCTATATCCTACATAAAATGTCATGCATCAAGAAAATTCCACATGTACTGTCTAAGTGTTATATTGAAGGGATGAAGAGTTCTTTGTCATGATAGCCCGATTATGAGATATTATATATCAAATTACATTGAAGAAAGAAGATTCTCTTTTAATGCTTGAGATTCTGATCTCTCTATCATCTCTTTTATGTTAAAGAGCTTTGGGTTTTCAGGTCATTTCTGATAGGATCTCTAACCAAAAAAAATAAAATAAAATTTCCTTTAATTGAGAGCCCTTTACACTAAAAAACAATTAAGTTTTGAGATCCATTTAATTTTTACTTGTTTTAAGCACCATCATAAACATCTGCCACCTGGCATAGAAATTGCTTCATATGGCAGGTGGAGAGATGAGATTTATTTAAAAGTTCTTTGTCTTTGATACTTTTCCCTGCTGTATTTTCCAGTAGAGTAATTTGAAACTGATGGCATTTAAATAACCATTTATAGCCATAATGGAAGAATACAGTTAAAAATACATAGAGTAATTGCTGTCATTCCAAGATAAGGATACAGCAGTAGGCATAATGGAGCAAACCATCTTCAGTCTAGTTTGGCCTCTGGCCATAACATTGGCCAACACTTTGATCATTCAGAAGAAAATAAAATGCCTTCCACCTCTTTTCTGTGCATATATGTAATGCATAAAATGATTGATTTATTAACCTGGACAAAAAAAAAAAAGTTTTCTTTATTCCTCTGTAGATAGCGCTGGAAACATCAGATCTGGGAGCTGACTGTATTCAGTTTTTAACTCATCCACAAAGTCGAAACGAGTTTTGGGTCATTCTCTGAAAAGCACAATGTACGCAAGGAATCTCCTTCCCATGACTTGCAACCCACCCTGTTCCATATGCTCCCTCACTTACAGACTTCTTTTGTATTTTTTTAATGCCACTGAAATTCCAAAGCAATTTATAAAAAAAGACGAAGTCTTTCCATTGAGAAATTGCAGCAGCATTATATAGCAAGCATAAGAGGTGGGAGGAGAATTTAAAGGGAAGTTTTCCTGCTCATCTTTTCCCTGCCTCGGCTTCCTTCACATTATTGCATATTTTTTGCATGGCATTTTAGGGACAAAGAAAGAAAGGTATTTCCTATTGTCCTTCTCATAAGGCTTTTGACCTCTGTAATAGAATCGTCTCGTAAGATCATCTGTTTTTGCAAAACTTGAAACATCTTGAGCAAATGACCTCATCTGAATGGTTCAACCTGTGAAATTCTTGCCGACTTTATCAGGTCCATGTGAGCTTAATGCAGAACTAAGACCATACAAATAGTAGGAGGCAAGAAACTTTACAAAAGTTGAGTGCAGTATTAGCAACTAGAAAATCATCAAACATTGCTTTAAATGCAGCTATAACACTTGATTCCTGTGCCAGTAATTTTCAACAGCTGAGTATGACTGCAAAACAGTATTTTGTATCTGATTCATTCTGATTGCTCTTACCTTCCGAGTGGTCCTAAAAGTCCTTCCAAGTATTGAGGGGAGGAGGGAGAGTGAAGAGTCTGATGTCCACATTATAATCACATGAATTTTGAGTACCTTACTCATCCTTCCCCAACTTTTTATTTAGGTTTTTGGAACTTCACTTTTTCTGTGCTAGCATTCAATAAATATCCCTGTGACTCCATTCATTTAGTGACCAGGAATCTCATGGAAACAGCAAAACATAGGTAAATAATAGAAAATATTCTTCAACAGCAAATTGTAAAGTTGGTGTCATAGAAATTCTCAGCAAAAATCAGCCTCTATGTCCTCCAACTTCTCATTTTGAGTGTGCATAACATACTCTTTGTGACTAATCTAGAGATCAAGATTTGCCAGAATTATTGGGAAAATCATTTTAAGAAAGAAATATATCTGAGGAAAAGAGAAATGATGTTTAAATGGAGGATTCCTTTGATGTTCAGCTACGATAGTTTGTCCTATTTTATTCTTTTTTTTCCAACTCTTTAACTGACAAAACCAAAACTGAATGTAAACCATTGTCTTATATCATCATTAAAGTTTCTTGGTTGCTCATTCTAACATTATTTTTAACTGCTGAGGGAACTAGGCAGATATACTCATTATGGCGTTCAAATCAATTCCCCGGCATCTTCCTCAGAGGTTTCAACAATATCCGTTGTCCAAGGACCACATTCATGGACCGTCAGTGTGTGAATGTAGATTCGTTTTGGCCAGCAACCATCAGCTTGCCAAGCTTTATCTCCTCTTTGCTTTCCCTTCAGAGTCAGAACTGAAATTTCCCACAACTAACAATCATTTTAATTTGAACCATTGTCAAATTTAACTACTTTCATCAATTTTTCATTTGAGTCATTAGTAAAATATCAGAGGCAGACCAGGCAAAAGTCAAGTTTCATACTCATTTTGGAGAAAAGTAAGGTCCATTTTTTTTTGCATGTAGGCTTTTGGACATTCAGGTTTAGTTCTCTGCTCTGCTACTACTTTTACTACAGAGACTAGTCAGTTAAGGTTACATTTTTAAATGTTCAAATTTAACCATGGCCATGGCAGTTAAGCTACTGGGCTGATTTTGAAAATTCCCATGAGCACTTATGGGGCACATCCCTCTGGACCATATTTTCCAATGTATTTCAGTGTTTGGTTCCTACTGATCTCAGTTAACCTTTATGCCTCGGTCCCTCACTTGTGTCTTTTTGCGAGGATGTTGTAAGTCTGATGCCAGATGAGGATTATTTGCTTTTTTCATAATAGATAGAACAAAATTATGTATCTATGCAATCCAGACTACTGTGATTGTGGATATGGAGTGATCAAGCCCAGATACACTGAAATTTGCATAGTAGATTCACTTTTAATATTAATTTTAGTATGACCCATAGTCTTTCTCTAATTGGCCAATCATTATCATGTAAATTCTTGAACTATATTTGATGTCTCAGAATTTAAAAGATTTAAATAAGCAGAGATCAGAGTGGTTTTTTTCTTGGTGTTAGAAAAATATCAAAACATTTCTTTTTTAAATTTAACATGATCATTTTTCCTGCAGTGACTTAAATTTTATTATGATAAATTTTTCTGAGAGGAGAAACATCCATTCTTTTTTTGTTTTGGTTTGTTTTTTGGTTGTTTGGGTTTTTTTCCAACCAGGTAGAAGTTTCTAAATATTTTTGTGACTTTGTTGCACCATCTTCTATTATACTGCCATGCAGTGTCTGGTTTATACATGGAAATATTAAGATACATAATTGCTAAAATAATGTGGCTTATGTGGCATAACAATCTTGTGCATGTATAAAAATAACTGTGAATAACCTTATGTAAAAAGCACTTCATCATTTATTAGATATATTATTAATAATTGATGAGATATTAGGTCATTAGTATATATCTCAAATTCTGAACTCAAAAGTCTGAGTCTATTCTAAAAAACCCAAAATCTTTCAGCTGGTGTAAATTGTCACAGGTGTTTTTGTTTCTGAGTAACTTCTCTGTATGGCTTGATCCACATTTTGGTGCTTTCTGTTCAGTAGCAGGCTGGGGAACCCTGCGAAAGCATTTGGAAGGTGCCATGAGGATGACTGCCCACCTGTGTATTCGTCCCCCGGTACTGCACCATCTAATTGACTCAGTAGCCGCTCAGGCTTCCCCATACATGTGCCTCGACTTTAACCTCCAAGTTCAAGAAACCACAGGGTCTACGTCTTCTGAAGGTGAATTGCGTTAGTGGGGGTCCTTATGTCATTCCCTCCTATCTTTCAGTCACTATAACATACCATAAGGTAGATCTCAGGACTGGAAGAAAGATTAGGAGGATGGAAAATAAACGAGCCAAGCAAACTTTGGAGAGCAGTTGATTGGAGAGGTTATGACAACGTCTACAAGAAAGAGGAAGAGGATGTTGAAGTAGAATGAAAATACAATTTCTTCCATAGTGCATATTGTATCTTAGTAGAGATATTAGTTATGATTTTCCACTGACTTGAAGGGGTATAACTGGTGTACAGACTGTGACGGATTTTGCATGGAATTGTGAAGATTTCTGACTTTTGACAATATGCAACATAATTGTGGGGGCCCATGAAATTGTCCTAATGTCCTTTTTGCTGTCCTTTTGTATAACAGCAGTCCTTTGAAGAGGAAACTTTTAGGACTTGTCTTAAGTGAATTTTAAAATCTCTTTTCTGATGAAGTTCCTCAACAACTTTTGAAACATCTGGAATTAACCAGAAAAGGGTAAAAACTTTAGCAAAGTTCACTCCAAAGCACCACTTTGGCAAGCGTTGCCAGAACATTGTAGTGATTATTACAGCCACAGAACTGCTGTTTTATAGGCTCTGTTAACTCTCCTAAGCACAGGGCTGACTTTCTATGACAAATTTTTCTCAGTCTACTTCTATTGGTTTACCCTTTAAGTTTCACAGAACTTAAAAAACACACAGCCCTAAAATAGCTATTTTGTAGCCATCTTCCTTCCATTTGCTGAGGGCTTGTTCTGGTTTTCTTATATACAAAAAATACTTTCTCACAGAATTATTTTACATAGTAAAATACACTGTTTGTGTTGAAACTAGTTGTAGTAAATCTGAAATATAAATTGGTGACTTACACAATTAGATAGCTGTAAATGAAGGATAATTCATTATTATAGTACTCCAATAACCTGCCAGCCCGGAGCACAAGAAAAGAAGACACTGGAAATCTCAGGTTTGAAATAATAAGTAAGCTTGAGAACTTACTTGATGAGAAGTTTCTAAATTAAAATTAAAAGTTTTTCTTAGGGACTCAGGAGTGTGAAACAGAATCTTCCTCTAGATAATATAAATGTTGTTTTCTTTTTGTTAGGGGAATTTCTGGGAAATTAATATTACTACTTTTTTCCAACCTACCTTCTAAAATACTCATTTGTATGGAGAGGTATATCTCCTCAGTTGTCTTCTGTGATGCTTAAGTAGCTTTGTGATTCCTGTGTCTTGTAACATAGAACAAATTCGGTTCCTCTCCCTCCCAGCTGCACCCTTGAGGACCGTACCACCTATGGAAGGCCTGCTAAAGCACTTTCTAATGAAAACAGATGGTGTCAATTGTTCCTGTAAGACAAAAGATTAAAAGAAAATGTCTGTCTGAGTTAGATTACATTCCAAAGATCTGACCCAACTGTACATAGGCAATCTCTGCAACAGGGATGTCAGAATGACTGTGACCTAAAATCACGTTATACTTTAGTAGCATGATTCTCAAAGAGATACCTTTTGAAATGGAGCATTGTGTTCGACCAGATGGTTGGCCTGAATTTCCATTGTTCCTCTTTTGGCTCTCTAGTGATATGCAGATTTCTATATTGCGTTGTATTTTCTCACAGCTCTGCCTAGTATTTACGTTCAGATAACTCTGAAGAAAATTAAAAAGCCAAACATAAAGAAGCTACAGAACACGTTTGTCTCTGAAGTGTGTGTGCATGTGCATTAAAGGCGGTATTAAAGATGTACTAAATAGGTATTAATCTTGTTTTCTTTTTTTTTTTTTTTAACATTTTACATGAAAGCTGCCACGATTGGGATAAGAGTGAAATGAACGTAAGTATGATAAATGATAAAGTGCTCCTGGGAGTAAATATACCACTCGGAAAGAGCATTGCTAATCAAGCAGTGCAGCCAGTGAATGCACTCTGAGAGCAAGTACCTCAAAAAGATTCTAAATCTGAAACATTGAAGACTGGCATTTAGCTTGAGTAGCTTCTGGTTTAAGAAGGAACTTAAACTCACTGCTGCACCAGGGGATCACAGTAGCAAAATGAAGCCTTGGAAGAGGCAGAGACTTGATGTCTTGTATTAAATGACCAACAGGATCAAGCAGAAAATAGAGAACTAAAAGCTGAATTTGCTACTTGGTTTGTACTGACTGACAGTTTGGGCAGTGAATACGATCAGGGAGAAGTAAGGATAAAATCTGTCCCTCTTAGGTTCATAATAGGTATGTAACTGTTGGTGCTGCTTTGTTACAGCTGTATCTTCGAAGGGCATTCGTGAATGCCTTCGTGAAGTTTGGTAGCCCAGGTGCCAAAAGGACTTTGGTCTGGCACACTAAAGCAGGCAGTATGCATTGCTTTTAGAGAAAGCAGCATATGTTCTGCTTGTGAATTTCATCTGCCACCCACTCTTCAGGAGTGTAACACTGCCCACATGTCTTGCCTGAATGACTTGGAAAATGTATTTTTATTTCCAACTGTTACTCAAAGTCGGAAGTATCTAAGCTATGATGGGTCAGGAAAATCATGCAGAAGGGCTTCTCTTTTTTAAAAGGCGCGTGAAAAGTACTCCTGGCATGACTAAATTGTATGTAACTCTAGAATGTGTTTTGGGTAAGTATTAGGGAAGTATTTGACAGTGTTTATCTAAAAAACTTTGTAGCTATCTTATGTGTTTGTCAATGTTTACAAAATGGCATGAAGAAGTTGCAAATGCGACTGTGAATCCATCTAACTTTTTCAGAAAATGTTTTAATTTCACCCGATGTTTATTCATCCTCACTTAATCTTCCAAATTACCTGTTTCATAACTCCAGGAAATGATGGGTGTCCTTCCTTGTGTCTTATCTGATCCTACTGTGTGACATGGAAGGAAACAGAATTGCAGGTAGTAATCAAGATGAGGTTGCACTGGGTCTAGATTATGATGTTTTCCACTTTAATCTGTATTCCTTTCTCAGTCATTCCTCTTGTTCAATTTGCGTTTTTGACAAGCATTGATCACTAAACTGACACTGCTGAGCAAACACAGTGACTTCAAGATCTACTTCTGTAATGGTAATAGCTAATTTAGAGCTTGTCATTGCAGTATACGTAGTTACCACTATTTTTACTTTGTGCATTATTTTGTGTTTATCAACTTTTCATTTCATCTACCATTTTATTGCACAGTCATTTAGTATTGTGAGATCTTCCTATAGTCAGTTTTAATTTTTACAGCTCCAGAGATTCAAAAAGCATGAACCAGGCCTCAGGAAATCATTAGATTGCATTTAAAATTATTCATCTGGATGCTCTTCATAGTGTTCTGTTTTATGCAAACTTTTAAACTTTTCTCTGAGGCAACTAGGTCTAGAAATACCATTGTTTTGTTTTGAGGTGTTTTTTTTTAAAAAAAAAAAGTTTATATTCTCTAATAGTCTTTTGATTTGGGGATCTGGAGATTTAAGAAACATATTAAGTGTTCCAAGATTAATGCAAAAAAGAAAATCAAGTATTGGCAACAGTGCTGAGATTGTCACTCTGTGCCTCCATAGGGTTCATGTGTCTGAATAGTAATGGAGAACACAACTGTATGTGATGACACTGCAGTGGCATTGTAAGTTACCATATCTCAGCTGAGCTGCTATAATTGGGCATGTACTTTTTGGAATTCTTCTGTTAAAGTATAGACATGTTAGAGAGACAATTTATTTCCAAATTTGATCCAGAAATTAATGTCACATGGATTGAGACTCATTCACAGCTACAAGCCCAGATCTTCTCCAGCACAACTTCAGAGGGATATTTGGAGCTCAGTGTCTGTAGAGGATGTAGAGGATGGTTTCACTCACTCTTTACGTGCTTGTATATTTGTGGATTTTAGTGATTGGAAAGTGATTACTAATGATTAATCAGCAGAAGATAGGTAATAAAGTTGTTTTAGATTTGAACAGCTGGTTTAGAAATATCTAATAATCTAGCTGCCCATATATGTAGGGACAAAAACGTCTTTGCACCTTCCCTGGGAAAGAGGGAGATTGCTCTGCTGATTAAATTCTTAAGGGAAGTATTTCTTTACTATTGTATTTTGTAGCATCTCCTAAGGACATCCTAGCGCATTATAGTGCTAAGGATCTTGGGAGAGCAGTACAGTTTGGTCATCTGTATTGTCATACCCTCTTCCTTCCCTCTACTTGGACTTGCCTTGCTCGACAGCTTATCATGAGGTAGAAGATCCCTTAAGTGCATGGATGGGCAGCTTTAAAGCCTGGTTTTACATTTGTGAAGTGAAACAAACTAGTCGGGGTCCTTTGTAGATGGAGTCATAGTCCAATTTGTATAGACTTTTTGCATCGAAAATTTATTAAATCCACTTTCCTTAGAATCAGATTTAAAGGAGAAACTGTGTACTAGAAACTAGATAGTTTTGTAACAGTGTTACTGGTTATATTTTGGACATTTAAAAGTAGACAAAAACTAGAGAAACCGTAGTCATAAATTATTGTTAATTTTTTTGTGTATCAAAGTGAACAATGGAAGCGGCTTATTTTTAATTTCAAGATTTATTTTTACAGTTTTCTTAAAAGAGGAGCTGTAATATATGAGCTGTAGAACTAAGCACACTTAACAAAACGATTGTTCCTTCTGAACCTTTTACCACGAAAATCTTTAAAAATATTTCCTCTTTACGTGAAGATTTGTTAAGTTGGAGCACTGACATTTTCCAAGATTGTCCCTCGCTTAAGTACAGTTGGGAAAGTCGCTGCACGCTCAATTACTTCCCATGGTATAGGCTGTTCGTAAGCGGGACCAAGATCTGGCAGCTTGTAGCTCTGTATTAGCTTAGTTTGTGTTATAGCCAATTGCTGTCTGACCTCTCCACACTGCGGAGGAAATGCAATGCCATCTGTATATCTCTTAGTCACATTAAATTATGTCATTTATATTACATCGGCATGCAGAGTTTACTTTATGCTTTGCAGCGAAATTAGCAGAAGTAATAAGATATAAGCAGAAGCACAAAGGTGAAAATTTGTGGGGCCCGTTTCCCTCCGGCTTGCTTTGATTCTGCCAGGTGTTGAATTTAGGGAGAGAGGGAGGTTGTTTAACTCTATGGAGGTGCTAGCATGTGTAAATGTTTATAGGTCTTAAACACCCTCTGATCAGGCAAGACTTCCATGTGTTTGGTCATATGGGATCAAGTCCGTACTCTTACTACATTAAACCCTCAGAAATATGAGCAGGAGAAGAGGAGGGGAGAAAAGCACATTGCAATTAGAAATTGATATAAAATTGATAAAATATACAAGGCATTAAACAAGAAATTTTGTACATTAAAAAAACGTCAGGTTAGTACTACCTGATAAATAACTAAGTATACATCACTCTTTCTTTTTATCAGTCTCCATTACTGTGTCATGCTTATACTCTGTGAGTACAGTCCTGCAGATTTGTTGCTAAAAGAAGCTAAAAGGAACCAGGATTTCTCTCCAGGGGGCCTGTTGAATTCCCGTGGAAGTAGACAGAAAAACTGTTACGGATTTAAGTGGAGCTGGGTCCTACGCGTAATTTTTCTGTCTTTAATTTCCACAACTACATTTCTCTCCAAATATACACCTATGGATCCACTATCTGCTGCTCAAATAAAGTATCGCTCTGTCCAGAATGAGAGTTACAATCCACATGGAATAGCTTCCAGAAGATACCACTTTTTTACTGTAGTTTGTGTAAAATGGAAAGGCAATAAGACTGTCAGTTATTTGGTACAGCTCATGCAGGCTGAAACAGGATCCAGCTGCTCTTTGGACATTTATTGCTTCAGACCTTTCCTGTTAAATGTCCACTGTCATTTTGGTTTTATGTGAAACCCTTCGTTCAAAAATATGATCACAGACAAGAAGGACTCTTAAAATACAAAAAGTTTTCTATGTGCTAGCTGATATAAAACTAGACTATGGCTGGCTTGATAGGCTTAAAGAAATTTTAAATGTTAATTTATGTCCAAAATATGTCAAAAATATTTATAAATGGTGAAAATTTATATGAATCTTTGACATAACTCATCCTATATTTTGTTTTATAAACATTCAGAAACTGTTCGCAAGGAAACAGGATGTGCACTGTCTGAGGAGCTTTCTACTCTTTCCATAAAAGGATCTGCTACATGCATGTTATACAGAGCTGTTGTATATCACTTTAGTCTTAAAAAAATGCATATACATAGAAAGGCCAAGGATGAAATCCTTGAGTCCTTGAATTCAATAGGAAAACTCTCATTGATTTAATTGGAACAAAGATTTCACCTCAAATCCCCAGTTGTTGAAAACTAGCATAACTTTATCAAAGATGATGAACTAAGCTGAAGGATGCTCTAGTTGCATTATAGCTGAGGATCTGGCCCTCAGAATGCATGTATTTCTTAGGGTAAGGAAGCAGTCAAGAGGAAATATCTCACAAGACAAGTAAATGATTCAAATTTAGTTTGCAAGTTTAACCCTGGGCTAAAGAACAGAGCAAAGCCTGCACTGTAGTCCTCTGCTACCCGTTGATACAGGAGTGATTGTCATTTTAAATGAATAAAATTATGTAAACTTGTGTTCATGTCAGATTTATATCCTCATTTGCAATACTTTAACAAATAAAGTGAAAATGTATTTATACACATTATACAAGCTGATCGGAAATCCTGATGTATGAACCCACAAATTTATAAATTATACTCGTGAATCAATGTAATTTGCTTGGTCAGAATGTTCATGCCTTGCCATCACAGAAATTAGATACAGGAAAGACTGATTAATTTACCTAGTCCCTCTCCCTGCCAGCGAAGAATTATTCCGGTTCATCGTAATTTTTTGTACTCTGTTGTCCACTGTAATTTTGAAAGAGTCAAAGATTAGGATTTTTCTATTTCCTTATCAGATATGAATTTTATTTTTTTATGTCTTGATAATTTAAACTGAAAGAGGTGGCAGTGTTTCAGGGACTAATATTTGGAGGTACTGGGAGCAAACATCTCCAAAGCACCTATACCATTCAAGAACAGGGAAGAGCAGTACAATCAGCACATAAAAATACAAAGCGAAAATGTGAGCTGTGTAATCGATGTACTTCTCTTCATCCGTGCCTACAGCTCCTCAGTGATGAAAAACCCTTTGCCACCGCTTTCAAAAATTGGCTTATTTCCATTTCAGAATATGAGAAGCAAGGAGTTTAATAAACAGGTGCTAAAGTAAAGCAAAACCTGTAGTTACGAAATGGAGGTATTATTGTCTTGATTGAGGCTCTTAACATTAAGGGCATACTTGGTTAAGTTTTATCTCTCTCTCATTTGCACAGATTCCATTTCCCAGCTCCGGATGTATGGGAGATTATATATAGAGATCTGACACCCATCTCCATTTGGCTGTTGAATCTTGGCAACTGAGTCCATTAACCCTGTAGCGTCATGTACTTCTGGAGTCTACTTGAGAGCTGTATGATGTTAGAGGCAGCAGATTTTACAGGTAAATGAGTGAAGAGTGAGACAAACAAGTTCCGCAGTTGCTACTGGCACTGCCTGAATAGAGACTTTGTCCAGTCATCTATTTCTGCACAAGAGGAAGATTTGCTTATTACGGCGAGTGACTAGTACGTGCTGATATCATGAGTTTTTCATGAACTTATCCGTTAACACGAAAAGTGAAATAAAGACAATAGCTAACTGGAAAAATGTGTAGTTGGTTTATCATTTACTGATCAAACTGTCCTTGCTGAGAAGGTTTGTACCATTGTGATAACTGTCCAACAAAATATAAAGTGACCCTATTTAAATCCCTGAACTAGAACAAGAATGATAAAAGATCTTGTGATTAAGATGCAAGACTCAATCAAAAGGTCTAGGCCCTCATCCTGGTTCTGATGAGCTTGTTTGGATCTGATGAATGCTTCCAGAAGCATCCACTGAAGTTCATGGTGCCCAGTTAGGGGAGTTGTTAGCCAGATTTTTCAGAAACTGTGGATGTTAATTCTTCCCATTAATTTGCTGGAATTTTTTTTCATGTAATGCTGTTCTGAAGTTCTGGTTCTTTCAATATGTTTTAGGAACTGAGGCTCCCAAATAATTGATGTGATTCTGAAAATTATGTCCTTAATCTTTACATCTTGCCTCCTCATTATCTCCAAATTGATATAATGCTTTCCTTAAAGGAATGTGATGAGGCTGACATAATTCAAGACGGTAAATTGTCTTGAGATCTTTAGATGGAGAGAGAAAAATACCAACTCTTTATTCTCTGTGTTTTCATTTTTCTTCTGTATGTGCTCATTTTTTGTGTACTTTTGAACTGATTTTAGCTCTCCGGCTTGGGACTATTCCTCTTCTGAGAATTAAGTCATTTAGTACAACAAAATGAGCTTAGTAATGCACACTATTCTTTGATGGAAGGCTACTCTATTTTGATCACCAATACATCATCATTCATGACAATGCTTCATATCTGATTCTCTTTTCATTTCCAGTGGCACAAATCAGGAATAATCTCAATGAAGTCTGTGGAATTAAACTGGTGTAAGTGAGGATATTCAGGTTTTCCTTCTATTCAGACCTCCTTACTCTGACATGTAAATTGACTACCTTTTTACAATAGAAGCCATTTAGGAGTAAATTTCCAATGTGCTGTATGATCATTAGATTGGTATGTAATTCATGTGTGCCATTTTGAAAATGCCAGTGCCCCTTTGAAAGGGTATGAAGGAAAAATGGTTACTTCTATAATGTTACTTAAAAGGCTTCTGTTTATCAAAACCTCATTGTGTCATGAAGGTAGTGTTCGTGCTTACTGCAGAAAAAGCACACTTGTCTTTGTGACTGATCTATGGAATAACTCTTGAATAATGGAAACTTATTTTGTACATATAAGAGGGATATATAATCCTCCTCCTGCCCCCTGAAAAAACTAGAAAATTTGGTTTTGCTATTTCTGAATTTAATCTTAATCTTCAGAGCACTAAAACTCTCCAGTGGGGCCAGTGGTTGAACTGAGCTACTGAATATTGCCTGCAGAAATTTATTACAATATTGAATAATATAGGATGTTCTTCATACTGTTTTAACCTGTTGTGTACCATTAAGACAGAAATTTGGGGTTGGACAATGGGGGCTGTCACTTAATTCTGCCTGCACATAGCATTTTCATTTTGGGTGAAACAAAATACAAGCGATCATAGTTCTGCACTCCCTTTTGCATTTTTCCTTCTTTTGCAAAAAAAAAAAAAAAAAAAAAAAATCCTGCTGCAGAAGTGGCTGCAGTTCAGCTAGCAGTGAGGATACAGGGTTTCATGTTTTCAAACACAAAAATAATTGCTGTGGTTGTTAACAGAATTGATTTCATTACATGGAATTATACTCCTTAGGCAAGGTCTCAGGGATATTTCTGCCCAAGTCGGAGTCTCAGTAAAGTGCTGGCTGCTCCCTGTGCAAGGCTGGAGTTACTGTTCTTGGTAATGAATCATTCTTCACTAGTGTCTTTGATATACCAAATTATGAAAATGGAAAAGTATTTAAAATATACGTTATTTTATATTTGCAGCATCAAGGACTACTAAGGCTACTAGGCCTGTTAGCTAAATACTGACAATAAATTACAAACCCAAACAAGAAGCCCACAGAAAACATGAGAAAAAAATCCTGAAACAGTATAACTACCACCACCTTCCAACATGTACATATACCTACTACATATGCATCCTTTTAGAGATTTTCATGTACGCAGAACACAACAAAAATAAGGCCTCAAAAAAAATGGAAAAGAGGAAGCATCCTGAAGGATGCCAGAAACTGTAAGGCTGTAATTTAGTCTCCTGACAACAAGGAGGAACTCTGCTGTCTACACTGATAGCTCCAAAGTGTCTATTTGTGGAGGGGTGTATTTTAAAGTTGTTTTTTTTTTTAATTTGTTGAATTTAATTGTAGTGTAGAGAGAAGAGTTTCAAAATGTTTGGCTTCTCAAATCCTATTTAGTTAGTGCTTTTCAAATATAAATAATTTGTGTATCCCTGAAACTGATCTGATGGAGCTGTAGATTCTTGTACAAAGACTGGTAACCGGCTGGGATTAGGCATGTTTTATTAGTACACAGATTTTCACGGTCTCAATCACATGTTGAAAATTGCTAATTGGCATTTTTATTATCAGTTGCCATGTCAACAATTATATTTTTGGATTTTCAGGTTAACTTCTGCAATGGAGTGCAGGTCCATTGAAGCGGAGCACATGCCATCAGTGAGATTTCTGCTTGATGTGTATATACTTTCCCAGTTCTAGTTGCTGTGGGCTTGATTCTGTTGTTCCTTGACTTTCACAGAGTTCCTGAAATGAGTCCCACTCCTTTCAAGCAGAACAGCCATGTGCAGATGAAGTCAAAAGATTTAGGAAGGAGGAGACGTGTAATTCCTCTTTCCACTAGCATACTACCAGGGTATTACATTATTAGCTGACTACTATTCGGGTCTTGACCACAGCAGAAGAGTATGTTCATGCTGCCAGTTTAAGTAACACCATTTCACTCTAAATCTATTCCCCTGATTGTCCACATCATATACATATTAGATTGCTCCTGAGATTCCTTCTGGATCAACTAGATCTCTCTCCAGAGAAAATGTAGGAATGGATTGGCACTTACATTAATTTAGGGACTGAGCCAACACACAGTATGGATATGATGGCACCAAGTCTTACTCCCTTTACCCAGCCGAGTCTTTCAGTAGGGTCCCAACACCTCTGGCACCATCTCACATCCTTATATCATGAGAGGTCTTCACTTCAGGGCAGTAACTCTTAGGACTGTGCTGTCCAAGCACAAGGATGTACAAAATTGTCATTGTCATTTTATATGGAAATATTGTTTCTTGAGGGTCCCAGGCCAAAAGGAGGGCCACATGGAGCCAGAAGAGTTGGGCCCTTGTAACTGTGTGTAGACGGGGAAAGAGAGTATTTACAGCTGCAGAAATTTCTCTAGGGATGGCGTTCTGTGTGCTTAGAAGTCAGAGCACGGTCTTGTATGCTTCTAGAAATAAAAATAAATGAAAGCAGCCAAGATAGAAATCCATGGTGGGAATATGAAGGCCATGACCATGTGGCAAACAATTCATGGACAACTGTTGAGCACAGCACAGTCTGCTCGACAGACCCAAAAGTGAGTAGGTGCAAAGATGTTTCTGTTAAGTATTTAGCCAGAGATCCCTTGTAATGTACGTGTGGGCAGAGCACTGTAAATGGCACCAGCCATGAACAGTGTGTGGGCCACACTGTGCTGTCCGGCCAGAGGAATGGGACTGCTCCCTGCAGCAGGTCATGAGGGTGACAGGGATATAGCGAACGACTGCCGCAGCTCTGCATCCCTAAGGTGCCGTACAAAGGGCTGTCTCACCTGCACTTTTCCATCCCTTGGCCGGCAGGCAGTGTGATGCTGGCATAGGTTTCTCCTTCCCGTTGTTCCAGGTTATCTGGATGGGATTTCTGACCGGGCAGCCTACGTTGGGCTGTGAAACTCCATTTCTCATAGATCTTAGGACTATGCGTGAAAGCCAGGGTCTGTGGAGAGATGCAGGTGCCCCTGGAACAGCCCACCAGGAGCCAGCAGCAGCTGAAACTGTTCGAATGCAGTGGCGTTTGATTAAGGTTTGGAAATCTGGAGGCTCGGCTTCGGTGTTGAGCCTCCAGAGTGTTTTGCTCTGCCCTTCTCTGCTTTGGTCCCACTGCTAAAATCTTTGCCAACCAACAGGGCTGAGTAGAAGGTAAAGGGGAAACTATGCCACAAACCCCAGTAGTCTGCCTGCCCTCCAAGGTGACGCTGAGAGAGTGAACTGGTGTGTTCCCAGTGGCTGGTAAACAAATATGTGTTTCATGGTAGAAAGATACATTTCATAGTGACCTAGGGGTATATGTATGGAGTGCTAACTAATGCATTTATCTGATAATTTTTGTTTTGATTTGTTGAAATAAAAACATGAAGTTATACCTTCTGGAGGACTAAGTTAAAAAAGGGGAGTTAAAGTTTATTCCCTGTGCAAATAGAAGAGCATGAGGAAGTGTCTGCAAAACAAACCTGATCACAGAAAATCCCCATTTTGGAGTTTGTTTAACATGGTTGTAGGAAAATAGCTGATTTCAGTTTGTAAGATTGACCTGAAATATAGCGGCTGTTTGTGTCTCCTTCTGATATTTTGTTGAAGCTTTGCTTTAACTTTTATGGCCAGTAGCAAAAAGAGTCCTTGTAGCAGAAAATAAATTTGATCTTCTTTCC
The DNA here is from genome assembly GCF_000708025.1 of Charadrius vociferus. NCBI lineage: Eukaryota > Metazoa > Chordata > Aves > Charadriiformes > Charadriidae > Charadrius > Charadrius vociferus. Next base: position 3,521,912 of record NW_009647222.1, read on the forward strand.
TTTTAGATACTCTTCCACTTTAGCAATTTTTTTCAGGTACTACAACTGAATGCAGAAAATCTCAGAAACTGCAGATTCTTTCATTTCACTGTTTGAAAAGATATGTCCAAGTCATTGGTAAGAGTCAGAATTATACAGAGGACTCTTCTTTGCTTTTCATTTACTTTTTCAAATAGATGTCTTTCCACTCTGCTGTGTCTCAGGTCACTTTAAAAATGGCTTTAATATTTGTAGCAAAGGAGAGATAGCATCAATTTTTCCCTGATAAAAGGAATTAATATGTGAACTCTACTGTATAGAAAATCAAGTTTCTTAAAAAATAGTTTAATGCACCTTTCTTTCCTGCAACCAATGTGCTTGTTTTCTTACCCCCCTCCTTCAAACATAGTTTTAACATGCTTATGGTTAAATCTTCAAGGGTTGGGAAATAACCACTCAGTTACCTTCCTTCATTGGTGTTCAATTGTTAATATACTTCGGAAAATAAAAAGGTATTTAGTGGTTGTAGCAATCCTTTTAAACATTTGCAGTGGAGAAGAAACAGGTCAGAACATACATGACCTAAATTATGTCACAGACCACTGCTACTTTTATTGGTTTTATTTTATTTCTTTTTTCTTTGCTGCATAGCAATTTTTAGAGGCACTGGTGAAGCTCTGCTCTAGACAGGGCCTGTGTTGCAGCTGCTTGGAATTTCCCATTGAAATTTTTTCTGATTAAAGAAAGAGATTCTCAAAAATACTAAAATCAGAAAAAGAAGCAGTTTCCCAGGTAAAATACTCCTAATTTGCTGGACATCTGAAAATACATTTATATTTTTCTTGGGCTTTTTTCAATCACGCGCTGAAAGGTTTACATGGGCAACTGAAATACTACAATTCAAAATGGTGCCACTGAACCTCAAAGGAACTGTACTTTTCATGTCTTGAGGTCTTATTCTCACAAACGAGTATGTTGCCATTCAAGTGGTTTCTCTGCAGCCTGACTGATTTTGCGATTGTCTTGCCGCTTGCCCACAAGCTGGCAGAATTTCCCAATTTAGAGGTAGTAGCTTTGGTACTGGATGCGTCAGAGCTACCGTACGCGTGCACAGCAGCTGATTTGCACATTGCGCAATAACCCTGGCATGGCCTGGACCCATCACACCTGCTGTGCGTGCACAACAGATCTGCGGGTATGTGTTAATCATTACCAGAAGTAGCCAAGTCTATTTTTCTATGGAAATTTTCAAACGAAATGAGGAAAATTAATTTGCTTTCAGAATAACCTTAATGAAGAAAACAAAGAAACAAGCTAATTTCTGACCCAGGCTGGCACACACATTTTAAAAATGGATCCTTCTCTATGATATTCCTGAGTAGAAGAATAAAATTTTGAATGAGCGCATTGACATTTGTGCAGGACAAACCTGTTCAAGTCATAGTATAGGAGATGCAGTACTTGATAGTAGTATCACAGATACATGGGTGATGAGAAACCTTTGGACAATAAAGTCCTTGAGTTAGAACTGGGTTTGAAGTGCAGATTTCACATCCAGATTTCACTCTTGGTAAAGGATGCAGGACCTCTGGCTGAGCAGTTTTGTTAGAAACAGGAGCCAGCTGCAAAACCTGGATATACCTTCCTGTTTGTACTTCAGACCACATTAATGCAGCAACAGCAGTGACCAAATTTCTCAGTGCAGACAAGTCCCTAAGTTATACGTTTTTTTAATGGGATACTTTCATTAGTGCCTTAGCTGATATTACTCATAAACCAACCCTTGCGCTACCAGGTTTAATCATTGTCTCGAGGCAGAGGCTTATTAGTGCAAGGTCATTCTATACTTTTTTATTTCATATTTTCCCTTAGAGAAAGTGTGCGATGTCTCCAGAAAAATCACCTACCTCCTGCTTGGCATATCAACATCCACAGACTTGCTGCCAGCATAGATGTAATGCCTCTTGGTCAAACTTCATGTTGGACCAAAACAGAGAGTTTACAGTAAAAGGCAGATAATGAGATCAAGTGCTGAAATTTGTATGTGGGATTATGTAAGCTGTTTAAAGAATTAATGACAAAACTTCTATTAAAAAAAAAGTGAACTGTTTCTTGGAAATATTAAATCTCTCATTGTGAATTAAGTGCTTTTGAAATGCCGGATTGATAACTCCGGAGATCAAAGTCTTACACCTGGCTGAGCTACTTACACGTCCCCATGGCCTTGGAGCACCCCACAGTCTATCCCTCAGGGGTGGAGAAGTGCTCTGATTCCTTTGCTGCTGTTAAGGAACTAAGGTGCAAAAAGGCAAAGTGACATATTTAAGCTCACATTAGAAGTCTGTGCTGAAGTAAGGATTTCAGACCTGGTATCTGATCTCCTTAGGTAGCAATCCAAACGGGAACCGTCACCTCTCTCCTACAGAAAAAGCAATGACAGCCAGAAAGTCTCTAATCAAAAAGCGTGAGAGATTTCCCTGTTCGATCAAGTCCCTGGCCCTTCAGGAGAGAAACAATGAAAAAACAGAATCAAGGCAGAGAGAGTAGTTTGAGGTGGCTGACACCAGCATGTTAGCAACTGGACTGGGATCTAGCAAGTCTATTTATTATAGAATAGTAAATAATGACACTTAGCATAGTATTTTTTGTAATTCTTTGCCATGTGAGTATTCCTTGGTTTGGAGTGTATTTCTCATTGAATTTGAACTAGCTTGAAAATTAGGGAAAAATTTCTGCTGCGTCGCTGTTCTCAGGGCTTATGATGGGAATGTTTTAGATCGTTTAGAATGTTTTAGCAATTAAATAGAAACTTGTTGGTCCCCCTGGAATTACTATTTTACCTTTTTCTCCTGCCTCCCTCTCCAGGCTCCTCAACAGCACATGGACAGGGTTTCTGGGCTTCTTTGTTCTTTGGTGACTTACTGGACAAGGAAGCAAGAATCCAAGATTCCCCAGACCTCTATGTTCATTGTTTCCTGTTTTTTTAAGTCCTACAGAATCATGCAGAATATACTTTCAGGAATCCAGATTCAGAATCTGCATGACAAATCAAAGGTTTCTGCATGATAGAAATTGTAGTTCTTTGATCTGAAGTACTAATATTGCTTTGTTCATTTACATCAGTAAGAAATTCAGCCCATTTTTTTGCTGTTCTGTGCACACTCCTTAACCCCATATAATAATAAATAATATTTTAAAAATTAAGCATAATTAATCTATCATATTTATAGCTGTGTAAATTAAAGAGGTCTCAACTAATAACGTGAATCACATAACTTAAAATAAATAAATAAAATGGTATAGGCAGAAAAGCAGTCAACCATATGGTTTCACCATATGCTGAAGCATACTTACTGTCCCTTATATCCTGTATTCCCTGTGAAAACTATGTATACATATTCACTGATGAAAAAAACCCTCAACCCTGCATGAAAGAACTTTAAAGCTACAAGATCAAGTGCTCTGTATTTCAATTCCATGAAAATTCACACAGTCATAATTTCTCTAATAGATGGATATCGCAAAGATATGGTCTCTATGGGCTTGATCACATCAGTTTTTGCATGGAAGCTCTCCCACATTCACTGGAGATGATGTATGGTGGTCACTGAATGAGTACGAATATTCACATGAAGGCATTGATCCATATCCTAAAGATGTGTCTTATATACCATCTCCTCTTTTATTCAGTGGAGAGGTAGTTCAGGATTGCTTAGTCTCTGCGTCTGATATCCTTTAAATGAGTTGGAGGCTACCATGGCTTTAAGCTCTGGCCTCAACTTTTGCTGCTTTCCTGATGGAAAGAAAACAAAGGTACCGAGCAGTGTTCACATACCAGTAGGAATGGCTGAAAATTTTCAAAACATTTTTTCATTGAAGAACAGATTTTTCATGAAAATATTAATCACATTTCCTTTTACTACAGGAAAGAATATTCTTTCAATTGAATTTTCCACTAGGAAAACTTGAGTTAAATTTTTCATTTCAACAGAGGTAAAACTTTTTGCCTTTGCACAACCACTGTATACCTTTTAGGATGCAGCACTGTATGCTGACCTCTTCAGCTAGAAGCGAGCTTCACGATACGCTTAAATAAAATGGGGTGTCCTTTGTTCTGTGAAAAGTGTAGCCATTTTGATACTTTGTCCTATTCTGTGAGAAAAATATATTATGGAGTAGCAAAATACCATAGAGGATGAGAAATCCATTTTTAAGCAGCTCTGTTGCTCTGAGTTGCCTGAGGGCCCCAAAGAAAGCTTCATCTCATGAAGGACTTTGTTTGGGTATGACTACTCTGGAGTCACTGCCAGCTTATGTAGAGTCACAGTCTTGATACTGTCAGCGCAAGCTCTTTGCTGGACCCCATGCTACTGCAGGATGCTGCCACCAGTACTGAAGCTTTGGCATGTCCACCTCAGAGGTCAGTGGTTTGAGCAGCGCGGCTGAAGACAGCAAATGGGCTGAGTCCCAAACCCAGCAGGACCTGGGAGCTGCCACCTCTCCTGGAGGCAAGAACTTGGGAGATGATCAAACTTCACCCTCCTCTGTGATTGCAATGCTGGCAGTGACTGTGGTCTACGTATGTTTTATTTCTATAACTTTTCTATCAAAGAAGTGCTCCTCTATTTCTCATACGTTTACCTGATTGTTTCCTTAGCATAATTCTCTGAGGCAGGACTCAGAAAGTCTATATGGGTGAGTTAAAAAGTAGATACTGGTCATCACTGAAAAAAATGAAAAAAGAATGGGAAGTAGTAGAAATTTGTTGCATCTTGAAATAAACAAAATGGAATTGGAATTTGAACAGATGAATTATGTTTTTATGTTCATATCTTCTGTGTATCCATAACAATCCCAGGAGGCTTCACATCAACATTTTGAAATCTTTTTGATAAATGCGTTCGTGTTCTTATCAAAATTGACTTGTGTTTGGATTTCTCATCTTATACTCCAATTAGCATTTGAACCCAACACTTTAAACACATGATACAGTGATGTCTTGAGTGCATATATTTAATTTAAATGTTTCAGATCATTACTACTGCTGCTACCGAGTGCTATTTTACTTCTGGGGGTTTTCAAGAGCTGATTTTATGATCATTTGGCTTACCTTGAAAATGTATTTTGTCTATAATCTACTTTCTAACTCCCATTTACGTCTTTTAGAAATATAGAAAACACTTAGGATTATGTCAGTGCTGAAGATACTGAAGTCTTAGGTTGAAACCTAAAGTGGAACCTATCTTTCAAAGAGGAATGGGTCAAAGGAGTTAATGGCTAATGTGTGACTTAGAGCTAATTTCGAGGAAAGAATATGGAGTGATGCTGCTATTAATTCCTGACTTTTTTCTTATTCTCCTTTTTTTTTTTTCTGATCTCGCCTTATGCAGAACATAAAAATTCTTTACTAGGAAGACAAACTAGGAAAATGAACCAAGAATTGACATCTCCAATCTGATAACTGTACCTGATATAAACATATGTACATATAGCAGTGAATTCCTCAAAAAATGGTGATCCACACGCAGTTATATGCAGTATTCTAAGTACAAAGTTGTAGGAATTTTTCTAGTTTGTCCCTACTATAGTAAATAAAATGGCCACTACTGTTTATGCCTCTACCAATATCAAGAATATAGTGAACTTAAAAGACGGATACTGTTCAAAGCAGATGAGATCAGGCCCCTGTGTAACAGAGATAGAAAATCTAGAAATTTTTCATGTCCTTTTGAACAGAAGTTGGCCACAATGAAAGACAGTGTACTTGATTTTGGGCTCTGGTGTAGCTCTCTTTGTGCTGGCTCAGCTGCTGGAGAGGAGCCACGGGGTTAGATTGATCACCCCGTGTGGAATACACCTCACAAGAAGGATGTAGCATATGTTTGGCACAACGACCCCACACTATTCCCTTGATTGAGACAAAGGGAGGGGGCAGAGTACTCCACTATTCTGGCTGATCGCAAGATGTTCAAAGCCACAGTAAATTAGAGAAGCCTTTCTGAGGTGTGTTAATTTATACTGGAATGGGGAAAGGCACAGACCTAGCATCCAGGAGGTGTAAAAAATGGCTTTCTCCAGTCCTTAGTCCTGGGCTGCATCTTCTGAGAACTGAAGGGACTACAGGAGTCACCATGGCTAAACCATTTTATTGTTATGAGACTCTACAAGATGAGGAAAATCATGACTATCCAGTTTGGTTCAGAGGACAGTAGACTTCAACTACATTACGCCTCCAAACTTTCCTGTGAAGCTACAAATGATTTCCTCTGCCTGAACAATCCACTCTGTGTAAAGGAGAGAATTACCTGTCTCTGTAATGCTTTTTAAGATCTGTGGTTAAAAAAGACATATGCCAGTTTTAAATTGCTGATTCTTTCTGTCACTCACTGCCCAAGCTTTGCTTTGCATGTAGAATTCAAGCAGCTCCTTGTTTTGCAAAGGATGTGGCTGAGAGGAAGGAGCTAGCAATGGATTAGGATTTAGGAGAACTTCGCTTTGCCATAGGCTCGCTGTGGGACTTCCAGATTTTTATCTCTTGGCGTTTCGGTTCTCCATATGTAAACTGAAGATAATAATGCTCCTCTTGGCTTGATCTTTGTCCTGTTTATTTAGTTCATAAACTTCCTGGGGGCAGTGATCATCTCTTAGTATGTGTAACACCTACCACAGAGAAGCTCAGATATCATTTAGGGCCTCTATGTACTGCTATAAAATTTCCATTAAATAATTATATTATGGCAGGTGTTGCCCAATAGTCTCGTCCTCTTAGACTTCAAAAAATTTTGTAATTTTTGTAAAATGTAAAATTCTTAATGTACAGAAAAAGATTCAGTCTCAGACATCTGCAAAACTTTTGCTTTGTGTAGAAGTCTGTAAGTGCAGCTGTGGAAAGAGACCTCTTTGGGTAGCGGGAAGCTTTACAGTCAGCTTTGTTCTTGACTAGAATGGATTCTTTAGGCAGAATTGCTTCTGGAGGGTTGCTGAGCATTGAGGTGTGTGTGTTTCTGATTCTATTAAAATGAACCCTATAGGTAAACAAATGAATAAGTAATTCTTGTCCTGCATGCTGTTTACTCATTTTGTTGCAGGATTAGTGCATAGGTGTAAAACATCCAGATTCTCCCCACAGATGTTACTCTTCTGAGAAGCTAGTCTGCAAAATCTCTGGATATCTGGTTCTACTCAGCAAATTTGACCAATAATTGGATCAGAAGAAAGGCAGTACATTTCGTTTGATGTCTATAAGCAACTTCATTTAAACATATAAAATCTTGTGAGTTCTGTATTGGCAAAGAGAATATAAGTCATTAAGAGCTTCTGGGGATAATCAATTATGTTCTTTCCAAATAGACACATACCCAGATTCTGGGTAAATAACATTTCTTGAACATAGTATTTTTTTAGAATTGGATATCTCAGGACTATGAAGGTCTTTCTGTATCTTTTAGTATCCTACAAAAGCTGAAAAGTCAAGAAAAATCAAGTCCAGATACTCTCAAAAGATTTGCAAGCCTTCTGACAGGTTTTTAGCTTCTAACAAAATTGGTGAGTAGACACATTTCTTTCAGCGTATATTCTAGGTGAAATAATCACCCAATTCCATTGCTGAGCTGTGTCCACAATACACTAATACTACCAAACTTTATTTCATTTGTGACCTCTGCTAGATGAAACTAGAGGAGTTGATAGATCTGAGTGACAGTTATTCTGACACAATAAATTGGCTGAGAATCAGGCCCAGGGTAATTGTTACCCTTTTACTTACTTACATTTTTGTCTTAGAAACAAATAAACCCAGCTAGTTTTTCACTGTTGTAGTCAAAGATCAAAAAAAAAAAGAAATGATTATGTGAAGACAGCAGAAACTGGGCTGAAAAAGATGCTCAGCATTCAATTTTGCCATTTTATCCCATTTTCTCCCTCCCCCCCGCCCCAGCAGGAAATTTGCCCTCTCCCTTAAAAGAAAGCTTTTTTTTTTTTTCCCCTTCCTTTCTTTTTGGTGGTTGCAATAAGACAACTCCAATGAAAGTGGTTGTCATGAGATAATCACACCTCTGGGGGATTATAGGCATCTGGCTATGATTCATAAAATCCCTCAGGATTGATTCCCCCTTTCCCTCCTCCTTAAGGTAACCACACCTCCTGCTGTGTCTTATGACATGAAAAATGCACGTTTTGTGATTATAATGTACAGATATTATTTACATTGAGTTATTTTGTTTCATTGCATTGTGAATTAAAAAAAAAAAAAAACAACAACAAACCAAAACCAAAAAACAAAGGGGATTTACTGTCATTTTTTGAAGGAGTTCTCACTGCCAAGAACAGACAAGTGGCTGGCGACTACTTCAAAATATTTCCTGAACATCCATCCCAGGCTGTGCTCCCTTTACCACCATGTATTAATGAGGCATACTGACTTCCCTTCCCTTCCCTTCC
>NW_009647222.1:3530519-3560519 GCF_000708025.1 Charadrius vociferus
TCTTCCCTTCCCTTCCCTTCCCTTCCCTTCCCTTCCCTTCCCTTCCCTTCCCCTTTGATGCGCTTTGCTGTACAGTAACGTTATTGAAACATACTATGAGCACTTCCTTTTTCGATACATCCTATACCACATCTTAACACTTAAATTGCTTGGCTTATCCTAAATACACTTCTAAACCTGCCAGTAAGCTCTAGAATATCCGTTACCAACTGTGCACACACACAAAATCCTGCAATAATTTGAACGGCATCTTATTCTGCTCATACTTTCTCTGCATTTCTATTAATTGTGAAAGTCAGAAATTAAAAATGACTGCTTTCTTCCAGATTGTATGTGTGTGGATCTTAGGAAACACTATAACCACACATAGGGACACTTCAAATCAGGAAAAGTAGCAGGATCTGTAGTAGGAGCTGCTGAAGAATTGGATGGCTTTATTTACACATATTTTACTCTAAATTTAACTCTGGATCTTGACATTTAGGTTTATGAAAGCGTTAACAACTCCAGAAAGATTTTACTGAAACACAAGGTGCATTCAGTGTTTGCTTAGGCATCCCTGCTTCTGTGCGAATCTAATTCTTTTTAACACTATCAGTTAAAAATAAGAAATGGTTTGCCACAAAAATAGAGTCAACCACTTAAAAAGTAATTAAAAGCATACAAATTTAGGCTGAAACAACAATGAAGAAACAAAGGGCAAGGGAGAAACTCAAAACACGGCATTAGTATAATGCACTTAGTGCACTGTAAATGCTTTGCTGCTTCTGAAATTCCCTAACAAGGTGAGTGAAACTATTCTAAGAACACTATTATCAGGAGACACCTTTGAACTGATCTATCCTGAAGAATAACCCCCAGAAAGATAAGGTGAGGAGGAAGGGAAAAAAAAAATCCCAGCAAAAAAAACCCCTACAACTTTCATATGTTTGTTGGCCACACAGCACAGCTCCGACTTCTGAACATTTTTCCCCAATTATTTTTGTAAAGTATTGATCGCAATTTAATTTTGCAGTCCCAACATGAGAGGCGCTTCATGCTGAAATGTCTCACAGGAGATTGTAATCAGGGTCTAGCCTGAAGGTGAAGCACTAGTACATAGGTTTTACTCTATTCCTCCACTCTTCATCAGTTCTGGGATTGGAGCAGAGGGCATTCTCAGGCAGATTAATTTTTGACGATGGGATCGATGGAAGATGTTTTTTCCTCCTGACATTGAGTCATCTAATTTGCTGTTTATCTTTGGCTTATTGAGTTTCGAGCATTGTTAAATCATACCTTTCAGCTGTTTAATTTCAGATGTGAATTTTGCATTCCCCTCTTGTACTTTGGCATAACTCTTTTACCTAAAATGAGCGGGGTGATGGGCCTTTTTTGACACCAGGTTACTGCTTTCGAGTCTGTTAAGTACTCCAAGGTAATGTTATAGTACTTTCTAGCCTTTTTTCTTTGCTTGTGGCCATAGATCAGATCATCTCTAGGGAAATCATTACTTGCCATCATTATTATCCCTAGCACCTTCATCTATTCTCCCTTGTTTCCTGACTCCATTGCTTGATGAAGTGCCTACTTGTGAGGACACCTTTAACTCAGGTCTAATAATTAACCCCTTCGTTGCTCAGGCTGGTTCATTTTTTGTTCCCTTCCTCAATAAGTTGTGATCTATGAGTTTAGCTTTTGGAGCAGCTCGTAATAGCAGCACTCTGGACTTGCCTCTAAAGCTCTTTCCTTGGGGAAGCTGTGTTTTTTTCCCCTTGTTTTCGTTTTAGTAACAAAGTGAATGCTTTGCCAAATATATTGCTAATCATAAATAAAAATGCTTTCACTCAAATGAAAATTGGCTTTACTTAACATTTACTAAATGGTTATGCATTATTGGTTTACATTTCATGGGGAATCCTCTAACCGTGGCCCAACTCTGAAGAGTCTATGAAGTATTCTTGCAATTATTAACTTCTACTGACTCAGCATGTATGCATATAATTATAAATATTTGTATACTATGGTGACCAGTAAAAGGTGGCTAGAAGCAATAAATTATCTTTTCATGGGAAGTTGCTAAACTATTATACATCACACACTGACTTTGAATAGCCCATTTGTAATAATCAGAAATATTTTCATTTTATATTACCATTATCTTAGATTCAAGGCCAGGAAGGGGTAGCTTGTGTACTATATGATGGTTCAGAGAGACATTATGAGGAGTCTGTTCCTCCTGTTCAGAAGCTCAACGTGATCGGTGCCTTCATTCTATGCATGAAGTGTCTGTCACAGTCACAGCGTTCCTATGAATTCCATAGGAAGCAAAAGGTTGAGTCACACCAGTTCTTATTTCTGCCCAGATCACCTGGGAAATGATTTAACACTTCAGATTGTGGCATGCGCGCTGGGTTCTGCTAAGGCAACACACCACCACAACCCTCTCTTGTGGTCTGTGACCACAAGATGTAAATATACTGTAGGGGTATATGAGTGGTATCTCACTGGTGGGTGCTGCAATTCAGAGCTCCTCTATGGAAATCTTAGTTCCTGAAGAAATGTACCGGCTGTCGTGTATGCCTAATTTTGCTCACAGCCCAGCTAATCTAACCCACAACTGACTTGGAGAAAGGAGTTTAACTCCCGGTTATGTCATTGATCTCCTGTTGCCTCACCAGTTCCTTTGCCTGCAAAAAGGGAAGGGCTGTAGCGCTCAGCACCTCCATCTGACCTTTTGATCCTTCCTTCTGATCCACTCTGGTCCTGACGTCCTTCATGGCAGTGATTCCACCAAAGCAGCAGCAGGAGTCCACCTCTGGCAGACAGAGGAGTGTGCCTGCCCCTTGGCACACAGCCCAGCCATCAGCAACCAAACAGAGTGGTGACGGTTGTGTCATGGGCAAAGGGACTCCTTAGGCACTATTGGTGTGTATTTGCATGCATAGAATCATAGAACGGTTTAGGTTGGAAGGAACCCTAAAGATCATCTAGTTCCAACCTCCCTGCCATGGGCAGAGACACCTCCAACTAGACCAGGTTGCTCAAAGCCCCATCCAGCCTGGCCTTGAACACCTCCAGGGATGGGGCATCCAGAGTTTCCCTCAGCAACTTGTTCCAGTGTCTCATAGTAAAAAATTTCTTCCTGATATCTAATCTAGATCAACCCTCTTCCAGTTTGAAGCCATCCCCCCTTGTCCTATCACTATATGCCCTAGTAAAAAGTCCTTCCCTAGCTCTCCTGTAGGCCCCCTTTATGTACTGGAAGGCTGCTGTAAGGTCTCCCTGGAGCCTTCTCTTCTCCAGGCTGAACAACCCCAACTCTCTCAGCCTGTCCTCATAGGAGAGGTGCTCCAGCCCTCTGATGATCTTCATGGGCCTCTTCTGGACTTGCTCCAACAGATCTATATCCTTCTTATGTTGGGGGCCCCAGAGCTGGATGCAGTACTGCAGGTACTGCAGGTCTCACTAAAGCAGAGTTAGAGGGGCAGAATCACCTCCCTGGAACTGCTGGCAACTCTTCTTTTGATGCAGCCCAGGATATTGTTGGCCTTCTAGGCTGCAAATGCACATTGCCAGCTCATGTTGAGCTTCTCATCAGCCAACACCCACAAGTCCTCCTTGGCAGGGCTGCTCTCAATTACTTCTCCTCCCAGCCTTTATTTGTGCTTCAGATTGCCCTAACCCACATGCAGGACCTTGCATGGCCTTGAACTTCATGAGGTTGGCATGGGCCCACCTCTCCAGCCTGTCCAGGTCCCTCTGGATGGCATCCCTCCCCTCCATCATACCGACTGTGCCACACAGCTTGGTGTTGTCAGCAGACTTGCTGAGGGCGCACTCAATCCCACTGTCCATGTCTCCAACAAAGATGTTGAACAGCATCAGTCCCAGTACCAGCTCTTGAGGAACATCACTCACCATTGGTTTCCACTTGGACATCGAGCCACCAACTGCAACTCTTTCAGTGTGACAATCCAGCCAGTTCCTTATCCACTTTATATCTGCATATCATTGTGTATGTGTATACATGAATAAATATATATGTACGCATACATATTATACATATTCATAATGGTCCCTATACCTTAAATAAGTTCTTCTGACCTGTTTATCAAGCTGTTTCCTTCTGCCCATTTTAATTCATATCACTTTCAAAAGTTTTCATCTTTTGGGCAAAAGACTACCCATTTCACCTTTGAAAGGCCAAAACCTTGACTCACACTGCTTGAATTTTGAGTAGCAAATGTTTTGACCAATTTATGTGAGAAAAATTTTCAATATACTTTCATTTTTTACCACTAACTAATATTTCTTTACTTCAAGGCGCTTAAAAAGTTAAGACAAAGGGTTGATGGGCATGGTGTTTTCCATATAACAATTAAATGGTGATGAAAACCAAAAATGATAATTTAATTGATATCAAGCTAAATTAAAAATCTCATAAATGTAATTTTAAACTTCATTGAAATGTTATTTTTCTGGTGAAAATGAAATATTAGTTTGCACAGGGTCTTTTAATATAAATATATTAACATTTTATGCCTCTTAGAAGAGGGCTGTGTATACAAAACACAACTGTAAAACACTGTGTAGGGGACGAGATGCTCTAGGGCAAGAATTCAGCTTTGTTTTTTTTTTCATAAAGAACATTGTATTTGGAAATTAGCATATCAGTTTCAAACTATATCAAACAGCATGGCTTTAGCTAGTCTTTGGCTTTTAGAGGTCTAGACAAGACATAAGATGAGGCCTGTTTTATCTCACTTTTGAGTGCCCAAGTGGTGCATCCCAAACGTTTTGCGAAGTGTCCGTCTTCTGGGCCTTGGCTGTTTGCGCAGCTTCTTCAACGCCGCCTTCCCCAACCGCTCGCTGCCAGCAGCAGCTCCGGCCCTTCCTGGCAGGGGAGTGAAAGTAGCTGTAATTACTGGCTGCAGGTGTAAATGCTTGCTCCATTGCCCTCAGGGAACTGAACCATAGCCATGATTAAAGGTAGTTAGCAATCCCTAATGACTACAAACATGCGGAGCTGATAATTACAACTACTTTTCATTCCACCACCCGTGAGGACTGACCTACTGCCAGCAATAAACTTAGTGGTTTTTTTTTCCTTAAGTTTTGTCCTTTTCTTTTCAGACTTTTATAATTATTTAAAAATTCCCCTCCTTTTTTTTTTTGTTAGATTTTTCTAATCCTTCTTGACCTCCTTTGGATTCATTGTGACCGATGGCATGAGAAAGACTGCTGTAAAGGATTTGATAGTAGCTGGAAAGGGGGCAATACTGGGTAGAGAGGAAATCTGACCCTGTATGGTGACTTTCTATATTTCAATTTGTGCCAGTCATATCAATTCGTACATTACTTTGATGTTCTCAAACCTGTGAAACTCTAGCTAATGTTACTTTTCACATATTAAAGTCAATTACGAGCTTATATACCCTGCTGCTTGATGGCCTAAATGAACATATCCACAATATGGTATCCACAATAAGAGCCGGCTATTTGATCATAAAGCAAATCAGGAAGTTTCTATCACTAGGCTCCAAGCCCGTCTTCTCTGAAAAAGAAAGATATGCAAGTTCCTTAAAATGCTTATCTATTAATCAATTACATTCAAATACAGTCCTCTTTGAAGACACGGGTAAAGGGCAGAGTAGCTGCAGCAGAAGGATTTTTCGTTCTGCAATAGAAAGACACCACTCCCCACATCTGCAGCAACTGGTTTCTGGCACTATAACCATCACTCGTTTTCCCACAGGACACATCTGTTCAGAGGTTCTGCTGTCACCTATGTAATCCCCATTTATGACTGTTGTCACAGAAATACCAGTCTTTAAAACTCGTTGAAATCTATTCTCTCTGCCCTCACAAAAAGTTAAAGGCTAATTAGGGAAATGCAAACAGGAGCTTCTTCTGAGCCTTCAATAACAACTTAACAGATTGTAACACGAAGAACTGAAGAAGTGAACATGCACTTAGTCCCTCTGGCAAAGGAAAAACAAACTGAAAAACATTATGATCTTTTTGGCATTTAAAAAATATCCTTTCTTCCTTTCTATACTGTAACACATAAACTCCAAAATCAATAATGCAGAGTCACTGTTAAAAAAAAAAAAAAAAAAGTACTACAAGATGCTCCAGTTAAAATATTTCTTAACTGGCTCCAGAGGGGCAGAGTCATCCCTTGTCCTCTTCAGCTGGAGCAATTCTGACCAAGAGGTGAGGTTTCATACATGGTAGTGAAGCAAAGCCGGAAAAAAAGGAGTGGAAAGGGGATTTCAAGGTTGAAACTTCTGTACAGCAGACTCCTTCGGGGCTGACATAAAACAATCAGTCAGGAACTTTTGCATGACTCATATTTTTGACAGAGTAGAACTGATTTCAATACTGGACTAAAGATTTGCTCTGCAAATGATTATTGTATATGATCCCACTGTTGGGGAATTTATTTCTTTACTGATGAATTGTGGGATAATCCCATATATTTGAGGACAATTCTGTACAATCTGACCCTGGGAGAAGCAGGACCTTTACCACAGTCTGTGATAAGGGATTCCCATGAGTTAGATTTTCATGGGTATTGACTTATGTGATTTGGGAGAAACCATTTCACCTCCTTGATGATGATGATTTCTCCCTCACTTTTCCTCCCTATTCTTTCTTCTTTTAACTCTTTGTGCCTGGAACATTTTTAATGGTGACTGAATAACACAAAGACCCAGTTTTGTGTGGGTCCTCTGCATATGTAAATCCTATTGCTACTAGTAAATAGCAGAAATACTAAAGTCTGCGGAAAAAAACCCAAAACGACTTATCTCACACACTCCTTTACTAATTGAGCTGCATCTTAGGTAATTTGGATAACACAAGATTTTGTTTTTCTGTCTGGAAAGAAACACAAGACTGGACTGTACAGTCTGAGTTCTTCAATGTGAAAATTATGACCATTAAATCTGTGATTTCAAAATGTGTCAGCAGAAAGCAGAGATGGATGTGGATATATTCTGAGGGTTACTGCCTTAGGGTCAATTGAAACAAGCAGATCTATGGGGCACAACAGCAGAAGGAGCAAGCAATTGCAGGTGCAAATACGCCTGGGGCTTGTCTAACTTCAATTAAAAGAAAAAGTTTGATAGCGCTAATCATTTCTGTCCCTTTACATTTTCAACAGCCGCTGGCATTGCCTAAGCATTTTAACTGCATGCTGGCAGAATTGTGAGCTTGCGAGGAAGAGACATCAGGAAGGGTGATAAAAGGTAGAAGGAAACAGAGGTGCAAACCTGCATTTTCAGGAGAAAGGGTCCAAATGGATATCCAGAGGTCAAAAATGGAACAATTACAGGTCTCCGAGTTTGCACCAGTAACAAATACCTGTCACCCAGCATTTTCAGTTCTTGCGAATGAAATCGTGAGATGTACTACGATGGTGTGCCTGTCCGGGCTGATAGGGTCAAAACCCCATCTGAGAGCCTAGGAGGCATATAAGCGGGTCCTGACAGCTGAGCAAGGCTGGATGTAGTACTGCATTTTACCCCTTTCTCCCCCGCAGCCTGCCCCTTGTCGCTGCCTCATGTTACCCCAGAGGCCGAATATCACAGCAGTGGACAGGTAGGTGCCTGCACCTCGGTACTCCCGTTCGTGCTGCGGTGCCTTACTGTTGACCCACGTTCACTCATGGCTTAAGCTAATGGGCTGCCTGTGGTGTCCCGGGGCTAGAGGACTGCGGGATAAAGGCAGAGGAGTTTGCTAGGGACAGAAAAAAAAAAGTCTTGAACTGCTACAGCAAAGTCTGCCAGAGGTTAGTTTTGAAAGTCCTGATTTTCACTGACTTGCTTCCTTAAAGAGTAAGATGCTCTAGTGGTCTTACTAAAAGTCCGGTTTCCTATTTTTGTGTTCTGATTGTGCTCAATTTTTGTATGTGAGTTCTTGCTGGGTTGATCTGCTGCTTAGGTTTCCTATTTTTGTGTTAATCTGATTGTGCTCAATTTTTGTATGCGAGTTCTTGCTGGGTTGATCTGCTGCTTGTAGAAATAGATTATTTTGCAGTGCGCGGATGTGTGTGGATTAGTAATACCTAATGGACTGAAGTCTAATTGGAGAGAGAGATATGTGCGTACAGGAGAGAAGCCTCGAGGAAGACCATTTTTCAGTGTCTTTAACAGAGATCAGAGGCCATGATAACTTAGCAAAGTAAGTTTTCAACTCCAAAAATCTACATTCAAATTTTGGCTAAGGTCTTGAGTGAAAGCCAGTTTGCCATGGCTTGAGCTGGCTTCAAATCAAGTTATTCAGAGACCTTCTGTAACACGCTGTATGCTTTGACTAGCTAAAAAGATTAGCCAGGGCTGTGGCAAGCAATTGATGTAGAATGGCAGAGGGCTGCCTCCTGCTATCCGTTATTCTTCCCAGAGGTAAAATCCTATCTCTGCTGCTGTCACCAGCAGCACTTCTTTTGATTTTAGTGAGAATGAATCTGATTTATATGGGCCTTGTGTATGATCAGAGATATGTCCAAATCAAGCCTCTGTAACTGATTTTTCGTCTATCTGAATTAATCAACTAATTGTGAACAATAACAAAGGAAAGAACACATGTCAAATTTCAAATTTTCTAGCTTGGGGCTTGAGTGAGAATGAGGTGTGGATGGGGGGTTGGGGATTGAATTTAAACAGGTTTTAGTTTTTTCAGGGAGAGAGTTAGCAGAACATGTTTCTATGGGTGATGCTACATAGTGGGCAGTACTGTTGTAACAGAGCTAAATCATCTCTTTGGGAAAGGTAGAGCTGAGTGAGAGCAGGTGAAAGAGAAAGATTTGCTATACTGGAAACTCTTATGTGCTCCAACAGAGCCAAAAGTGTGTTTGTTCCCAGTGCTCTTTGTTCATAGTAGGTCAAGCACAGAAACCCACTGAGGATGTGGTATGGGCTCAGTTGTGTTTGGTTTTCTTTTGCTAGGGACCTTAAGGAAACACAGCCGTAGCAGGTCTGAAGGTACCATCTTTTTAAATGACAGCTGCAACATTTTCTTCTGTGAATTTAGCCTCAAGGATCTTATTCACTCTCAGATCTTTCAGATCACATCTCATCTGCTTCTGCTTTGTGTAATCAACCAATTAATAATGGCTTGAGAAGCAGGCAGGGATAATGGGCATACACTTTGTAAAAGAATAATCGGGAATGTGAAAATAAATTGTATAGATTGTAATTGTTTTCCTTACCTCTCATTCTTTTTGCACCACATTAGTCCTTGTAGTACCTCGGGGAAGAATATAAGATAAGATGGCTATTCTGGGTCAGACCAAAACTCTCATCTAGCCAAGTGCCTGTCTTTGACATGGACTATTAAAAGATGGTTTGGAACTGCGATAAGAAAAAGTAAAGGCAGAGAAATCTTTTTCCCAGTACTTCTCCGCTATCCAGCAATTAGTGTTTTGGAGAATTCCTAAGCTAGAATTTGTACATATTGCTGTTCTCCTGCTTAGGTATTTTATATGCTTAGCTATTGCTGTTGCAAAATCCCACAATTACTACCCTCATGGATCTTGTGAGGTAGAAAAGTGGTATGTTATATCCACATTATGGATTTTGAACTGAGGAGCAGAGAGACTTGAAATGCCACCATCTAAAAATAGATTAGAGCTGTTACAGTTCATTAGCACAATAAAAACTTTGGAACAAATTGATACCAAGCCTGTCCTTAAAAATCTGACCTCTCTATAAACTTCCTATTACAATACTACATGATGAGACAAGGGTGACTGCAACCTGAAATTTTATGATAGTTCTGTTTTGCTTCACTTTCCCAGTAAATGCCATCAACCCGATCCTATATACTATGACTTCAATTACACAGGGTTACTTCCAGATGACTTTCAGACTCCAAGATCAGGTACACCCAATTAAAGACGGAAAGGTGTATGGATGTGTGGGACTGTCCCGGTTTGAGGTAAAACAGAACCAATTTCGTTCAGTAACTCTGCTTCTTAGCTGGGCCTCTTCTAACTGAAATTAACAGCTATTGTGCAGACAATGTTCACGCTCTCAGAGTGGTAAGACCAATGTTTATAGCTGATGCCCAGGCATGGTATGCAGAGAGGCCCTTGCTTATTCTTATTGCTATAACACCCAAGGCCAACCAACTTTGTTATGTGCCCCGTTGGAGGGTCAAAAGTGGAAAAGCGCAGTGGGGTCCCACCCGTGGGGAGGAGCGGGCAGGACAGGTGACCCCAAACTGACCAACGGGATATTCCATCCCATCTGCCTCATGCTCAGTATAAAAGCTGAGGGATCAAAGGGTCAGCTCTCTTTCTTCAACGGCCGACATCTGAGGAGGACTCTGTTCATCTGCCTTTGATCTCGATCCTGAATGCAAATCCGGAACCCAGTTCCCGTCCGTCACTGAGTCCAGCCTGGGACTGCCTCAGTGCCGGCCGGGGTCGTGATTGTCATCTTTTCCCTCCTCTGCCTCTCTCTTTGAAGAGGGGTAGAGGGGAGCATCTGTCAGTCCCATCTGGGGTCCCCCAGGTCCCCAGTAGCAGATTTGGCCTAAACCACGACAGGGATGTTCGTCAGAAATTTGCTGATTGTTTAAAGGGATTTTCAGGTTGTTGAAAATGTCAATAGCTCGTGACACTATGACATCATACTGCCAAAATAAGTAACTTGTAGGTTAGAAGGACTTTGGATAGATGGGAGAATACATGTCAGGAGGTCTAAGCTAATACTAGGCAACAGGATGACCATGAGCCTGCAATGTGCCCTGGTGGCCAAGAAGGCAAATGGCATCCTGGGGCCCATCAAGAAGAGTGTGGCCAGTAGGTTGAGGGAGGTCATCCTTCCCTTCTACTCTGCCCTGGTGAGGCCGTATCTGGAGTATTGTGTCCAGTTCTGGGCTCCCAGGTTCAAGAAAGACAGGGAACTGCTTGAGAGGGTCCAGCAAAGGGCTATAAAGTTGATTAGGGGATTAGAACATCTCTCTTATGAGGAAAGTCTGAGGGACTTGGGTCTCTTTAGTCTAGAGAAAAGAAGACTGAGGGGGGATCTTATTAATGTTTATAAATACTTAAAGAGAGGGTGTCAGAGGGGTGGGAACAGTCTTTTCAGTGGTGCCCAGTGATAGGACGAAGGGGAACGGGCACAAACTTGAACATAGGAAGTTCCATCTTAACATGAGGAGGAACTTTACTTTGAGGGTGGCAGAGCACTGCAACAGGCTGCCCAGAGAGGTTGTGGCGGCTGACTCTGGAGACATTCAAAACCCGCCTGGATGCCGTCCTGTGCAACCTGCTGTAGGTGATCCTGCTCTGGCAGGGGGGTTGGACTAGATGATCTCCAGAGGTCCCTTCCAACCCTGACTATTCTGTGATTCGGTAATGTACAGGAGGTCTCTTTTATCACTTGGACTACACTGCCTTGGCACAGTGCTGCTACTCTGTGGAAAGTCTTCAATGCTCTGTCCTGCTTAGTTAACTTGTGACACTCTCTATCACTATTATTTTAGCATCTCAAAATCACTAGTGTATTTATCTTCATACCACTTTGAAGATGTAGCGAGGACCTGAGCACTATTCTCTAAATGGACAGAAAGGTGTAAAGTCTGCACGGGTGGTACCACAATGTTTAACCTTCAAGTACCTGGCTCCAGGATTAACATGTGCCCTTAGTGAGTAGATGGTACTAAGACTTTAAAGACAGATGTATGTTTTGTATCCCGCTCATTTCACAAGCTTACATCCCCATCTCCACTAGAGCTTCATAGCCTGGGAACCTTACCTCCAGGTAGATCTTCCAGCTGGCCATACAGAACACAGCAGAGGTGATTCCCTTTATTTTTTTCTTTTTTAAGAGGACTTTGAGGGTAAGAGAGTGAAAAGGTCTGTTATAATGCTCCCAAAATAAACCAGGATAAGAGGCCAAAGCAGAAATTTTCCTTACTGCTGCAGTCTTAGTGGTGACATTTTATCACTTACATGATGATAGACAGACTGCAGGAACAAATGTGAGGCTGTAATTCTAATTAAAGACATTTGTTAGGAATTTATCTTGCTTAATCTTGTTTGTTTGTTTTTAATTAATAGGCACTTATTGTCACAAGGTTACTGTAGTCCAGAAAGGCATTTTGTACAATGAGTACTGAAATGCTCTGCTTCGACTTCAACAAAACGCATCAAAATACTCTTATAACTATTGCTACATGATTATTGTTCACAGCTCATATGTTTGGTTAACTGTGTGGCATCTGGTTTGGATACTTGGGTATTATGCTGTGATCATGAATGGCTAATAAAGCTATGTGGTAAGTACTTAAAAGTTCGTACTAATGTAACTGTAAGAGTTAAAAGCTCTATATTATTTTTTCTTATTCTGTTCATCCAGAAAGCTGGTTACAATACTTGCAGTGTATTGGCTGGATGCAACTGATAGAAGTTTTAATGATCTTGATCCAAAGAAAGGCTTTAACAAAAATTACATATTTTGAATAAGAGATAAAGATGCTTAGAAATACTTATGGATAACATAGGATAAACCCCAAGTTTCCTGAAAGCAGAAAAACATCAAAAATCTGGTCTTTCTTCCAGATCTGTTCATTCAGTTAGATGAATAAAATACGTATGTCTTTGGTGTAACAGTCTACTGGTAGGGTTTTCCCTACCCATTATTTTATATATGTGTCTCCTCATAAAAATCACACTGTTGGGAAGATCATAAAGAAAGATAATCTCATTTATATTGCTGTAGACTGTAGATAGAAAGACTTCTCTTCTGCATTGGAATTTAGAGACACTTATGAAAGGAACCCCAGACTTGTATATGACAAAGAAGCACAGCCTGGATCCCAGCTGGATACAAAGAAAAATCCATAGATTGTACTGATGTTGGTGCTTCTTGCTCTTTTCCCTGCCAACTAGTTTGCTTCCATGTTTTACATCAAAGGAAAGTCAAATTTTATGGTGAGAGATTTAAATCCTGATATGCCTGATGTCCTATCTTGGCATCTGTGGAGAGATAGCGTCAGGACAGGGAAACAAATTTGTCATCTCATTATCTTTTAATTTGGATTAAAAACACCTCTAAATAGTTGGCCTTCCAATGTGGCTCGCTTTTGATATTTCTCAATGGCACAACATACCGCATTGCTAAATGTAAATTGCTCTTGGCTAGTTTTTCAAAGTAATTTGACTACATAGTTTGATTTTGCTCTAACATAATCTAGAAACTGTTTCCCAGTAGTGGAACAAAGGGAATGTGAAGAAACTATTATACAGAATTCCTTGCAATTTGCTCTTTTCTTACACCGCCTCTCATATTTTGCTTAACTATAGCAATCTTCCTAGGTTCAAATGCTCTACTTAGATGTATTCAGTGATTACATGAACTGTATGGATTTCATACCTTAGATGAGACTTTGCTTAGAATACTAATGTTACGTGCTTTACAATAATGCAGTGAATCCCAATTTGGGTTTGATTGCAATAATCTGGAGTCAAATGTGCAAACCCTTGCTAATTTAAGTTGATTTTACCTTTATCGTTTTGCATACTACATGATCTAGAGCCACACAAACAAAAGCTTGTTTGGACTTACCATGCTTTCCTTTTCAGAAAACAGAATTCTTTTTAATTAAAAACACTTTAAAAAAATCAGTATGTGTAATTGCTAACACCTGCTATGTGTTACTAACAGATGTTTCTTACTTACCTAAGGGAACTGTTATAATTACACTATAAGCTTATTGGAATGGCATTTAACCAAGATAGTTTAGGAACTTTAGGTGGTGACTTTGTGTTATTTTATTCATCTTTCCTCTAAAAAACTTTTAAAAATAAACCAGCCAGCCCTCCTCACCTCCCCAGCTCATATTCACCAAACACAGCTTACCACAATTAAGCTTTGGATGTTCAGCCTCTCCTTGCTCCTCGGTCCATCCCTGAGCATCGAGGACGAGTTTGCATGTGTCGCTCCAAGCGTAGCGCTGGAGCTGGTCTTGGCAAGGCCCAGGATGGGGCGGTTGTGTGAGGTCTTACAAGTCATGCTAATAGTGGGGTTTGAGGAGTGCAGACTTGCTGCGTGGTCTTGGGCAGCCCACTTAACCTCTCCCCCTCTCTTGGGGGTCGGACTAGATGATCTCGCTCCCTTCCAACCCTGACCATTCTGTGACTCTGTATTCTTCTCCGTGAAATACCAGCAACGTGGCCTGTTGGGAGCCCTAAGTCAAAGGTCTTTGCCCAGGGTTTTGAGTCCTTCAGGTGGTCAGTGGAGGTCAGTATGGGTAGATCTGAGTGTTGTCCTGTCACTAAGACCTTGCAGTCCGGAGGCAGGTTGGCCTCATGGGCGCTGCGGAGGTCTGCTGGCATGGCGGGTTGCAGGAGGTACAGTGGATTCCTGCATCTTCAGACTCGACTGCAGAGCACGACACTCCGCCTTCTCCCTCTGCATCTTCATTTATGAAACTAATCACACAATTACCTGCAGGCATGTGTTAAATATGACACTGGTCTCTGCAAAATAATGGGCCAATTGCAAACAATGAATAAAGAGAGGCAGCTCCATTTATAACTGCTGTTTCAACAGAGCTGTGTTGTAATCAAAGTGATCTGAGGGTGACTCATTAATTAATTGATGTTCTTTTTTATTATGTGCTATTGAGTTAATGAGTAATTTGTGCTAGATAACTCTCTGAACACACTGATTACGTGAGATATTTTCTGGGGCTTTCATACCAATGACATGCTGAATAGGTGGAAGATGGTATTTGCTTATGTATACTCATTATTAGCAGGTTCAGGATGAATATAAATCAGCAGAAGGGCATTTTAAAAGGTATTACATACATGCAACCCTTACTTTAAGGCTTTAAACAGATACTCTTCAGCTTTTAATGCCTTAAATAGTATTAAAATCACTTCCTTTACAATACTTCTATCACCCACAATTGGCAGCTTCTAGAAAGGGTGCCTACACAAAAGATTTTTACTGGGAGCATGTTTGTGCTAATGGCCTATTATCTTGCACATACTGTATTTTGGTTTCTTTTTGCAATGTACTGAAGTGAACAGTAAACAGGTTTGGTCTGCATCATTGGACTGAAGTAGAAGAAATGTATTAAGTGAATATGTAATTGGGTTTTTTTATCTAAAGTGGTATTTAAAAGAATAAAAACACTGTTCTTATATACAGTACACACTTTGCTTTCTGTAGTTTGAGTTGTTAAAGCTTTTGCTTTATTGAAACCACAACATCTCCAATGCCATAGGAGTTTTTTATTCATTAAACAACAAATGGCTAAATTGATAATTTAGTCTGACAACAGCAGCACAGTGGAAGCTTTCAGAAGAATCAGCTAAATGTATAAAATTATACCCAGCAATCACTACAGACCTTCATTTTTGACAAGATTTGTTCTAGGTACAGATGACTGTAAACTACCTACTGCTGAGAAAA
This sequence comes from Charadrius vociferus, assembly GCF_000708025.1. NCBI lineage: Eukaryota > Metazoa > Chordata > Aves > Charadriiformes > Charadriidae > Charadrius > Charadrius vociferus. The sequence goes on from NW_009647222.1 coordinate 3,545,939, forward strand.
TTATAAGAAGCTGCTGTATATTATGTTGAAAAAAGCCTTTAAAGTACTTTGTCTGTACAGGCAAAACCTTGCCACAGTCTCTGTTTGTTTCTTTTCCCCACAGTCTCCCTTCTCACTGACCACTTTTCAATCTATTTTCCTCAAGTCTTTTTATATGTAGGCAATTAGGAACATTTGAGGGGTCGGTGGATGATTTTTCTTTATTTACATTACATGAGCATAAATTTGAGCATTTCAGGAGGGTAGGAAGAGGCAAGAAGGTGTGCTTAAAAAAAAACAACAAAAAAACAAACAACCCAGCAAATATGTTAAGCAAGATAAAAATACAATTACGAAACAGATCAACTTTAGCCTTGGTCACTGCTTCTGCAGAATCCAGGCTGTCCTGATTCATCACCACTCGCGGCAGATAACAGACACAGCAGGTTATGGTTGGCAGAGGAGCTTTCTACAGTTGAAAATCAAGGTTTGATAATTTGTACTTTTCTGTGTGGCTTAAAAACCAGCAACCCCAAACCAATAGATTTTAAAAATTATTGTTATAATTATTTTTGTCTGGCTAAACTTAGAGATTTGTACAGATAGAGATAAAATACCCTCAAGACAGGAGATACAAGTGGGAGCATTCCTGCCTGGCAAATGAGCATACACTGAGCAATGGTCACTAGCAGAACATTTTGCTGTATGCAGACAGAGCATGTTGACACACACAGCGCTGGAGAAGGAAACCTAAGGTAGATAACTCGAAGCAACTCAAAGGAATGGTCTAGACCTCTGTCAAAAAGATCAATAAAGCAGTCTGGCAGATAATCTCTCTTCAATATTGTCTTATGATATTATACTTTCATTATACTTATTGGAGTTGTAAATGTTTCCATTAAATATTTCAACTCCCAGTTATTATGTTAACAGCCAGGCAAGATGGAAGTTTGAAGTACAGGAAAAATGTGTAATCGATCTCTGACCCACCTCAAACCTAAGTTTATACTGTATCCTCTACACACAAATTTTAGATATGTATGTGAACAAGATATATGAGCTTAAAGTGCTCAAAGCAATGCCATAACATTGCAGCACTTCAAACAAGCATATCAACATTTCTTTATCCTTACATCAATTAAGGTTGATGGAATGGTAAGGCTATTTTATTTCTCCATAGCAGAACCACCCCCCTCTTCCCCATTTTGAGCATATGTCACAAAACGCACACATGCACATGAGTAACATGGCATGTAACAATAAGCCTCTATTTTCCCATTCCACTCTTGTAATTTACCCTATAAAGAGCTGAGCAGTGGCACTTTGTGGTAATGAGAGAGCACTTCAGTATTTACAGGACTATTAGCGCGTAGTTGCCTCCATCCCCAACAAAGCCTTCCACAGGCTTGATTGGTTTTGGTCCTCTCCTACCTCAGATCTGTGGTACCTACTGCACATGTGAATGCTCTGCTTCTCCCAGGATGTCCTAATGCTACTAGTAACATTTGCATGCATAGCTCTTGGTTTTCTGAAGAGCCAAAAATGCTTTACAAAAGCAGTGTATGCACTAGCCCCATTTGGAAGAGAGGGGCAACTGAGGCACAGAGTTGAGTGACTTGCCCAAGCTTACAGCAAGTCAAAGACAGAACCATGGTCCCTTCTGTCCTGTTCCTCAGCCCTATTTCTGAACTAGGGATTTCTATCCAGTCTGTAGTCTACTAATGGAAAGAAAAAGAGACGTCTTTCTGGCTTCTAACTGAAAGACACAACAGAGGATGGAGGAGAAAATTGAAATTGGAACCAACGTAAGATAATATGATTCTTCCCTTTCTTGGCCATCCTCAGCTTCATGGAAAGGACAACTTTTTTATTGCAATTCAAGTAGATCTGGAAGAGCCTAATAGTACCTCTGACATCAACTGCTTTGTTATCCCAAAGATATTAAGGGACTGTGGAAGGGAGTGGAAGAGAGACTTGTGCTCAAGGTTAGGAAGGAAGATAGTCCACAAAATAGGGCTAAATTTCATTTGAAAAACTATGTGGAACTATTCCTTCTAATTAGCAAGAACAGCCTGAGGAGTCGTTGCATTTCTTACTGGTCCTGTATGAGTCAAAGTCGGGTTTTGCGAGCCATGCTTATTTTTAAAATGGTTTACAGCCAGAAACAAAACCACACTGTAACAACAGTCATTAGAATTAAATATCCATTTCTAAATCAAGCCACTGTGCAGTGTACTCCAAACCATACACTAGAGGAATTACCCCACTGCATTACAAAGTTTCTTTCCCCATCCCCAGGAAAAACATGTTGAAACTGCGCAACGGGACAGGCAGAGCAAGTAAGGACAGCACTGAACTTGAGCAGAGGTGGGAGTTCTTAATCTAAATAAAAACAAGAGTTTAGCTTAATAGTAACACAGGGTATAGTGGGTTTCTTTTATTTCTTTCTCTTTTTTTTTCTTTTTTTTTTTTTTCTTAATGTTGATTAAATATGCATTTAGCAACTTTTTAAACATTCATCCTGCTCTCCTTTGCCAAACACCTGTAAGCTCTGTCAGGGACACGAGCACTTAGGGACATCCTGCTGATGCAATAGCTGCGTGGCTTTAAAAACAGGTCCACCTCTCCCAGAAAATGGACTGCTTGCCAACAGTAGCTGTCAGCAGTGACTCCACCTCTGTCAAAAGGATTTTAATTGCCAGTATGAATGGGACAAACCTGTAGGATCTTGGCATGGACAGCAAAGTACCTCTGCAGTAGAGCTCTCACTTTCTGTATCGTTATTTCAAAGTTTTGCCCATCCACATCAGCATTTAAAATACTTCCAGTACTCACTGAAGTGGGTAGTTAGTAACCAGTCACCCTCCTAGTGTCAGTTCCGGGTCATTTCCTTAATGTAAATACGCCCTTTAGAGGGGGCTGTTTACTGTGCCTTCTACTTTCACTTTTTTCCAGGGTTTGTTGAGGACACAGCCCCAGAAAACTTCAGGGTTAAGCTCTGATTTAAAAAAAAAAAGAAAAAGGAAAGAGAGAGAGAGACCCCTAAAATTTTAAAAATGTATATAAACAGAAGTTCTCTCCGTTTCCTCTCCCCCCTCCAATTAAATGATTTCAGAAAAATAACATATATTTTTTATATATATATATATAAAATAAGATACCCAGAGGCACTGGTTTGCATTAGGGCTTAATTTCCAGCTAAATTAAAAATCAAATCCAGGCATTTTGAATGCCTAAGGGGCACAAAAGCAGCACCCAAAATCATTAACTTTTGCACCTTTTATAATATACCCCAAACCGGTCGGATTTGTTTTTCAAAATTTTGTAGTAAAATAAAAGTGCTCTTTGACGAAAATCTATGCAGTTAAACAGCAGATGCTTAACCCCTGAAAAATAGAGGCTTATAACAGAAGTGCTGATAGACCCTTAACCATAGTGTCATTAGCAGCAGGCGCTGCTAGAGTTATTAGTTTTCTAAATAGTTTTAATGTAAACAGTATTCTTAAGCTCTAAGTGTAGCATAATGGTTGGGATTTGCTCTTTAATTCTTTTTACTAGAAAGATACAGCTCATTTAAAATAGCTGGTAGGTACAGAAAGCATAAATATACAGGAAGTTTAGACACTGATTGTACTAAATGCAACAATACAAAGAAGCAAACAGGAACACAAATGGTAACACAATAAAACTGTATTACATTTGTGCTTCAAATATTACAATACATTATATACAATAGTCCAAAATAAACATCTCATGCCAAATGACACAAAAAGAAACAAAAAAACCCCCAAACAAACCAAAAACCCCAAGAGCAAGCAAAAAGAATCCAGCTGTATGTACAGTACCTTTTTAATTAACATTCAACTCTGAACTGGAGCAATTTTCACTACATACAGATGCAGTCCGCCTTTTATTTCACGCAACCATTCTGTCTCCCTAGATCTATGCTATTCAGTAGGTTCCTGTGTCATTTCTTATATACATGTTGAGCAAAAAAGATAAAAGAACGTAGTGCTTTGTATTCTTAATGATGTGGCATCAGATCAGCGAACCTGGGGTGCATAACCTTCTTTCATTAAACCCTCCTCATAGTCTGTCTGGCACAGAATCATGTTGTTCTTCAGGAAAAATTTGTCTCCAACGCAAAATCTGAAATTACAATAATAAAGGGAGAAAAAAAAAAAAAAGGTAGTTTCAGGATCAACGATGTGGTATGATCTTACACATAAGGACTGTAAAACAAGTGTTCACGGTTCCGTTGCACTGACCACACGGCTCGCACCTCTGCTGTCTGTCGCAGCGCACGCAGGCACGTGTGCGCGTAGGCGAAAGCCCAGCAGAGGAATTGCTCTGGTATCTTAGAATTAATCCCGTGCTCTCAACAAAATCTAGCGCGTTCAAGCGCTTTTCCTTCCCCAGCCGAGGACTTCATTCAAAGCCCACCGAAGACTGTGGGAGTCTTGGATCAGGTCACTAGCACACAGATAAAACAGAATAAATATCCCAGGCTGCTGAGTTGAGTGAAAAGTAAATGTTCTGCTTTCACACAAATCAGAAGGAAAACAAAGAAGGAAAAGAAAGACCGTATGCAGTAGGAAGCTCATCTGAGATACGTTATGTTTGTCCTGTGCAGGCTCACCGGTAAGAACTTCGTGTTATATTCCAGTTGGATATTTTACTAGAACTGATTTAAACCAGTGGTGCTGGGAACCGTTTCTAGCACACACACAACTTTACATACACTGTGATGCAAACTAGAGACGCGCAGGCAGGTATGCAGAGAAACCTTTTCCTTTTTTCCTGTAGGAGCTGATTATAAATTTAGTTACTCAGCTAACTACTCTCTCTCTTGTGGTGTCAGTATACCTACCTTGTTATACTATTACGCGCATCGGAATGATCTGATTGCTACAAAACGCCACCGAGATATTTCGTTTGTTTTCCTCTGATGAGTAGGAAAATCAGGTAACACTAACGCTCCTGGCCGGTTGGCTTCAAACTTCGAGTAAAGTGGGATTTCCCAGCTAAGCAGTATGCTTGAATATAAGGAAGCTCTTCGCTGACATCCCCCCTCAACCCTTCCCCCCAACAAAGCCAATCTCCTTGAAGATACTTAGGGAGCAAGTGAATAGGGGCAACACATAGAAAAAGAGTTTCCCTAGTGACTGCCTTGGCAGGGGTACATGCCTTTGTTTATAGTGAACTCTCCAGCTATAAAATATATTGGGAGGCACTGCTCACATTATTCCAATTAAAATGAAAGAAAGTAACCTAAATGAACCCCTTAACATTGATGGGAATAAATGAAACCAGTTTCTACCAGCTAATTATGGATCTCGCTACATAAAGTATTGTTTAATGTGTAATGGATTATAATGTCCTTTTTTGTATAATTTCCAAACGGTGACATCTTGGACACAATTAGGGTCAGATATAAATGCTTGTGTTGTTTACGGTAGATTTAACAACAGAGTAGCTATGGGAATAGCTGTATATGTATTTAATTGTAACAATTTAACCTTCAAATAGTGGTGCCTGCTGTAGTTGACCCAGTAAAACTACGTAAATGACACAGGTTGACCCGCCTGACCTCTGATAGTGGTCTCTCTTTATCAGATAGTCAATTTCTAATGATGTTCAGGCAGAAATCTTGGGGAATTGTCACAGATTAAATTGTGTATTGAAAGCAGTCCTTTAATGTTTTGTGAAGTTGGAGGTTTAAATGAGTAGCAGTTGGACTGATTTACATTTGTGAAGATTGGAATGCTAGACAAACAGTGAACCCATTTATTTTCCAACTGGGTAGCTTTGGAAATTTATCCTTATGCTAGCTAAATAGATAGAGGGAAAATAGTGTAATAAAAAAGTGGATTGAAAAGAATTAGCTCTGCTCTTAAAGGAAAATTGGTTTGTTTATTTGTGGACTTTTTTTTCTGTAGGATTACTGCCTGCTGCTGATGATGATTGAAAATAGAGATTATGGAATGATCCCAAAATCTTTAAGTTATTTATGGTCGAGACTCTTTTATAGAATTTACAGGTTCCTGCTATCCTTCCCAACCCAATCCTGGTATATTAGCCTACTAAACCCAGAAAAGGATTTTGAGGAGATGTGTTGAAATGTAGAATTCTTGAAACAAACAAGCTCTTTGGCAGCTTCCCTAGTTTCCATCCTTTGTATTTCTGTCCATCGACAACAACTCTGACAAAAAATCTCTTGTGCATTTTACCAGATTAGGTAAAGGAGCCTTAACCAGTGCTAATATGTAAAAGTGTTTTTCCCAAGGAAGTCCCATTAAAACAAAAGAAAAAAAAAAATCCTTCTCAATGTCTCTTGAAGGAACATATGCATTAATGTGGACTGAAGCAGGAGAAGTTAGGTATTGTGACAAATCAGTCCCTCCATTACAGTTAGCCCAAGGATTACTGATGGGGACTGAGCAGGGGATGCCCGCCCAGCAGTGCCCACCACACCAGAGGCACATCTCCTTGTGGGTCAGGCACCAGTGGGAGACAACCACCTCTGTTCACCCAGCAAAAAGCACTAACTCTGAACTGGGAACGCTGTTCAGCTACATGTTCCTTTGAGTTCCAGCATAACACAGAACTTATCAGACTAATTTGTTTAAAATATTTAGTAAATGAAAAATATGCTGCCGAAGTGCAATTCACTTGCACAGCAATACTTTCGCATGTGACTTGTTGCAATATCGCTTGCATCAAAACCCTGGCTGAAGGATTTTGTTTCTCAGCCCTCGGAGAAGTGCCACGGTTTGAATTAAACCGCACCAGCGACACCAGGGAGTCAGGATGCCTTTCCCAATAAAAAGTGTCAATGCCTTTTGCTTTTGCTATGTTAATATGTCGAGCCAGAAATGCTCTACCTATGTCTACATGGCATTTGACAGCTTTATGCATGAGTGCCTTTAAATGTACACAGTTCCACAAATCATTTACCTTCCAAGTGTACAGCTGTCTCGTGGAAAGGCTGCCAGTGGCCTGTCTAGACGCATTTGGCTGTGCGATAACCTGTGGGGTGGGGGTCTGTCTGCATGGTAAGACCCCCTCTGGGTTCATCTGGGGCTGTGTTTGCACGCTGGGAGAGGCGATCCTCTGTACCTTGGGGGAAACCTGTTACTTGCAATACTTCAGTGTTCAAATTCTGCAACAGTTTTTGTATAGTGCAAGTTCAGTGAGCGAAACACATCGTTGGCAAAGACTGACAGTGAGGCTCACATGTGTCCCTGGGTACTAAATGTGTGAATTATGCGCTCATTAGGTGACAAGGGGTGAGCACTAGGTGAAAAACATTTAAAGGTGGCACGCTAGCTCCTAAGTACAATGACACCAGGCAATTAGATGGTGGAAATATAACAAATTCTGTCCATCCACACTTTCCACCTTATTTGACTCTCAAAAGCAGATTTAGCCTCTTCTGAAGTCAAAGAGCTAAGTCTTGCAGCTACTTCAGATTGGTTTTTGCACACTCTAGGATTTAAGCCTGCCTCAGCTTTAAAATGGAAGGGTAAATTCAAGCCTACCCTTCCACCTCCAGCGAGTGGTTTTTTCATGGAATTGGCATAGGATGTAAATCAGGACACAATTTGGGCATGTACATCAAATGGAGTCAAGGAGCATATTGAGATGCCACTGGGTTAGGAGTACATAATGAGGCAAGACTATTACTCTTCTAGCAGGCAGATGGTAGTCTTCAGCCTTCCCTAAAACCCTCACCCAATTTATTTAATAGGCATGCAAAATGAACGGGGGAAAATATACAATAGGCTGCATTAACATGCCAGATTGGACTTACCACCATAAATTGATAATACTACTTTTGACACGACTGTGACATTAGTAGAATGACCATTATAATTAACCCACATCCTAGAACTCCTGTCATATTTTACAATGGCAAAAGGAAAGCCATTTATATTACAAAATGACCCCTGTTATCACCTTGTTTGGAAGGGGAAGGTGTGCCTAGACTAATCGCAAGAAGTATAAAACTTCCATTTTGAGAAATAGCAATTTCATTGTTCAGAACAGATATTTAAGGAGATCTCACTGCTGCCTGTCATCTTTTCTGATGTACAGGACGTGCGTCAAGGTACCGAAGACTTCTTAAGAAAGCAAGAGAAACATTGCCGTGAACAAAGATGGCTGTGGGTGAAGTGCCTCCTCTGGTAATGTCATCTTTTTGTTGTTGTAGCAAGAAACAAAATCTGGAAGCATTTAATTGATTTCCTCTAGGATAAAGAAAGCTCTGACTTACCACACCCACACCCTTCCCCTCTGCTTTGTGCACTCAGTGATGTAACTGGTCCTCTGCTTTTCCTCCTTTCTTCTTTTTTGTAAAGCTCCTTTGAGTATCCAGTATAACTCAAATTAATGTTAACCTATATTCATCACTAAGAGAACAAAGCCACTCTTTTACATCACAGCTCATCAGTCCACACCTATGGTTTACTAATTCTAGGGTTCTATCAAAATGATCATTTATTGTCAAAGGCTGGGAAGGGGGAGCTGTGCCTGGGTTTGTACATTTTTACCAGTACAATACAGTATACATACACACAGAATCCTAGTTCAACTTACAACGACAAACCTCAACTTGGTGTGCTTTTCATTTACTATTTTTTTAAAAGCAGGTAAGGAAAATGTATTAATTTTTATTCTAAATTTAGAGACACTCAATGAAAATAAGCAGTATTCACATCTTCAGAATTTCTAAAATGACCACTCATGCAAAAATCGAATGCTGGTGTTTGAAATAAGGACGTCCCTGGCATTGCATTCTCTCCCCCCTGCTTGACAGAGAACAAAGGCAGCATTGTGTGGGCATTTTTCAGTTTATGCTGGAGGTAAGTGTTTACAGCTACATCAGGACAGCGATTTGAATGAGTGTGTAACCATTTTCAGTCCAGTTCCCATTAAAATAAAGGCTGTTTCGGATAGAACAGTTGATTTAAATACCCTACAGTGATAGCAGATGGGAGTTTTAAACCATACCCTGAGTTGACTTCAAACAGCAGAGAGAAAATATCGCAGAAGTATGGAACAAGCTGCTAAAGCAGCCGACAGAGTGAAAGGAAGGACACGGAAACTCTGGAAAGTGGGAAAGCCGAAGGCAGACTGAGATCATCGCTGTAGTCAAAAGTGTCAAGCAAAGATACAGCTGAGCCCACTTGCAAGATTTTCCACTCCATTTTGCTAGTCACACACATGCAACCTGACAAAGTGTGAAAGGCAGTGTCTGTTTACAAGTTTATTTTTCCAGTGGTTTCCTTTTTTTTTTTTCCTTTAAATTTTCTGCAGAAATTAACTATATGAGGCTACTGCCAGTGTGAGGCGAAGTGCTTCTGAGGAGGAGTTTAATATGTTTACAGAGAAGAAAGGGGAGCACTCACACCATTAAGATGACTGTCACTAAGCTCTGCGGCTATTTAGGAGATAGAAAAACTTCAAATTAGGAGTAAGCTGGACAGAAACATGAAAGATAAGGGGATGCTAAAACCTTTAGGCTAGGAGCAGAGCTTAATATTCACAAAATCCTCACAGCTTTAAGAATCAGTATCAAGGAAAAAATGGGGAAAATATGTCAAAAACTGGTTGGACGGAGCAATTAGATCCCAGAGCTGAATAGCTTTATGAAAGGGAAAATATGTGGCAGTGCCTATTTGACCCCGGGGGACTGGGCTTGGTGGCTCAGAAGATCTCTTTCAGTCCTTTCTACATCTACAGTCCCTCTTCCTAGAATGCAGTATGTGAGACAATGCATTTTTCTTCTCACTCTGAAAATGTAGCCTTCAGGAGGCCAATAAAAGGGGACGGGCACATTATGAGTTAGTTCAGAGATGGAGTTTACAGCCCAAACAAAAGTCCCCTGAAATCAAGGGGGTCTAACTACCATCCACGCTGAAACTTGAGCTAGATGGTGAGTTGTAGATACTCAAAAATAATAAACCAAAGAGTGAAGTTGAACATAAAAGCAGAAAAATCACCTAATCTTTCACAAAAAGCACTAGGCAAAACCAGGCAGGCCTCTCTCTTGCTGGGCCAGGATCAAGTATTTCAAGGGCAGGAATATGAGGGTCATGAGATAGCAAGACTGAAGAACGGGCTGCCCCAAGGATCGGTGCGATGTGAGTTAATAGATTTATTAGCTAGCTTGGAAGGCAGAAGGGACAGGGAGAAGCAACCAGGCACAGAACATCGGAAGAAATTCAGTGTTGGGAAAGACAAAGTAATGCAAACTGAAGAAACATCTTAGTCTACTCATGAACACTGCATATATTTTGTTATGAAAAAAACCCAAATGGTAGATGATAACTGAAAATCTGAAATATGGAACCAAACAGAGAGCATTATATACTCTGCAGTAGTACTCCAGATATCTTGTACTTTTATTGGTATAAAGAATGCCCCAAAGGATTTAAAATCTAATGGGGGAAGAGAATGTGAAGGAGGGGAATACGATCAAACGTATAGGTCTTGCAATAGCTGGTGAGCCTTGTTACCTTTGTTGGTGATTTTTGGATATCGCTGATATGTTTGTAAATAAAAATATTCTCTTCAATAAATAAATTCCACAGTAGGGATAGTGGTTGGAGTGAAAGGAAAGAGCAGATCTAGAAAACCTCAATAGCATTATTTTGCATGCAAAGGGGCAGCATGGAATAAAGAAAGAAAATTAAACTGCTATCTTATAAACACATCCTCACTCAGAATCTGCTGTTTGGTTTTGATTAGCTTAACTAGAGGAAGAAAAAAGAATCCTGAGAAGGGCAACAGAAATTATTAATGGCATGGTGACTAACAAGATTATTCAGTTTAAAAGAAAAGAAGAAGAGGTTTCATAGCAGATATAAAAAAAATCCAAAACTGGTGATGGGTCAGGTGTCTAGCATTTCTGGTTTTTATCGTTATACAAGTAATGAAAACCAAAAGATTTAAAGCTGTTTATTAATGAGAGAATGTAGTCAGTGGGATGCTTTGCCATAGGAACCACAGAGGAGCTATGTTGGAGTATCCATGAAATAGGATTTATTATAAAAAACAACAGAATTAATTCTTCAGAGTGCCACTAGCTCCAAATTGTGAGGAAGAAAGGTACCCTACAGGCAGCCTGCTTTATTTAGCTCCACGAGAGCTATTGCAGTATAATCAGGATTAGGGCCACTTTTGAGAATTTCTGAAATTCTTTGAAACTTCTGGAACTGCTTCCTGTTTTGGCTACATGAACTACACTGCATTTCAGGTAAATGAATTCTTGTGTTCCCAGCCTAAGACTCCTTTAAGACTATTTCAGCAACCCTTTTCCCAAACTACATGCAAAGTAAAAATCAAATAAAAGACTAGATTGAAGGCTCAGGAATGACAAGGCTAAGAATTATTAAATATCCCAGGAAAGCTCCGTTTCAGAAGCACCTAACAGCACTTTTGGCGGGGGATCAGAGGCCCTAGGGCAAAGCATGATGTATATTAGCTGCAAAGTGAAACTGTACATTAGTTCATACTTGTAACGATAAAAGACGAATATTAAAAATAATCACAGCAGCTTCGCTTTTGGGGGGGAATAAAAGAAAGTTCACTTCCTCATATCCAAGAGTGCTAACTATGATGAAAATCTTTTGCACTCAGGGTAACAAACATTGTCTGCTTTGCTTGACTGATGAAGATTAGCTGACTTCTTACATTAAAGAAGTTTGTCTTGTACGGGCTGAAGTGACAAGACAATAACTAAGTGCTAATTGTGCATAACCAACACTAAAGATATGCAGCCCCATTATGGCATGTAATAAATGAAGCGAACAACAGAAATATATTAGGTGCTTTAATAATGACACTAGAACCGTGGTTTGAAAAAAATAGGGATGTGAAGAGTTTAAGAAACGAAACCTAGGCTTGCGCGCGTGTCTTACTTAAGCGGGTATTACGGGAGGCTCTGCCTGCCTTAGAATACAGCCTCTTAGTTCTGTGGCAAGACAAAATTGGTATAGGACTTTAAATAGCATTAGAACCTATAATTACTTTGCATTATTATATAGTTTAAGCAGTGGTTATTACTTGCCTGGTATTTTAATTTCCCATGCAACATGATGAAAAAGGTCAATTTGGCTTTTTTTAAAGAGCGTAATTGTAGTGTGCTACACTTATTAGCAGCTGTACATTTTATGGTTCTTTAGGGATGTTTGATTTTTAAATGACTACAGTCTTACAAAATAATACACTGTAAGACAAGGTGAGTTAGCAAAGCTCATTTAGAGCTGTATCTAACTTTGTCGTGTTAGACTGTTATCTTCCTAATTTTTTGTTACTTCCCTAAAAGGGTACATCTTTCGTTTCTTCCCACCTGAAAATGAAAAAAAAATCTGAATGCTCTAAAACTCTAAATGGAATCATGCAATAACTGAAAAATAACCGAAAATAATAGGTACATTAAGGAGCAGACATAATTGGTTCCCTCATTTCCTAGACCTCAGAGAAGTCACTGGCAAAGCTGCTGGCAGCTCTTGTGGAGTCAGAAATGGAGCGCTCAGTGAAATCTTTGACAGGATTTGGCCACCGCTCTGAATGTAGTTGCTGTAAGTTTGGCTGCATTCGCCTCTGAAAAATTCAGTTGTTACACTTTTACCATTTTTGACATTCGTTCTGCAACTGTACCATATGGGTGATGCTTCAGAACAAAGTGTCAGGTTTAGATCCTTGGGATTTTTATAACCTATAGTTAGGATATAGAAATAAAAATATGGCATAAGAAGTCCAATGCTGCCACAGAGAAAATGGTGGGAACAACATCTTTTAAATTTAAATTATTACAATTCTGGCAACAGGAAGAAACAACATGTACTTTAAAAGAAATACTTATGATAAAAGTGAAGAATTAAAGTGAAATTAATGTAATAATGACAAATGGTACTGCTATGCTCTTCTGCAGAAAAGGATCTCAAAGTCCTTTATAAATATTAATTAATTAAACCTGACAGACAGCCTTTTGAAGGAGAGGAAGTAACATTATTCTTTTTTATTGATGCAGGACTTGAGACACAAAAAGTTTTCTGGCCAAGGTCAAGAAAGGTGTTCTGTATCAGTCCCAGGAAAAGCATCCAGGTCTTACTCTCAATCTTGGGTTTCCACTACTGGTAGATGTTTCCTCTTCACTTGAATGTACGTCGGCACCAGTGCCGAATTAGCACTTAGCTTATGGAACAGACCCAAGAAATTCTCTTACCTCTGATTACAAAGTTGACATGCAAAACAGTCCAGGTGATAAACATTGTCCTTTGCTCTCATCACCATCTCAAAAGCGGGTATGAGCTTACTGCAGGCAGCACAGTTTCCTGTAACGCCAAATAACCTGGAGATACAGAAAGAAATACGTTCCTGAAGATGCTTAACTGTAAAGAAAACCACACTTTCTTTTTTTTAATTTTTTTTTTTTTCCCCCTAGCAGTTGCCTGGCCTTTGATTGACTTCTCAGCACACCTCCCTTTGGAAAGTCTGGTCTTTGGTGGTACGGAGTCTGCCCAATTTACAATACAAAGGCATAGTCCTTTTTGCCGGAGACAGCTTTATGAAGCAGTGACAGGCTAATATGGCACCTATTGTGATGTTATTTTTTTCTGCAGGTTATACTGACCTTTCTTGATAAAAGAAACATCTTGTTAAACTAAACAAAGGAATAGTAAACACATTAGGGATGTTACATAACTGTGGAGACAGAGGTCAAGCTGTTTGCATACGCGGGAAAGAGGCTTCTGCTTGGATTCTGCCATACAGACGAGCGCCACGTAACCTTGGCTTTTGGTGCTATTTATTATTAAAACACACTTTAGCTAGAAAAGAAATAACACTTGAAAAAGCCAATATTCTTCGCATTTTTGACATCTAGTGCTAAAAGCTTTACCACTATTATTAAAAGAACATTTTATGAACAAGTCATTTAAATCGTCAGAAAGCATTAGCGGTTCATGCACCTTACAACCCTATACCATAGTTATTGCTATGATTATGTTATTCAGGTAGCACATTAAAGTAAATGAGGCTGTAAACTATATATAGTCACATCAGGAGTAGAAGTATAAAATACTGTAAGAACAATATGAAATGCTGGTTTTGCCAGACATCTTTATAAATATTTTTTTTTAAATTCTCTTTGTTAGAGATTTTTCAAGACTTTTCAAGTGGGTGTATTAAAAAAAAATCACACATATGCATCCTTTTGTAACATAGAAGGATTATAATGAACAAGAAAAAATATGTTAGCTCTACATGGCAGCAATCTTTGAAACTAAGTTTATTTAAACTACTTAATAGTTGTGACGGATTATTAAAAGTAATGCTCTGCTTGTGCATAGCAGTTAATGCCGTTTTTAACTATGAAGCACACTAGATGAAAACGCCACATCTGCCAGTTTTCTTTTTTTCCTCAACATCAGGCTGACAGCAGAAAAATATAATGGCTCTCAAGGGAAACACCAAATTAAAAGCAGTTCTAAACTAATGAATTCAAAGGTGCTCTGTAGAAAATTCAGTTTGGTAACATAAAAATGAACACAGTTTTTTAATCACATCCCTCCATTTTACTGAATTTCATGGG
>NW_009647222.1:3565519-3586292 GCF_000708025.1 Charadrius vociferus
AGCGGCGAAAACTTTTCACCTCAGTACCCTTCATTTTATTTTAAAAGCAAACTCAGACACTGAAGAATTAACTTGACGTTGGAGGTATGCTGATATTCCTAACACTGTTTGCAAGGCTACCCAGCCTGTGCCACCTGGAAACACAGCTCCACTTTGCTGAGAACGAGCTGCCGTACTTCTCCAGGGCCTTTGCTACTAAAAATTTAAGTTGGTAGCTGGATCGCGGGCAGATGGAAATGCGCCGCTAGAGCATGGCTGTAGCCTTGCAGAACAGCGACGTGCTACTTGTCTGAGTGTGTTTTGCTTTCATGTTTAGCTAACCTGGGTATGTGAGCAATCCCAGCTGGCTTCGGTCGGGCTGCGTGTGACGTTTAGCACTTGTGTATCTGCAGAATGATCCGGCACGCTGAACACGGGAGGTGCAAACCTCTCTCAGGTGAAGATCCTATTTCTCACACCATTCTACCACATACAGCTATCATAGTGGAAAAGAATCGCATGTAAACTGAAGTCCAATAGTTAATGCAGGGGTTTTTTTGGTCTTTTTTTTACCGGGTTTTATGTATTGCCCTCATCACTGTGAATCATAATTTAATGTAGCTCAGCCATTCCCCTCAGCGCAGACTTCCAGTTTGTTCCATCTGTGTAGAGCAAAGTATTTGCCAAACTCTGTCCCGTGCCTGCTGAAGTTCAAGAAACCGAGACTTTTTTTCTCGGCAGACTGCATGAAAGAATTCTTTATGTAAAGTTAACATGGATGAATTCCATTTTCAAACACCTCAAAACCAGACATTCAAAACAAAATATAGATTTACTTCTATATCCTTCCCTAATTAGGTTATTTGCGTTCTGTGAAACAATCTAAGCTTTCATTTCAAGTAAGTATTACTAGCCTTAATTTTGACTCAAAAAATTCGAAGCATGACCAGACATAAATCGATGTAATACCACTTTTCTAAATCTACAGTTTGCAAAACCTCTGGGAGGTGGGAATTTTGTTGTTTGGTCAATGGAGTGTTAACTCTGAAGCCTAAACCACACAACTTTAAAAAACCCTTGTTCATCTTAGGAGCAAATATAGCTACATCGTTTATGTCACAGTCTGCTACCCTGTCCCTTCAGTCATGCAGTCAGATCATCAAACTTCCAGTTTGAAGCTAAAATGCAGCTTCAAGGAGTATTCCGGCCTAATTTACTATCTGCTTTTAATCAAGTTATAATTTTGTTTCATTTTAAATTTTCCTTAACCACTGTCATTGACCCAGATGAAAAGCAAGGATGATTGTGCACAGCGCACAATGATCTATGCCTGATATTGTGGAAATAAATTCAAGTTAAAAATGACCTCCCAATGCACTCAGGGCTCTGCTTTGCACCACCACTCATGCATCGTGACATCCTTAAACTTCTACCAGTAAAGTCAACATCAATATTACATCCATTTCTACAAATCAACCATATAAACTTCATCTTTCTACACATGCTTTACTTTAAATCATGCATATAAATCCATCTACATGCACAGGCTGAATCTAAAAATTTGCAGATACTCAGCTGACATATTTTCATTGTCAAACTTGAGCAACTTAAAAACAAATTTAATGCCCTGACTCAAATGAGAATAAGAATGCAATATCCCAAGCTGGATCCCAGCCTGGGACTGAGTCTAACTGGCACAGCACAGCAGCACAGTTCAGGGTCGGCTAAGTGCTGCAACTGTGTCTGTGTAGCACTCCACTGGGGCTAATTAGGTTCATGTCCCAGCTAACTAACCGCTTGCATTGCCACTTAGATGTGTCTACACTGTTTCCGGATCTGGAAGCTAGTTTGGAGCCACGTACTGAACAATATGGACATCACTCAAGGATGTGCCTGTACCTTTTGGCCGTGACAAAGCATCGCTGAGCTCCGTTTGCCACCCGCTCCTCCTTCTTCTCACCTGAAGGACTGATGTCAAAGATGGTTCTGTGATAACTTGACAAGATTGCCGGGAACAGGCTGGGGGTGAGAGACCCTCTGGGATGACCTTCACTATGGTGCCTACGGGATAGTCATGCTCACCTGCCACACGGATGCTGCTCCATGCAGCAGCCATCTGTCCTTGTGGTAGTGCCAGGCAACTGATGTCAGGTGGTGCAGATGACCTGCAGTCCCTCCTAGGGGGGAACCAGTGTCACCTGCAACATGGACGTGGGGAGTTTGTCACTTGCCCTACAACTACATGTAGTTCCACATTGCTGCAGAGGAAGCAGAACCCAACAGAGATGCTTCTAAGGTGCGTTTCAGACTCATCCCCCAGACAAGGAGCCAAACAGAGAAGGAGGGCTCTAGGAAGAAAAGGACCTGAGTGAACAGAAAGCCCCTCGGTGAGCAGTGGCCAAGCTCCTACCAGTTCCCAACAACTCCATTGTTTCTCCAATGACTAAGGAGAAAAAGTCTAAGTGGTGTACACGGAGTTTGCCCCTGGAGATGGGGGAAGGGAAGGAAATTAAGGTACAAATATATAATTAGCTGCCTAATGTGAGGGACATAAAACATAGACGTTTTTCATTTTGCCCCAGAGGTGACTGAGAATGCAGAACCTCTGGGTAAGAAATCAATGCACAGACTGTCAGGTAAATACATATTGAAATAGAAGTGGGGGGTAAGTTAATAGTTCTATGAGGTCATATAATAAAGTCTATAGTTCTTTCATCAGTGCTGTGAACAATGCTGTTACTGTGTTTCTCCCCTGGTGTAATAGCAAAGACGGTTGCTAGACTCTGAAAATAAATTATGCCATGCTTTATTAAATGGTAAACAGCTGTTCCAGCCACAATACAGCACATGCTAATTGAAGAATGCCTTAAGCAGTCCTATAATAAAAGGCTTTTAAGAGTTAGAGAGGAAAAAAAAGCCAGCATCATGACAGACTTACTACCATGGGTTCTCTTAGTTAAAATTCAACACATGGGTCAT
Source organism: Charadrius vociferus (assembly GCF_000708025.1). Taxonomy (NCBI): domain Eukaryota; kingdom Metazoa; phylum Chordata; class Aves; order Charadriiformes; family Charadriidae; genus Charadrius; species Charadrius vociferus. The sequence continues at coordinate 3,568,478 of NW_009647222.1, forward strand.
TCAAGGTGAGAAGTATATTCTGGGAGAAGATCTACAGTAATGAACATTTAAGAATCATTAGCAGGCTCTTTCATGCCATGATGCTGTAGGCAAAGACGTGCTTAGGTAGGAAGTACAGCCACAAGGTTCTCATCGTGTTTCCATGTCTTGTTTTGCTAGGGGATATGTACCCAGGAATACAACAAACGTGCAGGAAGAATTGCTTTTTCCGAGGTGGTGAACCCCAGCCCAGAAGCCTCATCACTCGTGGGAATCGCCCTGGAGATTTTGGCAGAGAATGAGAGCTATGGTGCGAGCTGTAAAAGAGCATACATATAGCAGACAGAAGATGCCACATGGCATCGTGAGCCCCAAATTGGCAACGTTCCCCGAGGAGGTGTATTGCTGCACCTCCGCAGAGCCCTGGCCCCTCGTGCCAGGCTGGTTCTGTCAAGCTGAGGAGGTGTGCTGTGCCCACTGGTTATCAAAAGGGCTACTAGGAATGCCAAGGTACGGTCATTTTTTTCACATTAAGAGGTTCATGACGAAAGCCGGTAGGGAACATAAGTCAATGTTTAGAGCGGGGAAAAAAAGTCTCCATCCCTTGTCACTGCACTACCTTGCTAAGTGGCCTTGTGCAAATATCCCCCTTTTACACCTCAATTTTCCTATCTTTACTTTGCATTAAAAGGACAACAGGAAGCTTGGTGTCCAAAAGTCCCTTAAGAGCCCTGAATGATAGCTACTATGAAAAATATAAATGTATTTATAGCAGCTACTCACTGACATAAGCATTTGCCCAAGAATGATATTCAGATACATGGTACTCAGACTACCAGACACCTGTGTTCTGGAAAATTGCTCGCAGAGCTAAACTAGATGTGCGTGCATGTGCATGTGTGTAAGCGTGCGTGTAAAATAAAAATAGCAAACTAGTTTCACAGGAGAGAATAATAAGGAAAAGAGTCATGTTTTACCCATTAAAAAAAAAAACCAAACAGTAATTTCTTGCCCTGTATTTGGAATTTCTCCTTTCTAAAAACCACTGTAAGATAAGTGCTGCATGGTAAGGAAGAAGATTATTTTTTTTAATGTTTGCAATAAGCAAAATGCTTAGAAATTAGGAAAAAGGATGTGCGTCAATCCATTAGATGTTATGCAAATATTTCATTCTGCTTATACAAATCATATGATGTGCTTGTAAATTCCTCCAACAAAGCGATGGTTTAATAGAACTGCTCTTCCTATAGAAATGGAAACAGGTAAAGTTTTTTCCCTCATTGGACTATGTGAGCATTTACTTTATAAATAAAAGCCGCAGTATCTATCTAAGGTATTTCCTTTGTTGTGTCACCTTTAGGACTTACTATTTGAAGTATTCCATTGAAATGGCTATGCTCTGTGCAGTGTTCAGAATTTTAAGTAAAACCTTAAACAGTTACAAATCAAAGCATCAGGGTACTTTGAAGAAGCACATACACTATATACATCGCATTCTGCATGCATATGCATTGCTGATATCTATATATCATCGACACATTCACAAAAACATTACAGCTTTGGGGAAAAATATTTCAAGCAAAATATAAACATTTGAACGATGATTTAAAAATAATATAGTTTTCAAGACTCAGATTTCAGCATATTTAGGGCTGGTTCTAGAAGTATGCTTTCAAAATATGTCAGATTCTGAGACAAATCACCATGACATTTTTCTGGCATTAGCGCAGTTGTTTCAGTAAATATTGCTCTAAAATAAGAAGATGCATTAATTATATAATCACAAATAATTGTTTTTTCCTCTCATGTATTTATTAAATTGTTTCGGTTTTAAGATATTGACATTTTTACACCTGCGTCTGGTTTTATAGTTTCTTCCCCACTCCCTGTGATTTTTGTTCCTCTTCTAAGAAGAATGCTTGAGGAAATTCTATGCCAATGTCTCACTCAAATTTATAATTAATGTAGCAGAAAATTATATTTCTAATTAAATAAAACTGAGCATGAATTGAGGCAAATGCTAGAAGCATTATAAACAGTATAAAGTTAGGAGAGGAACAAAATCGCAAACAATGAGCAGGTAATGTAACTGCATATATTAGAAACATCTCAATTATTACATCCACAAAGGCAGAACCTAAAAAGCTGCATTTCATAAGAAGGTGTCATGTTGACATATATTGCTCATTAAAAAAGGTGCCGTTTGTATATGGGTTACTATTCTTCATATGCATGAATACTGGTAACACATTGTGGGAAAGGAAAGCCCTTGAGATTTTGTGTAGTTTGAATATTTAATGTAACAATAGTTTGCTCCCTAATAAAGAAAGGAAAGAAATTTGGGAAACGAGGACATAAATTTGCCTATTTATTGTTTTACGCCGACTGCAGCTGGGTATCGGCACCCCCTGTACACCTCTCCAGATCTGCCATTAAAATCAGCGACTGCTCACAGTCACTGCTCTTTAACCAAAACTGCAAAGGCTACAAACGAATAGCTCCCCCCATCCCCTTTTTAAGCAGAAAATACCAAGCGGCGTATATGATATTTGTATATAATATATGTATGTGTACTAACCTACTAGTTATCTCTGCTTACATGCCGCCTGTCAGGAAACTGTCAGCTGTGAAGGCGATAAGGTGGGCAGTTTAAAGAAGATACCGAAGCCTTAAGCTTCTTAATGTGCCACGAATCAATCCCATGAAAGCAAACAACTTGAAAAAGGGTTATATGTATTTAGGAAATCTCTCAGCTCCCCTCGCCTTCGCTGGAGCCGGAGCTCGCGCTAGAGTTTTCTCACCCTAATGACCCCTGAAGCGGCCCGGAGGGATTGTGAAACAAGGCCGTTACAGGAGGCAGCTCGCTAATTGAGAAGTTGATCGGGGGGAGAGGGATCCTGCTTTACCGCGTTAAGTGTCCAAATCAAGCATGACTAGATTGACGCCGCCAAATCGCTGTCTGGAGGCCACTCCAAGCCAGCAGCAGCAGGGCTTTTCACACCTGATAGGCCCCCGCTCCATCTACATCAAGTCGCATTAAGGAAGGGATGTATTACAGGAGTGGAGCCCGCGCCCCTCAAGAGCGCTGCCCGTGCTGGCTAATTGCCGCTCCACGGCTCTCCTACAAGTAGTGAAGGTGCCCGGCCGCCGGAGGGACGCCTTGCCGGCTCCCCTTCCACCGCCCACCTTCCTCTCCCCTCCAAAAAAAACCACCAGACGGGCTCTCTCTCCCGGTTCAAGGGGAGCAATTAGAAGAATTAATTCTCTGTTCAGCGGCATGTCGGTCTCCAGACAGTACCTCCCGGGTGCTGCTGGCCGGCCGGCCTGCGGGATGGGGAGGGCGCCGGCCTCCGCTGGAGGGCGAGAGACGCTGAGGCAGGGGGACTCGGTCCACAAAGGGCCATAAAATGGTGAACTCCCCGTCTTTTCAATCACAGAGGGATGCCTAACCGTCTTTAACACCCCTGAAAATCCCCCTCATCAGCAGTTTGGTCAAGATGATGGAGAGAGCCCGGGATTTAATCCCGTCCAGGATTACAACTCAACAGTTCCTGGCCCGCGGTCCCTAGCCTGCATCTACTTTAGAAGAGGGCAGTTCTTATTTTCCTGTACCGTCAGGAGAGGCAGCGTCAATGTGGTCAAGGTTGCTTTGTCAATTTATCTGTTATTTATGTAGAACAGGGGGCCTCCTGAACTGTACCGAGGTACAATTCAAGCTGAGGAGGATATGCAGCAGGATGGGAGCAGTCAGCCTCTGAAATTCAGATAGTCACAGCCAAATACTAAGGAGGACATTTTAAAAGCATGAGTAAAATTTCTTGTAAACAGTATACGTTGTTATATGATGATATGAAAACACGCCCTATAGTAGGACTGTCAAATCTAGACTTTATCTCTCTTCATATACTACTTATTCAGATCTAAAAAAGGACTGCACAAAGTCAGGGCACAGTATGATGACATGGTTTAGAGGAAAAACCATTGGAGAGAGACTACAAGGCTTTATAAGGATAACATTTCCATATTTACTTTGAAATGGCACTAAAACCTGAGATAGCTTTTGTTTCTCAGAAGAATTAACGCACCCTCCCCTCCCCCCATTTGCCACTTCTTTGCATAACCCCATTTTCCCCTCTGAAACTTGGAGAACTTTCTGTGAAAAATATCTATCTATGGCTTCAGTATGGCTTTTTTGATAAAAGTATGAAGAGAGAGCAGCAGAGAAAAAATCTCAAAAGCATCAATAAAAATTATTACATGAGAAATGGCATCTAGCTGTAAGTCACATATACTGTATATATTGTATTACACACTGACTATCACATATTTTTAAATGGGGGTCATCAAATTACATCTCTGGCACAACAACAGATAACCGCAGAGATCAGGATGAAATCCTCCTCTAACTGCAATACCCCTAACCCCAGCAAATCCTGAATAGCTTGGCGAAAGTTGGCTCGCGCTATTTTGCCGCCCTCCCTCTGAAACTGCTTCCCCTGCGCCCGCTGCCAGATACCAGATATGTCAGATTAAAACGGTACGGCAAATCCAGTGTTCCCAGGTATCGCTCTGCAGAAGGGGAAATGGGAATTTTGTTTGGTTTCTACCGCCGTTATGACTCTGAGCCACTGAAGATGGGCTGATATTACAGCTTATCCCTTGCCTGCCTGTTGTGGCGGTCAGCCGCAGACAGTGCAGCAGGCGCTGCTGCGAGCACAGACAAGCTTAAGAGATGGGGAGCGATAAGAGCAGGGAAAAGTGTGAATGAAGCGGTCCTGTTCCACCTAGGCGTGGGAGCAGGTAAATTTATCCTGCTCTGGACTACTTCTGTGATATTCCAGGGCTGCATTGCTTTAGGGATGATGCAAGGTAACAAGAGGCTGATGAAGTTAAGGAGGTGTGTTACTGCAACAGTTTGAGTGAGGGGGAAGAGGCAGGTCTGAATCGGTCACAATATTTACTGTATTCTGCCCAGCACAGCAGTCCCTTTGCTCTCCCTGTTGCACTGCTTATACGTGGCCAATGCATACATCTCCACATGTGTTTCTGGAAGTGAATACACTCTGCCATGCAAGCAGCAGGGGGTTCATTTTTTAAAGCTAAAGTGATGCTTGAATATAAACAAACAAGTGAGCAATGTGGGAGAAGGCACCCTTGGGAGGAGAGACATGGTTGTCTGTAGGCATTTTCATACCCTTCCTCCAAAACTGAGGTCACCCTGAGTTTGAGAGTACTGGGGAAACATCCTCTGCCACAGGAGCAGCAGAGCCCAGTCAGATCTGTCCCAGCACCAGTACCAGCTGCTGTTGCCCCAAAAGGTATCTGAAAAACGTTTGACAGATACACACTCCCACACATCCCCACCTCCCCATAACCTTAAAGCAAGAGAAGTCTGGGAACACTGTGGAAGTATTCTCTATTTTCCTGCACGTTTTGGAGGCCTTTGTGTTTGTGCAGAGAAGATTTGAGATGCTGTCAAACCAAGAAGGAGCTACTTCTGCTCCGTGCCATTGCTGGTGACTAGACTGAAGCACAGAGGATCACATCTATATCCCTGCTCCAATATTGTAAACTACAACTAGAAAAACAGGAAGTAGTAAAAATAACAGAGATGCCCACCTCTGCCTTTTCCATCGTGTTTCTAGCAGCAAAACACAGGCTATTACATAAAATGCTAACCTGGACTGCACATCTTTTGTCTCGTCATCCTTACAACTGTTCATCCCTTTGTCTTCCTCTGTTTCTACCTCATTCTATTCATTTTCCCTCATTCGTATTGCTATTTCTTTTATTGTTACCTTTCTCTACTACCTCAGGCATTTCCATTTCTGCCAGGTCCATTCCTTGCTGTATATCACTCTCACTTGATATATTTTTTTGTTGACCCTAACCCAATTCACCATTCCACCCGGGTTTCAAGTCTCATCTTCCCTTGGAGTTCATATTTTTTTCTTACTCCAGTTACATTTCCAAAATGAAACTTTACATAAACTGTAGTGAGAGGTTTCCAATGCTTCCAACTCTGCTAGTTACCACCGTTACTGAGGATTTAAAGAAATATTTGTCACAGACACCAAGGCCGATTTAGGGCATCTTCGATTGATATGTGGTCTACCCTGCGTTTCCTGTCCCCTGTGAAGTTCAATGGCAAGAGTTTTCTCACACACGTAAACATAGCTCAGTCAAGTCTCCATGATCCGGACAAGCCAGCCATGCAGCTGCTGGGATTATCCCAACGTGACAGAGCGAGTCATGCACATGTCTCTGGGCAAGGCTAACAGGGAAGAACGCACAATCCCTCATTAGCAGAAACAGTTGATAACGGAGCTCTCTCCCTTCATCTGCTACCTACAGCAAGACAACAGGAAATGATGCTGCTATCACAGCAGCTTCTTGGTAGCCTAATAGGTGAGTTTAAAGTCCTTACTAAGCACGATGCAATGGAAGATGAAGCAACGGAGGGGTCTTTTCCTCTTTACAGCCAGCTACAAGTTGTTAGAACTGTAAGGCAGGGGATGAGGACAGGACCCCTTAGAAAGGAGCCCACCAAAAGCTTACTTGAGAATGCAGTAAGAATGGTTACAAGGAATATTACTATTTAAAATTATTGGCTACCCTACCGGACCCAGTATACACATAGGCCCAGGCAGTACACAACCAGCTAGAGAAGGCCTGAGATGCAGCAGTGCTTACCACTGCACAGCATCGGCTATTCCGCATCTCTTGAATAAGAACTTACTATATAAATTGACCTTAAGTATATATCCTTAATACCCTTTAGGGTATTACTCAGGATTTTAAGATAGAGAGCCAAAATTTGAAGAGGTTCCTATGTCCAAATTCTTTGGAAATCTAGCCCCAAGCTCTTAAGTTTGATGTGGTTCATTTTAGTACGAGAGGGTAACTTGAGTTGATTTTGATTAAAAAAAATGAAAATTATCCTACTTGCAGACATTCACGTAAAGAAGAAAATAATAAGGCCAAAGCTCTTCATGCTACGTTTTAATTGAAGCTGTAGAAATATTAATCAGAGGGCAGGGAGACATTTCGGAACAATCAGTTACAGCATCAGATATGAAGTACACCCAAGGCCAGCTCTGCACAGCAGGACAGGCGGCGAGCCCTGCAAACGAATGCCACGACAATAGCATGCACCAGCCCAGTCTACCCACTAGACCCAGCAGTCCTCTAGCAGAGTAGAGGTAGATACACTCTGGTGGTGTGCAACCACCGCTCGGCAGGGATTTCGTCAGCTGCTGCCCCTCACAAGCAGGGTGTCCCCATGACTCTGCCCAAAAGTTCCATTAAGGGATTTTCCCACTATTCATTTACAAGTATTAAATTGACCTGAATTTACCGAGGGATTAGTCATACAGGTAGCAGCCACAAATTCTCCAATGTATGCCCCAAGCATCTGCTAGCAAACCCACAGGGGCGAGAGGTGCCATTTCTGACTGCGCTGACCAAAAACCCTGGTAGTATAAAGAAAGTAATACTTCTACACCCATGTTTGTACAAATATGGGGTTTCTGCTCAGGGGAGGCTGTTTTATTATACTGATACAGTATATTCCTATTAGGCGTATTTTGCCAATATTGTGTGTCAATATTCCTCGACGTGCAAGTTCTCATAGTGTTGAATATTCCTTAGTTTTATGAAGAAAAGATTGCACACTTCAGAGGGATGAATCATATCCACATTGATTTCCTGGATTGGACCGTGTGTTACCACACTGTAACAGTCTGTCTAGAAAAAAAAAACCAACTATGCAAAAATGAAACAAATGTCTGATACCAGGCAGAAGTGCTTTTTGCTAATGAGAAAGCCTGCTTGTTAACTAGCCTTTACTTAGCATTTTTTATTTTTATTTAGAGGGTTCCCACAGGCCTATTAACTTCCCCTACTCTTAAAAATAATTAAAGGGTATGTTAATTATCTAAGATATCTCAATTCATAGATTATAAAATGTAGGAAGAAAAAAAAAACATAGTCTGGAGTAATAATATGCAGCATATTGCAGTTACAGATATTTTCTGTAGATCATTGCTCCACAGTTCCTTAGTCTTCCATATTTTCTATTTATTTCAAAAACAGATGCTTATTTTCAGCTTATTTTGATTTCAGCTTATTTTGATTTCAAATGGTTGTCCAACGAAGAAGGGTTTCATATGACACCAAATAATACACTCATTTATTTACATAATCATGGCATCTACGAGCAGACCTAAAATTGAAGACTCAGTCAATACTTCAGAAAGTGCAGGACAGAAATTCACATTTGCGGCTGAATTTTTTTCAACGGTGTAAATGGCTGTTTTATAATCACTGAATTTTTGCAGACAGCTCCACTAAAATGCTTCCTGGCACAGACATTAGTTGAAATTAAATATTGCACATTATCCTTAAAATGATGGGGTTTTTCTACCAAGAACTAAGCTTATGTATGGAAAACTATAGGTACCACTATCAGATCATTTCAATTAAAAGAAAAAAATATTTACAAAATATTATTTTATGTTGGGCAAAAGAGTTCTATTTAAAATTTTGTGATTTATCATATTTAATTAACTAATTGTACATAGAATAGGAAGTGGAACATATCTGAGTTTTCTGTCAAATTCATCATCTAACGAGAACATTGGAAAAAGAACGGGAAGGAGAATCACAAATCAAACTTATGATTAGTGTCCTTACTGCTTTTATAGAAGGTTATCTAAACCCCCCTGATTTGAAGAGCAGGAAAAAAAAAAAAAGCTGTTTTATTCCTAGGGTGTTTTTTTTTTCCCCACAGCATCTGCGACATCATGAAGTTTCAGTGAGAGAGTATAGCATTCAGAGTTAGGCAAAATTCTGGCTCCTTGTGCCCGACCCCTACCCCTGAACTAATTATTTCAGACAGGCTTAGGAAGAGGAGGAAAGCCATCTTCCAGAAGAGAGGGAGGTATGGTAATAACCCTCTAAGCGATCACTTACAGTGCTAAACAAACACACACAAGTCATTCTGCGAGTCCTTCCGTTTATGAAGCTGTGGCAGGAGTGACCATGCAGAATTGTTGCACGGGCCTCGTGCACTAACGAGGGTCGGTGGAAGTGTTTCCTGGGGAGCCACAATTACAGCACTGATGGAAACTCACACCGGCCCCTGCAATATCACCTCCACACAAGTACTATCTGGTATATAAAATAGATTCACAGTAAGAACTCCCTGGTTTATGAGGGAAAAAGCTTGTATTGCTATATCGTATCACTACATCATAAGCATTTCTCCAATAAGTTGCATAAATTTTTAATCAAGCAAATACTCTTATTGAGCCCAGTAGGTTTGCTTGTACTAGGAAAACTTGTAGGACTGGCATCAAATGAACAATAGTCATAATCCTCTTTCTCTCTTTTTCGTTCGCACGCATGTGCGTAGAAGAGGAGTACATCTACATTACAGGAAAGAGGAAACATAAAACCACATCTAAAACAGTTTTTAAAAATTTTGGGATTTTTTTTGGTGACTGCACAACAGATCATCATCTTCCACCAGTTCTGTTCTTGTTATTATAATGACAGGTCTTCTCTAGTGACTTGTCTGGCATCACCACATCTTCTGACAGAACCAGTTGTGTAGCTTTTTGCAATTCCTGTACTACTTCAGACAACACCATCATTTGCTATGTGCCTGGCACTATTCAGGCACAGCACCATCGCCAAGAATTTGAAATCAAGGCACAGGACAATCACAGGTGAAATCAACAAAAATAGGGAAAGCACAAAAAAGTGATTAAAAAGAAAGGATTTTTCTGATTGAGGTGGTAAGCACCGTGCACAGCACACCAGCAGATTAATTGGATCTAAATTGTAAGAGGGGTTCTCCAGCTGTCTTCCATGGTGGTTCTTAACCAACCTCTGTGCTTTACCCTCCCAGTACCTCCTCATTCTCTGGAAGTTAAAGACGTTGAAATATGTCAGGAATGTATGTTCACATGTTCTCCTCGACTGCTGGTTTCAAGGGCATGTCCAATTTCACAATGAATCCATTTACTATCTTTTTTTCCCGTCAATACTTATTTAGGCCATTTTCCAATGCTTACTAGCAACCTTTCGCCACGGTAGAGTGGTTCAACAGCTGGGCAGATGTGAGACTGCTAGAAAGTTTAATTGTTACTTTTAGGGAAGGGGCAGCTATTTTAAATCAGACAGGTAGCCTTCCCAGCTCAAGGAAGAGGAGGTGGCCATCAGCCTTGTCATCTGTTGTTTTAGAGACGATTTCAGCCCAGAGCCAGTTCATGCTGAAAACAGTCACTCGGGGAAAAGAGAAGGCCAACTTAATGGAAAGAGACAGGGTTTTTTATGGAATTTAGGCATTTTATCTGCATCACAAAAGCATGCTATATTACTGTCAGCTGAGGTCCAAACCTGTCCCTTCTACACTTTAGAAGAATATTATGCATGTTCAAGTCAATAGTTCTATCTAATTTCTTTTTATTTGAGATTTTATCCAAAACCACTGGTATTTTGTGATTATACTTGAACCAGTACTTACAGTGATCACTACTTTAAGGTCCCTTCCAACCTAAACCATTCTATGATTCTATAAAAGGAAGCTCTTCATAAAGGGACTATTCATCCAAAAATGTATAGATATATTTTTTAAAGAAAACTTTTTGTAAAAATCTAAAAATTCACTGTTGGCACAGTGTGTGTGAGACAGAGAATTAAAAAAACCCTCTACAGTTAAAAATTATATTGAAATATTGAGTAATTACAATGCAGAGTGGAACACCCACATATTGCAGAATTCAGAACCTGCAAGTAAAATTGACTAAAAAACCAAAATAGGCTTTGTTGACTTTTATCGCCTTAATGTGCTAGAAATGTAAAAAGCAAACATAGAAGAAAAGTATTAATAGCAAAAGAAAACTGGATTTGAGACTTATGTTTGTAATAAACAAATCACTTGCAACAGAAATATTTCTTCACAGTGTGCAGTACAACTTAAATTTGGCACCATCCTGTTGAAATCTTGTGTAAAATGAAGATTTAGCTTCAATAATAATTCATTAACTTGAAGGTTTAGCAAGCATTTAGGCCTTTCTACCACAAAAATATGAGTCATGCCCACCCATTGCCATAACTTAATACAGTTATATACGATTATATATGTAGAACCATCTCCAGGTTCATAGTCCAGAATTCAGAAATCTTCAAAGGACAACTTCTCTATGTGCCTTAAAGGGTACAATTAACAATGAACTCATACCAACATTAAGTGTTATAGTATTGGCAATCTTCAGCAATATGACTGTGTTATTGGATAATTATTTCAGTTATTTTTTGCATTGTGGTGAATATATTAGTCTTACCATCAGTGTGGTTAAATGTTCTTTTAGTAGATTAAATGAGGCTATTACATGGGGGAAGGGTAATAAGTGAGGAACAACAACAACAAAAAAAAAATCTCTCATTATTTTGTTGAGAAAAGTTACTTTCTTCCTGCACTATCATGAACATTTATTATTTGTGATTTACTTCTACCTGATGATCAAGCATAGTAAATGAAAATACAGTATTTTCCGAAGTGATATCAGAGAATTTTCCTTATGTTTTTCCATTTAAAATAAGAAACATCTGAATAACTGTTCACTTTTAAAAAATGACTTAACATATATGTTCAGTAGCTCTGTCATTTAAACCCTTCAGTTCCTCTCATCCCTAGGGAAAAGTTTGGTTTGATGAACACAGAAATAGCACGACATTCTGCAGGAATAAGGAACAGCCCCGCAAAAGACCCCATCTCCTATTTTAAGTGTAAAAACAAGTAGCCATATCTTCAAGAGAGCTGGCCAGATTTCCCAAAAGTCTCCAAATAAGGAGCTGGCCCCTGAGCACGCCGCCTGTTAAATCTGGAAGCTCTGTCTGCATTAATAGTGTTTACTCAATCCGAAAACCACATTTGTACAGCCAGGATATCCCAGTCTGGTGCCGCCTTTACTAGTCCGTCCATGTACTCCAACATCACCACGCATAACCCAAACCCAAACCCAAACCCTGCTGGGGAGTGCTCTTTCAAGCTCCGAGGGCTCAGACATGCACATTTGTACACTTTACTGAATCTATCGCTTACCAGTATAACACTGTTTATCTTCTACACAAGCCAAGTATTTTCCATTTACCTTTTAGTGTTTGAGAAGTTAAACCTTCTTCACCAGGGAACAGAAGTTGTAATTTTAGTAATTAATTGCACGAGGCAGATGATACAAAACGGCTTGTCGGCGCCCCATAGACTGACACACGTCTTGAATTAGCAATTTGCAGTTAGAAATTTGCCATGAAGAAATGGGAAGGAGCAAATAAATTCTAGATCAAAATTAGTGACTAATAATTTGACCACTGTTAACTTAAAGCAAACATCTGTCGATGTAACTGTACAAGGCTAGCCAGCCAACTACAACACAGTATTTGCTCCCGTCAGTTAAGTGTTCATCTCAAAATGCTTCTAAAACCAAAGAAAAATATGGAGGAATGCATAAACTGATTCAAATTAACCAGGTCTCACTATTCATTTTATGAAAAGCACTGGGCGTGCCTTGCATCCGAAAGCAACAATTTGTTATGCACTGTAGTGCTACAACGCTCCACAGCATAACTAACTGTTTAAAAATCTGAAGCATTCCTAAAATGTTTCACTTAAACATTTCTGCAATAAAATCTTACTGAACTGTTGCTTTTATTAATTTTTTACACACTAGAGACCAAGGGATACAAGTTTGATTTTTTTTTCTTTTCTCCCCCCCCCCTCCCCTTTTTTTTTAAACTTTACCTACTACTAGCAAATAAACTCTCTTTTTTAATAAAACCATAGCCTTGAGTTTTGGCCCCTTAATAGTAGCCTACATGGTCGACTACCCTTGGTGTTAAATTTTCTTAAATTGTATTTCTGTCAGTATATCATTTTTTTAAGCAATGGACCCTATAATAGCAAGCTCTGTTCTGTCAGGAGTACATTTTAACAGCATGACACAAGTATTTTTCACTACAGGAGACAAACAATGATATGTATTACATGCAGTAAACATTGCCTTTGGTACATAGGGTTCTCTTAGCATTCATCTGTCTAAAATTTCATTGTGTCCTGCACGGGGAAAAAACCTTGCCTCTCATTAACTATTGCCGAGGGCTGTAGGTTTGTAAAGTGCCAACAATGCATTGTCACATTTCTCACAAAACAAGGGCTTGATTGAATATTACAAGAACGGTAGAAACCCAGCAAGGTGGATTAGGGGATATTTTAATAGTAAAAACAAAATAACAAGGCTTTCACTGAGCTGCTTAACTAACAATCTTGTAACGAATTTTTTTTTTTTTCCTTAAAACAGGCCCAGTCTCCCCAAAACAAGCAGGAACAAGAACTTTATGAAATAAAGATGTTTTGCACTTAAAATAATAGGGTCCTGGCAAGAGGAGAAAAATGGCAATTTTTCTGTGTGGAAAGCACCCAACCCTGCAATTTCACAGTACGAGGGCTGCAATGGCAGCAGTTCCGAAATTCACAGTAAATTTACATAGAGGCTGCAGTTCAATAGTTAATCAGACTATTGTACTCCTAGTTACTTGGCAAAACAAGTTTTCCGTTGCTGATGCACATGAAGTGCCCTTTAGCTGCGAAGGCGCACCCCTGAGAATCTCTCTTCAGGGACATCTCTGCCATACGTTATGTGGGTGTATATGACCTCATGCGAGCCATCTGCAGCGGGGTCAACATCTCTTTTTGTGAATCGGTAGGTTGGGAGTGGATGTATAAACAGCTCAACACTGACAAAATTCTCCTCCAATTTCAAAAATCAGCAGGCGCGTGGAGCACTTGCTGAAACCTCATCGGCTTTGCTGAACTCAAACATTACTTTCATCCAGCACCCTAAACTACAAGCACCATAAATGGGTAATGTGCAGAGAATCATTCACCAGAATAAAAATCAATCAAAGTATACAAAATTACTCAGATGCAAAAGGGATTCATTATTTACTTGTTAATTGCTCCTTTAAAGAAATACGACTTTTTTTCCCCTTTGGGATAGAATCATCTTGGTTAGAAAAGAAAACAAGCAGTATTGATTTAATTTTTTAGAGAGTTTGGGTAAATTCACCGCTCCACAAAAATATCTTCTGTGGTAGCCAAATGATTCCCCAGACCTTAGTTGTCTCTACTACAAAAACCAGAACGGGACATTTTCTCAGCTTCAAGGGAACAGACACCTTGGGCAGCAACACAGAAATAATGCAGTCCCAGGTCCAAATTTAAGGCAAAACTTCCTCCTTTAAAACGAGGAAAAGCTTTCTTTTTAGCTCCTCAGAATTATTGGAAAGGGATTATCACAAACACTGATTTAAAGTGAGCTGAAAATATCTTGGTTAGATCTTCTGGACCCAAAGCAGAGAAGACTGCAGCCCAAGGTAAAGCAACAGTCTGTATACAGAGGATAAGGTTAAAGCAAACAGCGGATGGAGCTGCGGAAGGACAGAGAGAAAAGGGGAAGCAAATATCTTTTTAAAAGGCGATAAGACTTTTTAAAAGGTCGTTACGGAAATTACCAGGGATTTCTACTTCCCGGGAAAATTTTAAATTAAAGCGCTGGCATACGAAATGTCCAGCGGATCGATGAGGAGAGGCAGATACACAACTCTTTATCCTAGGCACATAGTTCATTTTGCATCTGATAACTGTTGGCTGTTGTCAGGGTTGTTTAATGGGTGGGGGTTTTAAAGGAAGAGAAATTTACAGCTGTTTCACAGAGACAGAGAAGAGATCATTTGCTCTACACAGCCTTCAAAAAGAAATATAGAGAGTAGCTGGCACTGGTAAATGCTGAGCTTCCTTGCCAAAGCCTGTAGCCTTATGAGATTCTCTATGCATCTCCTCAGCAGAGCTGAAGAAGGTTTGGCTGGAACAAAATTGCTTCTCACCAGCAACATCTGCTACAAGATCTGGAGATCTCTGTCATAACAAAGCCTGTTTTCCGATTCCTGCCCTCCTGTAGGTGCCGAGTGCCAGATGAAGGGGCTGGAACAGGATAAATGGGCTCTGCAGGCCCTGCATCCAACCGAGGGGGAATTGCCGTGAGAATGGGGGAACGCGACCATAAACTCCTTTCCAAGGACCCATCCTACAAATTCTGCTTTGGCAGAACCAAAGGAGGGCTCACAGCAGATGTTCTGGATAGACCTGTCAACATGATGCTGAGTTCCTTTGGCAGCTGAAGCAGCGCAGGGCTGTAAGGGTACAAAAATAACATCAAGAATCTTAGGTTGAAACTTTGGCACTGGTTGGGATCACAATTGCTGGCCTTTTAACTGTTTCCTGAATAATTTGTCTAGCCTCCAGTAGAACCTCTCTGGGGAGGTTCCCACCAAGGCTTCCCTCACCCTAACAGAAAGGAGCCGTATAACTGGAAAAACCTCCGCTGGGAATGAACAGAAAGGACACGGAGCAGAACAATACAGGGCTACAAGAGACCATCAGAAAAAAACACTTGCAGAGGCCGAAGGAGAAACTGGTGCACTGCCACATCAACCAACATTGCTCAGAGAGCTACTGCCCGGCACCCTCCAGGTGCAGAACTTGTCTTTGCCCATCACGACTATTACCTGTCAGCTCTGCAGCCTGACTTCTCCCATCCCCTCACAACGTGAGGGGGAGCATTTAGCTGCTAAAATTAAAAAAAAAACAAAAACAAAAACAAAAAAAACAGTTTATTTACACAAGGTGATCCTACCAGGGGTGCTGAGACTGCATCTAGCTTCCCCCTTTGCCTTGAAAGGGCACCTCCTCAAACAGGGGATGGGTGGCCCACCTCCTGCAGAAGGCTTACCTCCTTCTGTGTAGCCCACTTGTGGAGCACGGCTATTAGGCTGTGCAGGAAGAGACTCTCAAAACTGGAATGCAGCCCCCTCCGTCATTTAAAAAAAAAAAAAAAAAGGAAATAATCTGACCCATTTGCATCCCTTCATTTCTAAATAACACAATGTCAGAATGTCAGGGCATCAGTGACAAGTCTGTCTAAGAGAGTTGATCAGTAAGGGCTGCCAGGTAATTAGGTTACTTGATTTCTTGAGACTCCAGAAAAAGCCAGAAAGCCCACGGTGGGCACAAGGACAGTAACTGCTATGTAACTGTAAAACAAGATGCTCACCCATCTGTCCAGAGTCTCGTGTATCTATTCACTTCAACTCTGTTGACAGACGCAGGCGGCCAGTCCAACTTCAGCATTCATAGGTGACGTTGCTAGAAAAGGTTTTGCCCCCACCCACTGTTTTTTACTATAGCAATCAAAGATTCATGCATTTGCCGCAAAGCCTCTAAAACAGATGAAAAATGCTGATAAAACTAGATTTAAATCACCTCACCTTTAGTATATCATCACAGACACTTCACAACCGCTGGAAAACGTGTTGACTAATCCTAAATAAATGCACGCAGGGGCAAAAACAGAGACAAAATTCTCAGTTTGTCTACTCACAGTTCTGTATCAGTGCAACAGCCTAGTGTAAAACAAAGTCCTTGGCTAGTGCTACCATAAGACTTTGATATGTAGACTAAAGGCAAAGCTGGGGACCGGCTCACCTTCCTTGTGCATCAACCTAATAGCAATGGGAGAACAAGGAGGGGAAGGAAAAACCGTGCTGGACCTTGCCATAGTCATACTGCATACCTTCCAGTGTTCTCAGACGCATTACTCCTTTTCTGTAACACCTGACGCTGTACCTCCCCACTGCAAATTTTGGTTGAAGCCTTAATAAAGCTCTGACATCCATTGTTAAAACTCACAAACTAAAAATTCTGTGCTTTGGTGCAAGCAGCGAATCAGCTTGTGTGACTTTTTGGAATCACTGCAGCAAGTCGTGAATGATGTATGAAATGAAAAATCCCTGCTCACTGCACACAATTCAGATAGTAAAATCTCCCTGGAGCATTAAAAAAAGCACTTAAATGTGTCATTTGATTTTTGTCCTGTGCCCAGAAGCCTCGCTCATCTCTCCCAAAGAACATGCAGATACCTCGGCTATCACCAGAGAACGAGAAAGCATACTCGGAGCTAAAGTGGATCGGTTCAGTTCACACAATGTTTCCAGGAAAAGATACAGGAACCTGGAGCAAACCAGACAGAATTATATTGGAGAAATGTTCAGGCCTCTCTCCAAACACACTTTTTTTGGTCATTTTTTAGAGTAATGTCTAATTTCATCAGCCTTACTCTTTAACTTGATTGACCTTTGGAGATTGCGTTAAGGAAGCAACAACGGCATGCTCGATGTCGTTAGGACCATGAGAAGAAAAATTTGATATAAATATCATGTGTGTGACTAGACATCATTTATGCTGGGACAAATACAGCAACATGCTTTGACTTCAAGCCTTTATTCTTCCCTGCCCCTTTACTGGAACTTTTTTTCCCTGCCTACCTTTTGGTGTTGACCTTTTAAATCTGGCAGAGCCAAACGTCTGCTGCCATAATTTAGCCATCTTTGCTGTTTTCATCTGTTTTTTAGTGAGTGCCTGTTATATTTTTCAGATCCTTACCATGGCGGAGCTATTAGAATGCAATAGGACCTTTTTCTTCTTTTGGGTTTTTTTTGTTTGTCTGTTTGCTGTTTTTTTTTGCCTGGGGGAGGGTGGTGGCAAGAGCGATGCAGAACGCAGAGAAATGTTGGGTTACTCCCAACAGGGATTTCTTCCTAACCAAGAATTCTGCATGCGATAGGCAGCCTCTGTTCACACATCCCCACATCCAGAATGACAGAGGATCTCCAGAATTAATCTTGCAGCAAAACCGCTCAGTTTGGAGCACACAAA
>NW_009647222.1:3586334-3605077 GCF_000708025.1 Charadrius vociferus
TCCCTTTGAGTACAGGGAGGATGGAAAACTGACAGCAAGACTGCAAGTCTACGGAAGAGTGATCTGCCCAGATGCAGCTGTCTTAGTGACTGCATTTAGTTTTAGGAACAGAAAACAGGGGTCCCATCTAACGACAACTGATGTCTTCTCTTGACAAGTTTTCTGAAATTTGCAATTTAATAATTTTCCCTCCCCAAATACTATTGATGAGGAAGGACGGTTGCCTCCACCAGCGTCACGCATCTGTCATCTCTGGCATTCTGAAATTTCAGGGAAAGCGGAGAAAAAGGTGCAGCTGTTAACCCTTTCGCTTCTCTGGCTTCTTCACATAAAAACTAAAGCCATACCTACTTTTGCCCCTGATACGCAGCAGAAGGAAGAAGGAACTACAGTGGTCACCAGACACATGCCACTGAAGCAGGGGCAGACACAAGAACTTTGCCGTGCATCCTTCACCCATCAGCAGTAGTGCCTTCAACAAGCAACACTGCAGAGACGCTGAATTTGCAGTAACAGTTGTATGTTGGGTTCTTAGTTTGTTGGGGTTTTTTTCCTGTGACAAACCAAAAGGCAGACAGCGAATACACTGGTGATATCTGGTCTACACCATCTTTGGATGTCACCACCTAATCTGGAAAGCAAGGCACTGCTGGAAGCTACTATAGCACATGGGCTACGGAACTGTGCTTTTCAATGCCTTTTCTCAACAGACAAGCACACCGGGTCTAGGTTAGATTTGGGTCCACAAGAGGTCAGCTAGATCTTAAAGATTCAAAGAAGTGTTTCAAAGCATACATAAAACAGTTCTTCAAAGTCTGGTAGGTAAGAGGGTTGGTTCTCGAGTGCCTTGCAGGGACAGTGGTTTCCAGGCTTACACTGACAAAAATCACATCTTTCCACTTAGGCAAGATTTTCTGGGAAACTAAATATGCTCGCAATCATTTTCAAAATTTGTTTCCTTCCCATTCCAAATTTTTTTTTCTGCTTTTTTTTTGGGGGGGGGAAAGGAAGAGGAATACTTGTCCCTATAGCAGCTTTTTGATACTCTGCTAAAAGCAACACTATACCACTTATATAATATTGACAGTATTGCACAAATAAGCCAAACAGGAGGTGTGTAGGAGTTGGTGGCAAGAACTAACTTTTCCA
This sequence comes from Charadrius vociferus, assembly GCF_000708025.1. Classification (NCBI taxonomy): domain Eukaryota; kingdom Metazoa; phylum Chordata; class Aves; order Charadriiformes; family Charadriidae; genus Charadrius; species Charadrius vociferus. The sequence continues at coordinate 3,587,484 of NW_009647222.1, forward strand.
AAAAGCACACCTTAAAACCAGAAGGATCAGCTTATGAGGAGAAAGAGATGGACTTCAGAAGGAAAGAATTTGTGGTGGTTAAAATGAAAGCATCAGACAAAAAAAATTATAGAGTGCTTGTACGTGTGCTAAAACAACCTTACATATTTTTATATATACACACACATATATAAAATAGATAAAAATTACTTTCAACAGGTCATGAGGAAAACTGTTTATGTGCCAACATAGCCAGACTATGTGATTAACGGTAAGATTACCTAGAATAACTGGTTCCAGAATTATTTGTTCAAACACAGTGCATTTCTATCAAGACTGATAATCTGAAAAATTACAGTAAATTTTGCAAATATATATTAGCTATTATTCAAAGTAAACCTCAGGGATCTTTCAGTAGAGGAGGTATATTTGTATAAGGAGGGAAAAGAAGAGGATGAAAGCAATCATCTGCTTACCATAGCAAGAAGAGGATGTACTTCTTGTGCTCAACTTCAAACTATTCCATTGCCAAATTGTTTAAGAACTTGCAATGGGTGCTACCACCTACCCTACCCTACGCATTTCAGATGTGCTCTTATAAAATATATATGTATATTTTACTGATAATTATCAAATGAGAACTTCCTTAAAAGACACAAGGAATAGGGAGAAGTAGTAAAATGCTGTTATGGCTATCACAGGAAAATGCTGTGCTGCACCTGGAGAGGGAGAGTAATTGGGACCCTAACAGGGACACATCGGGGATCATAATGAAGGGCCTCAGAAGAGCAGAGAAGACACCCATCGTTGGATGTGTGCTCGTGAAGTAGTCGTTTCTCTTTGTTTTGCTCGCTGACTCTTTTTACTAGCAGTTCACTCTGCATTATGACTGATTTAGGTAAGGAGGTGCTGGGGGAAGCGCTCTTGGCTAACTTCAGACTACAGCAAGGCTCATTAAAACCAGCACATTTGCTGCAATGTTTGCAGCATTTCCTCTAGGTTTTAAGATCGTCTTAATAAGTGAAATTCTGAGCAGAAAGAATATATTTTAATTTACTTCTAAGTGCTCCCTGTTATAAGTATTCAGTGTCATGCTGGATTTTTTTTAATACTATATGGAGCATAAAAATGCATGAATTTAATATCTTAATAAAAATGAACACATCCTTCTAGAAGCCCGAAGCTGCTAAGTACACAGGACAGGTTCATTAGCACAATTTTGGAGCATGAAGAGAAAGTGAACGGAGAAACCAGGATTCACAAACATCAACACAAAATCCCAGGGCTTTTTAATAAAGTTTTGTCCCACCTCCTGCCGCTCGCTGTCTCCCAGGAAAACTGTGGAGAGCAGAGCCCATGAGCTGCCAACAGGTTATAGAGACAAGCCTAGAGCTGGACCCTTAAATCATCCACCAGCAGTTTGATTTGGGGGTGGCAGTACGTAGGATTAGCATACAAATAACAATCCTTTCCATCAGAGAGAAACAGGGCAAGGTTGTTACTGGTGTCAAAACTTTGATTGACATCCTAGACACGGCAGCAAGGTGCCTGGCCAGGAGCAAAGTTGTGGGTTTGAGCTTTTCCTGGATGAGGGAGGGATGTTGTGCTGCGGGTAGGGGTAATCGCTGTACGTAGCACACAAAAACCAAGGACACAGCAATTCAACATAGGTTTGCAGGCAAAGACATTCCAATTTTAAATATTTGGCTTTACTAAGGCATGTTTCCAAATTAATAGGCCCCATAGCTTTCAATAGGATTATTCAGGGTACATCAAGTCAAGCATGTAGTATACATTTATAGGATTAGGTTTAATGTTATTTTAGTATAAAGTGTTCTTAAATGTATCAGATTACAAATTAAATAAGGAAGCCAACAAAAACTAGTGCAGAACAGCTCCTTATTGAGACTGCCCTCCCCCTTCTTGACACTTTGTATAAGGCAGGCAAACTAGGCTTATTAAGATTTCTTTGAAAAGTTTTGGGGACTTTTTTGTAAACTCAAATCGCAAATCCTAGAAACTCCTGAATTCTGTGTAAAATTTGTTTAACACAAATTAGAAAGCAGAGTAATGTGATTTTGTGTCTTTAAGGGAAGATGAATTTTTAAGTTTTATACTTTCTAAAACAAACAAAACCCTTATTTTTTTAATGCAAATTTTGAGAAATAGTAGTAGCTCTGAAGGTAACAGTCCTCACTTCAAAAAAACAAGATTTATATAGAAGCAATCATAGTGACAGAAGATGAGAACTAAGACAGTAATTCACAGTGATTGCAATTGTTACTACCATCCCTAATCCGTAGCCAGTAACTCACTTAAGCTATCACTACCTAGAAATGCTTCCTAAAAATTTATCTAAAAGACAAAACCAAGTTCCGTGATTGTTACTGGAACTGTCTTTAGAAGTTGATCAGCAATAATAAATTCCTCTGTTTCTTAGAACAGATGTATTTAAAAGTGAGGGTTAATTATTAAATCTGTATTTGCATTAACTTCTCTCTAATACATATTTCTCTTTAACGTATCTGCAAGGAAATAACATAAAATAAAAATAACATTTATTTTGTCCCATGGTAGAACAATAATACTGTTCAATGTGGGTTACAATATAATAAATACTATTCACTAGGCTAGAACCTGCAACTACATATGCTGATATTTATGGCTTGCAATCTTGTCTTGAACAAAAATCAGGTTTGATTCACAAGCATTTTCCACATTTTAGTACCAAGAGAGAAAAGTGCTAACTCCTCTACATAAACTCCGAAGGTTCAAGCTTTGTTCAAAACAAAGGTGTGACTTGAAAGCAGCAATACAAGAGCAAGGGGACATTTGCTACCTTGTGTGGTATAGCGTCTTTCTAATTAGTGCAATGTATCGCCACTTTCAGTATATCAAAATGTATAACTTGACTTGTTCTCACTTATTCACTTACTCTCACCTCCCCCAAATGTAGAAAAGATACAATAAAATCCCTGCTGTTCTCTGCTCTCACCCTCCCCCCAAAAATAATCTTATCTTTGCATGTTGTGCTATTCTCACTTTCATCCACTATGTGCCAACATAAGACATTATCATTTTTGCAAAAGAAAAGATGTTAAGCTTAAATTCCAGCGCCGCAGAATGCCACTTCACTCAAGACCTGCAGCAGAATTTCCCGAGGAACATTGTTCCAGAGCTGAACGTGCTCTTCTCTTTCATAAAAGTAGCGATTTTCTGCTAGTGAAAAGTTCCCTTGTGTTGTGTTTTGTTACAAAATAGATAGATAAACAGGGTTCACGCTAACCCCAAAGGAAAATATTTTGCAGTTCGTAATTGAGGTCGTTGTGCTCTTTGAAAAATAGGTGCTAAATACTCTCCAGTTGCTGGTAGCTGCAGTTGTGATGTGAGGCTGAGAGAGGGACTGAACTGTGAATCCGCTGTAGTGCCACTCCATCATGACATTTTAGCACATGCTTAGATTAAGGCTGCAACTAACCTCACCGATTGCCACGGGGCTATCGAGATGCTTAATTGTTAACATGCATTTAAGATCTGTCTTCACCAATTTTAGAGAAGACAGGACCGTATCGCGAGTGTCTGTACAACGTGGGGTGCAGAATTCCACCACGATTTCTGCATAAATTTATGCGTAAGTATCATACATAGCAGATGTGCAGAGAGGACACGAGCACGGAGAGCTTGAAAGGTATCTTAGCTGTGTATTGTGTCATTTTGACACACGGCTTGCTCAAGATGAAATTTGGCTGAACTGCTTACCCTGTTGTTTGAGCTATTTACGTTTTCATTAGTATTTGGTCAAGATCCGATACTACTTTTGTGAATTTTTGACCCAGGATAAGTTTCAAGGGGTTTATTTGTTTGTTTTAATACCTTTCTAAATATTAGAAAGAAGCAGAACCAGCAGTTCCTGTAAATTCAAATTTTAGTTATTTCTAGCCCATTACAGATGTATAGATATTTTTTTTTTTCTGCCTGATCAGGTACAGCTAGCTCTTCCATCCATCCTGAAAAAGGTATCTTTTATCTGATAGATTCATACATACATCTAAAATAGCACCACATTCTAGAAATTACTTAAACAGCCTTTTCTTTTTTTAAAATATGAACCTACCGATATCTGTAGCCATTTTAAAAAATACCAATCACATACAATGAAACTCAAGTGCCAAAAGCTAATTGATTCAGAACATGCAAGAAGCAGCCTCGGGAAGGTGTGAAACAACAGTACCAGAATTATTTTACAGGGAAGTAGGTGTAAAACATGTAAAGCTTTTTGACAACATAGACGCATTGCTTCAGATACTTGTGTCTGAAAAACTTCAAAATTTTAAGAATAGTTTGATCGGGGAAAAAAAAAAAAAGCTTGTGGCTATTACTTAAATTTATTTAAAAGGTCATCCATTATCATACTAAGGAATCCATTGGGAAGCCATCAAAAAAAACCCAATGCATTTAGTAAGGTATACCCAAAATATGGATTCTTAAGGACAGTGATAGTTAAGACCAATTTCACTTACAAAACACTTGAGTACTGCATACTGTGTATTTTGGTTTCCAAATCCACCATGAATATATTTAACTTCAGTCAGAAGTTAAAAGAGAAAGGCGATTCCTAAAGTCAAGAGAGCTGAAAGTGTGTAACAAAGTTGTCCATTTCGATGTCCAAGTCTCTGTTATCTATCTCCAGGTAAGCAGTATTTGAAGTTTTCAATTCGCTCATGACTAAGCATTTAGGAAAAACAGCTATGCTTTTACAAATTATTCAAACATTCACATCAAGAAGGAACGCTCTGCATTATCTGGAACAGTTGAAGAATATAGCAAATACAATGTAACAAAAGTCAGTAAGAAACTGTTGTTGTTTTTTTTTTAAATTACATAGTAGAGACCTGCGTTTCAGTTTTGGGTAAAATATCCACAAAATTTTCAAACAAATTGATTACTTTCTTACTTGCCTTTTTTTTTTTTTTTTTTTTTTAAGGAAGAGATGTAGCAGAAATCAGAACTTCTTAAAGGCATCTCTGTGCTAGGCAATACAGGCAATAAGAGCTAAATGTTCTTCTACAACATTATAAATTGATGTGTTGTTTCACATATGCTTCTGGCCAAAATTGCAGAAAGTTTCCAATTAAACCTTGGATGTCAAATGACTTGTCATAATATAGTTGACAATATTTAGTCCTGAAGTAAATCATTTTAATATGGGTATTATTTTAAACATCTTTCTTAAGAACACTAGTCACAAAGTCACTTCTAAGGAAAAATTCAGCAGGGAAGAAATCAAGAAAGTTGCATTTCTTTTAAAAGGTTACAGAAAATACTAAGCAGACCTAGAGAATTGTTGTGCTTTCAACCAAAAATGTTATCCCATCCTCTGGCACTGCAGACTTGCCTAGGCTGCCCCAAAATCACCACTTTTATTAAGATCTATTGAACTGCTATGTATTGACAAAATCTTTGTAGTAAAATAATTTTCCATCAAAATACACCGTTACTGTAGAAAGGTAATGAAGAGCTGTAGGACAGGCTTTAAGAGGCACTGTACTTTCATCTGAAAAGTCTCCTGAAATTCTTTGAACGTTTCCAGGGGATTAATGAGGTATTTTGACAACACACGAGAAACGTCTGGTTTTTGAGAAGCCTTATAAGAGGGAACATTCACATTCTTGAAAATTAAACTGTGTATTTTAAGCCACTAAAAATAACACAATTATTAAAAATCTGGCAGCTCTGAAGAAAAATACCAGCAGATATGGGGAAACACATGGAACTACTGAAGAGTGTCAAACTTGAGTACACACATTTTACAGCGTTTCAACATGACTTAAACACCAATTTTAACAGCTTAATTGAATGTTTCTTATTAAAAGCTATCACAGATGAACTAAAATAAGAACGAGCTAAACTAGTCAGAGTGTAACTAAATCAAAAGCATTCTTCTTTGCAAGTTGGGTGGATTAACTGTGCGTACGTGCATTACTGTCCTTGTAGTGCACCCGCATCCCTTCAAGAACTGTTAAGGTGCTTTGAGGGTTTCAAAACCTTTGGCAATTAGTGGGAGAGAGAGTATTTTTTTTTTTTTTTTAAGATACGCTAAATGATACAATTAATGTAAATTTAGGAGAACATTCATCTCACATACACAGCAAAATTAGTGCAAGCAGACCGTTACACCTACCATTTTTATACATATTTTAAAATATCTGTAGTGCCTATTCCTACAAACTAGTACTCCCTTGAATATTTCAATGCATCGCAACAAGGGTATTAGTGTATAGATAAGGGTTCAGTTCCACAAAGCTTTAGCGAACAAAACAGAGCTCTCCTAAGCCTCGCTTCTGTAAATACCTCAATATTCCTGGAAACTCCTAGAGTGCTTAAGTCTTTAAAGACCTAACTTTATTTAATCAAGCCAGGCAAGAAGCGTACTGACGTGTCATTCTGAAAACATCTCATAACCCACGACCAGTGAAAATATCCATATAGAGTATTTATACATGCATTTAAGAGAGCTGATATCTTAGGTGTTTGCAATGCCTAATGCGCACTTTCCACAACATGAGAGAGAAATAGGATCTGCTAATCACTACCAGGCCACAAGACATTTTAAGTCTCTCTAAGTACTCCTATGTAAAAAAAATTTTAAATAATAATTGCCTTTAGAGTGCAAGCAGTTGTACAGGAAAAGGCTGCTTCCTAAACTCTGCTCTTTTCAGTCTACACCCTTTCACAAGCTAAATATTTTACAGAGGCAGTATCTTTACGATGCTTATGGTTGAACACTTTACTTTCTGTAGTCACGTCTCATTATTTACAAGATCTCATCCAATATATGTGTTTTAAAAACTTGGCTTGTCTCAGGGCTTCGAACCAGCAAGTGGGGAAGAAAAAAAACCCTAACACAAACTGCGCCTTTCTTCAGGAATAGTGATCAACTCATCTTCACAGCTATTCTGTGGTACTTTTAAAGTCTGCAGTACATTTATGAGCTAAATCAATATCAAGGTTGGGTGGTGAGGGGGGTAGACTTTTGTGTCACCATCCTCCCCATCCCCAAGAAGGTTCTAGATGCATTTAAGGGCAAAAATTCCACCCCAATATATTAGTTTTGATAATTCTTTTCCTATGATCTGTTTGTCTGGCTGGGGAAATTATGCAAGAAGCAATAAAAGTTCTAATTCAATTTCCATGTTAAGAGATGGATTTGAAAAAAAAATATATATCAGAAACCATATTCTTTGTGTTTACTAAGAGATATGCACTCCAACATTTAGTGTCATGGAGCTGGAGTTAAAACCAGAAACGGTGAAGATAATTTAGCTGCATGAATGCCTGCTCTTCAGTAAAATGCTGCCAAAATTAAATAGGAATGAAACAGCACTTTGTAGTCATTGGTCGCTCAGCGGGGTTTGCGTAGTTAAAAACCTAAGTGAAAAGGGTGATTGACCTACATTGCTACTAGCTTAGCACAGCTGTACTTTCATATTTTTGCCGCATCCGAGGAAGCTCATTATTTAATACAACTGAGTTACATGTAATTGTCGGTCTTTCATTTTACACTTTTAGGGGCCAGATATTAATCTCAAATGTGCGGCAGGCGTTACTCTGCATCTGGAAATATCCGCGGCTGCCCATTTGCACGCAAGGCTCAGAGGCGGGATTGCACACGGCTGCACCTGAAATTCGGAGGCTGCCCAGGGGTAGGAGGACCTCACAAATATGCAGAAATCAAATGAGCAGATGGAACAGAAAGCAAATCCCTTGGCACCCCAAAGGCAAACGCTCGGCTGTTTCCCTATTGTTTTTAGCAGAAGCAGCCCGGAACGCACGCAACCAAAGCGCAGTTCACACAACTCATACCTGTGGTTTAAATAAGTAATAACATTCCAGTTAACAACCAGTTTGACATGTTAACAGCCCAAGGGCTGTTAACATAACGACTGGTCATTAATGGCAGTAATGACAGATTTCAAAGGGAATATTGTGCTTGTAAATGGACATGCTGCCAGTCAGGAGAGAGGACAGAGCAGGATAGGCTGATACATTAAGATGTCACCGTACAGCTCTGGAGGGAAAAAGAAAAGAGGAAAAAAAAAAAAAAACTTCTTGCATATTTGACTTACTGTAAATGGACTTGAAATATTGGCGTAAACCTAAGTTCCTTAAATTAAGTCTTCACTTTCCAACCCAAGAGTGTATAAGCAGGAGACAGAAGCCTGCAGGGGAATTATACTCTGCATATCATTTTCACCGAGTGTGTTATTTCTAACATCGAGTCCTTTCTTTACTCAAGTCAGTTCTCATCCTCGTTAACAAACCGGAGTTCATTCCGGCTGCGGCCACCCTAATACCCTCGGTGTCATACACCACCTCTGAAACCATCGGAGTGAGTTACATGAATCAGATTCCAGGGTAAAGCCTCTCACACCCAAAGCATCTTCCAAGCTCATTACCTCATTAAAGATTTCTTCCATCCCCTCAACCCCGCCCCTGCCAACCCAGAGAAAAAGGTTTCCATATAGTAAAATTAACTACTTTTACCAAAGGAGTGAGCTACAGCAAAGCAAGTTTTTAAGTTCTGAAGATACAGATTATTTATAAAAAGCTCAAAGTGGGTACCTCAGGGCTGAAATGCAGAACAAGACCATGCATCAGGGCCGAGGGAGTGTTTAGTTTTTTGGCAGGCACCTCTAAATGAGAGATACTGGAAGTATCTTTGCAAATAGCCAAAGACACAATCACACAGTTTGCAAATTTAACGATGACTGTTAAAGCACCCAAACTGGCTACATTATTGCTTATAGCATCTGTAGAATGGCTGTCATATTGAAAGACGTAATGAACACAGAGAGACAAGTTAATAAGCAGTTTTACTCTTTATAGTATCGTGCGAGCCACATATCCTCTAGAGGGCACCACATAAATTAATAGGAAGCGAGAACAGTTTTATATGTAGCAAAGACTCCCTTTATGGTTAAAAAGAAAAAAAAAATTAAGACGATAGTTTGAAACTGTAATCGAACTCTAATCTGATCATTAGCACAAAGTAATTTGTTCTTTAAATTCATAAAGTGGGTTGCTAAATATGAAAGCTTATTTGACTACAAAGCTAGAGAACATTTAACTAGTTTCTACATTAGCATTAAAAAGATCACTTTTATAGGTTCACTGCATAACTAAGTAGATAAGACGCAATGAGGCAAATGACTATCTGCAATTACCTTAAGTGCATCGGTTTGAAGTTTAGTGTAAATACCAAGTTTAAATCTATGCACTCACAAGAAACACTAAAAAAAGGCTCGTGATAAGACAGTTTCATTAAGACTTGATAAACCCGGAGAAAAAATCAGAAATATCTGAAAACTGATTATAGAATTTCTCAGGTATGCTGGTTTCACCGGTGTGAAATATTGTATATGAACAAATAACTGAAACATCAGGTTTGAACGTGGTCACGACAGATAAAAATATACAGTCTTCTTTCTCTGAATCACTTAGCGTGCATTTTAACCGTCTGTTAGCAAGGTATTTACTCCTGTTAGACCAGAGAGCAACAGTGCGTGTGTGTGTGTGCGCGCATCTCTGCTGGGGAAATGCTTTGCTCCTATCTCTAATACTAGATCACTTTTGGGTTTGATTTTAAACATTTGATTTTAAAACATTGGATCTGCTGCACTAGCACTTGGGAGACTCAGTAAGTTCAAAGTCTCCAGTAAATTTGGAACTCGGCTCAAAGAGCCATAGCGGAGTTTTCTCACTCCTGCAGGCATTTGTTGTAGAAAGATTCTTAAAATGGGTTTAAAAAATTAGGGTAAGCGTTACTTTCCCCCCAGAAGCTGTTCCGACCCATCTTTGTAGGCACATGCTTTAAGATCACAAGCGACCTCAGTTCGCGTACAGCAATTCCCTTCTATTCAAACAGTTCCCTGCCGGTTTTTAAAAGTAAGGTTTTGTTACCGACTTCTTTGGCAGCTTTTAACACAATAGCTTTAAGATGCAGACTCTATGCTAAATTCCCAGCACTCTACCTTGTGTTCAGTTCAGTTTTAATGAGTAGGAGAGCACTTTTACCAATAAGTAGTCCAAGCCCACGCCTGAAGAACCCTGATCAGCCTTGCAGCCCCAGCTCAACACATGCGCAACGTGTCTGCAAAGGTTTTTGTTCCACTCTAGAAAAAACAGGTTGTAACACGGAGAGCCAGAGTACCAACAGTTGTTAATAACGCTTCAGTTGTGATTCCTGTTCCATCCTACCCATGCTGTACAACCTGGGAACTGAAATCAGTGTGCGGGAACCTCCTATTTGGTACCTGTGCTTAAACTGAAATTGTAAGTTAAGGCGTTCAAAGAGACTTTTAATTTTTCCCCAATGTATTACTGACTTGAATGTCCCTTTAAAAGGAAAAGGCTTCACTACAGGGGCAGGGGAAATATTCCCAGAAGTTCATGTTAGCCTGGAGCAGCTAGTCTCATTAGGCCTCCTCTACTGGGAATGGAGGAAGGATGCTCCTATAGGAAATAGGTGCTCTGAATCACCCCAGAGGAGCCTTTTCTCTCTATTTACTATTGAGAGCCTAGGGAGACTAAACTTCCCCATTAAACTTAGCTCCTGCAAAGTAGCCCTATTTATTCACAGACAATCTGCTGATAAACTAGTCTGGTGTTGCTCAACAGTACTTTGCTACAGGCTGTAATTCAGGTATTTTTGAGAACAGAGGTCCACCAGCAAACAAGAAGATAGAAAATCAGGCGACGATTTGCTATCTCTGAGAAGTGACAACAGGTTACCCAGCGTCCCACCCGGGTCACAGAGTTAAAATCAGGACGAGGGTGGATTTGAGCCTACTAGCTACATGGTTATTTAGCACGGGGAAGACAGTTGGTCATCTCAGTCCAGCGTCTAACAGCTAAATGGCAACATTCATAAAAGCTTCCAGTGGCACACATAAAATGCCTTGGCAAACTAAGAGGACAAAAGCGGGTAAGTGAAGATGAGTGAAGTGCTCCTCACTTACAGAGTTCAAACCCTACACCGGAGCTGGTGAAAACAGGCTGCTACACCTGGCCACCACCATGCTGCAAGGAGGAGGAGGAGGAGACCACCAGTTCCCGGGGAGCACGGGGCTATGGGAAGAGCAGGGGGCTTTTACCATCTTCCTCCTCTGAGCACAGGACCCGGTATTAGCATCCAAAAACCGGCAACAACCTGCACAGCCTGGTTAGGTGTGGTTTTTGATTCAGATTTTAGTTTTATCTCCTTATTTCGGTATCTGTTTTCTCATCCTCCACACATACTTGGCCTTGCAGCCCTGGGGTACCACTTGTGCGATAGCGACTACGTAGGAAGGACTGAACGGATTTACCAAGTTTGTCAGTGAATGTAAGAAGGATGTGGCCTACCTCAGATAGTCTCTGCGACAAAGGATAAGGTTGGCTTTGGTGTACAAGGTAGAGCCCACCTCCCCCAGGCGACAGTCACAGCAGGCACATTTCAGGCAATCTTCATGCCAATATTTGTCCAGGGCCTTTAGAAGATACCGGTCTTTAATCTTACGGTTGCAGCCAGCACAACCTTTCGGCTTGGTGTCTGGCTGGACTGAGAGCATTTGTATACCTGAAATACAAAAAGACAAGAGAAGAGTGAAAATAGATATTCTCCCGAGTGCAAGTCTTGTCCTTTTCTTCCTTCACCTCACCACTCCCCACACACCCAGTTCATTAAAAAGGCAATCGTGTAGAGAGGATGAAATAACCTAGGTAGTCCACAGTGAGCTGAAAACAACGTTCAGATAAATTTAAGAGCAGAAACTTGCAGTGCTCTAAGTTCCACAGCTTCTCTTTAACACCTCATTTACCTGGTCTCTTTGCTGAAAAGAAATAGGATTTGAAAAATTAAAACAGTTCAGTTGAAAAGTCATCCACTTTCACCCAAAGTATCCAATATTTAGCAACTAAAAATTTAAACAAACAGCATATCTATGATGGCAAACATAGGTCCAAATATGTAGATTTAGCTATGTGCATGATCTTTATAAAGTATAAAAGTACTCCACATTCTAAAGAAGAAAAGACTGAAACTATTAGAAGCAGAGGGCAAGAGTTTCAGGGAGGTTTGACATAGGCATTTTGATGCTGGCGTTTGGGGGTTTTTTTATTATTATTCATTTGTCATTTGTTTTGGGTGGGTTTTTTGTTTTGGGGTTTGTTTGGGGGTTTTTTGGTGGGGTTTTTTTGGTGGGTTTTTTTTTTTTTTTTTTTTTTTTTTAAGATTTCTGTTCTTGTTAGACACATAAATGAAGCATTCAGATTTCCAGAGACTTCAGTACCAGCATCTCTAGTTGCAACCTGCAGTGTAAGGACCTTCCGAAAAATCTGATTTTAAATAATCCGCACAAGGTCAGAGAGTTTCTAGTTTGTCAAGGAAAAAAAGAAAAATACATAAAAACACATCTGCCCCACTTTCCAATCCCAATTTTAGCCAACAGCTAGTTCAGGACAAGGAGTACAGCATGTCCATTAAGTATATATACCTTTTGATGTAATAGGTGAGAGTATTTAAATAACAATTCAAACGTCTGAACTACTGTTTAAGGGAGCGAACTGGTAAAAGTGGAACACAGTTGAGCGATGGCACGCAGAGCACTGCAGCCAGCTTCCAGAGATCCATACAAAAATCGATTGCCCTCAGTTTTACAGTAAATGGGGAGAGAAGGTCACTGCCCCAAAGTGCTTACAGACTGGTCTCTCTTGGTTAATCGCATGAACTGCCACCCCATTACACTCAGACCGAATCTCTGAAAGTCGTTTCTTAGAATAAGCAAAATCATAGCCCTGTGGATGCTTTTTGGACATCAAACAGGCAATAGAGAGAAAGAGAGAACTGACGCGCTGTTCAATTATTAGGTTGTCTCACTGTTTTAAAGCCAATCAGAGATGTAACTTAAAAAAAAAAAAAGGTACTCATTACAGTGCATCTGAATATTACTATAAGAATTTGTCAAGACTGGGGAACGGATGCTGTTGCCAGCAAGCAAATCCTACCCCAAAATTCTGGGTATGGCCCCCTGTTATTATGCAGAGACTGGGAAAGGTCAAATAGAGCCTTCTAACAAAGAAAAGCAAATTCAAGAGCTCCTTATCGAGAATGCTCTACTACCTACTGTTAGGAAAGCTTTACAGTCCCAGCTTCTATCAGATGATCTCGGTTGGTGCTGTAACACACCACTACAGACAGGCAGGTTCAGGATGCGAGAACATGAACAAGTTGGGGTTTGGGCTTTTGTTTGTTTGGGTTTTTTAAAGAAAGCTCTCAAAAGGAAAACATGAAAATGAGTATAACCCTTGAAGCACTGGTACAGTGCGCGTTTACTGAAATTAGTGCTGCAAAGACAAGAGGCTAAATGCTACACCAGCTGAGGCGTCCCAAAGATCTGTACAAGTATGTGTACGTGGAACACCTTGAATTTGCGTGGACCGCAGTGACTGTATAGACAGTTAAGTGACTTTCCGGAGTTACCAAGCTGAACTCGCAAGTTTCACCTGCGAAGCTGATCGCTGAATGAGAAACAGTCATTCTTATTGTGACATATGAGCACAACAGCCCTGCTCCCCTCTTTGCCATACACTTTATTATGCGTTTTGGAGCCATATATTTATCTGTTAAATTAGCCATCCGGTGACAGTTCTCCTAGTGGGTACCCCGAAGTATCACGGCAGTGCTGCTGCGTAACATCTAAAGCTCAGAACAAGCGTGTAAGGTCTGTATTTTTCTATCAGTAAGTATAAAAAAATGGCATTGCTGGTTTCCCATTATTCCCCAATCAATGCTATTCTCGTAGCTTCTCCACCACTTCCAGACTCGTAAGATCTGTTTCTCCTTCACACGCGGGAGGATGAGATCCAGCAACCTGCACAGGGCTCCGTGGTAAGTCTATGGCAGATCTGGGAACGAACGCACATCTCTCATCCTGAGCAAGCACTGTCAGACAAAGGCTGAGCCTTTGCAGTATTTTCAATTGCCAACTTATTCCCCTGAATCCAGGGTACATACATGAAGCGGCAAAATAACATGGCTGCAAATAAATGACTAAAAGCAGTGAAAATATCAGAGATTTTTGGTAAAGAACCTATACCAGACTGTAAAGGGAAGACCTGCTGGATCTCTAATACCTTTACTTGGTCGAAAAGCCTTAATCTGTAAAGTTGTATATCATGCTAGAGTATAAATACCTGCTAAGTGCCAACAACAGGCGTATCCCCAGTCGGGCATCAGCCACGCAGAGGACAAATGCATAAAATCAGCCACGGTTTGTATCAACTTCTTGAAACTCAGTGTAAAAGTTCAGAAGCACGAAGGGCTGTTCTAGGACTTTAATCTTTAGCTCAAGGGAAACCAGGATAAACTAGGAGCTAACGCAGTTAAAGGCTTTAAAGTAAAAAAAAAAAAAAAAAAAAATCTTAATGTAAAAATTTTGTCACCTGATAAGGAAGCGGGTTAGAGAGCAGAGGCTGACAGTCTCTGATCCAGCCTGACCTACCGTCCTGCACCGTCTGAAGGGAACAAGATGTCACAGAAACCCAGTGAATATCTGAGCAAATTGCAATAATCAAGCCAGATAATTCCTGGGGAGGATGCTGCAAAGACGGGGTTATTGTATTACAAATAAAACTGGCTCTTGCACATACCCCTGCACAGGTTTTGAGACATTTGCTACATGAGGAAAGTAGACAGAGCACTGTCATTCACGTTGGTTAGCCCAAACCCTCCTTGTAGAGACAAGCGAACAGGGGCAGACACCCTATGGAAGTAGTGTTTGCAACCCTGCACGTCTATTTTCCAGAGGCTGAAAGAGAAGGTGCTGCTGACATCCCACTGGCAGCATCTTCAGATTAGGGATTCAATCTGCAGCAGCTTTTGGAGGGAAGGAATGCTTTTCTCCTCAGATAGATCTGATCTTTTTGCACTTTTCTTGAGATGAAGCTGCTTCTATTTTAATGAAAGTTAAAAAAAAAAAAAATAATCCCCAAACTGCTACTTCATTATAAAAAAAAGTTACTCTTTTTTGAAGTGTAGAATGGATCTAAACAAAACAAAGCACAAAACAGCGGTCCAATAAGAGTTTTACATATCTCCAAATTCTTTGCACATGCCCTTTTCTTCACATGCCCTGGATTAAATCACTTCATTTTGAAAACAGAACATTTGATTAGTTTTCTTTCTGTATAGTATGAGCGAGCCGCCTTAATGCAGATCACCTCACAGACCGTCTTCTCTTCCCTTTCACGTTCCCATAAGATCTCCAATGCAGTTATACTTTTCAGATATGGGCTCGTGTATTTTTAGCTCTCACTTAATTTGGCAATAAGAATACCTGCAGCTTACTGTCAGCCAGTTTTTCACAGGCTGTGATTTAAGTACCCGTTCACTTCTTAGAACACCGGGAAGACCCTTTCAGAGGCTGACAGCACCCACAAAACCATCCAAACTGCTCGCCGCTGAAATATCAGGGAGCAGCACACAGCACCACTTCCAGGCTGCCCTTCTCTCCCCCTCCCCCAGGAAGGTAGAGCTTGCGGAGCACTTCCAAAAAGAAACCAAACCCAAAATCATACAATTCCATAAGTGCTATACCTAGACTGTTTAAAAAATAAAACCATAAAAAAATAAAATCAAACCCCGCTTTCCCTTCAGTTCTGCAGAGTCCTACCCATGCTCTGCATCACAGACCAGGTCTGTTCGCAGAACTGAGAGATTTTGGTTCCTAGTCTGTCACTGTCAAACGAACCCCAACATGCTTTCAAGGGCTTCCTCTATCCTTCCCTCCCTCCTTCCACCCCCGGTCCCTAAGATACTGCACATAAACGGCATAGCTGTGTCAGGAAGAAGGCTTCTTAATCACTATCCACCACCTTTAGGATTTTTGAAGGGAAAACTTCATAACCTGATTTACAGGTTTTTGGATTTCCCTTGTTCTCTCAAAATAACTTTGATGCAACTGACTCCCATTCCTGGTCATTGTTATTATTGTGTGATAGAACATCATCAAACAATTTGTAACTATGAATTTCAGGATAAAGAAGAAAGATTGGTGGAAAAAGCTAAATTAGGCTCCTGGAGGAAAGCAGAGAAACAAAAATCCATTTCACTCCCATCTTCACCCTTCTCAAATCACAGAGAACGAAGATGTGCGATAATGAGCAGTATTTTGTTAGTGATGTAGTGTCATCTCTAAGCAGGATCAGTCCCTGATGGTGCTGAGTGAGGGACAAGATCCTCAGAACTCAAGTTTCTGGTTTGTGGTACAGACGGTCTTTGAAAGGCACATTAAGAGAGGAAGAGATGGAAATTATTATGCACCAGATCACTTAAAAAAAAACTTTTGAAGGCCACTCTGCCCCCCTCCTTTGTGGAGGCATGAACACTGTTCTACCAAGGACAGTAGTATGTACAGCAAGAAAGGGAAAAGTTGCCTCTACTTCAAAACTAAAAACCAGTTTGGAACAAATTAGGTATCAGTGCACTGGTCTTTAAAAGTCAGCAAACTGACAGACAATATGCAGTCAATAAGAGAGTTAGAGATCTAGCAGAAGATAAAAAGAATACTTTTCAGATGCTTTCCCTCTTTGTAGGTTCATCCTAAAAGCATTCAGAGCTCCAATTATTCAGGACAATACACACACAGACTTAAAAAAAAAAAGTTAAGGTTTCAGAAGCTAAGAAACATTTCAGAACTCGCATGTAGCACATCAGGAGTCGTAACTAGTTTTAGATTGGCATGTAAATTGTTCTGTGGAAAATTCTTATTGCCTCCGAGACCCTGCTATTCTGAGTTATTTGACAGTTTAAGGGAAATCATAATTAAAAAAAGAGACATAAATAATAGCCTGTGCAGTGTGGTGCACAGAAATAAGTAGAACCATTTCATTTAAACTCTGGTGAGCTTTTAATTGCCTGGATTGCATTGTGAACCAGCCTAACGGTTGATTGCCTCCATTATGCTCTCTTGTTCTGTGCCATTCATCCGCACAGTCTCAGCTTCTGTAGTTAACACAACAAAGTAACCGCAACTCCGTAACACTCGGGTTTTTTTTTTCCAAAAAAAAAAATTAAAAGTAAGGATTTTAGTAGTCTGAATATAGTCTCTTCTATATACTTTTGAGTTAATTTTCCATGGTATATAACTAAACTTCACCTCCACCCCTTCTTCTACAGAGAAATATGATTATTTTTTTTTTTTTAATAAAGAAGCTGGGTTGGAAAGCGGGGGGGGGGGGGGGACACGCCGAGGATGGGGGGGAAGAGAGAGAGAGAAGAGGTTAGGTAAAAACTAAAAATGGGAATGCAGTCCCACAGCTGGGAGCAGTGATACAGATTAAAAGAATTTGGCCAACATGGCTAGTCGACTGCCAAGAGACACCAAACAAAAGATTTCTCTTCTTCTTTCCCCTTCTCTTTCTGAAAGCTAGATTGGGCCTAAAAGCTTGTTTCTCTCTGTTCACTGGCCCAGAGCATCCCTGCAGGCTGTAGCCCCCTAAGGGACAACACAGCAAATAGATGTACCCAGATCTCAGGGACTGGAGCTGCTTAGCTATGTTCCTACCCCTGTCGCGTC
>NW_009647222.1:3606038-3606290 GCF_000708025.1 Charadrius vociferus
TGGAGGGGACGACACGGGAGGAGATGGGGGGGGGGACACGGCACACCCCGAGCCGCCGGCCCCGCACGGCGATGGCGAGCGACAAAGCCACATGCTCCCCTAACTCTGCCCGTAAGCCTGTAATCCCAGTGGTCTCTTAGCTTTGTTGTAACAAATGGGTTTGATTAAACTGTCACATGCGGCGTTAGCATACCGTATCGTGCGCGGTATGAAGGGAGAAGGGAGGGGGGGAATAGAAGGTGGAAAAAAAAA
>NW_009647222.1:3606321-3607810 GCF_000708025.1 Charadrius vociferus
AGGCTCGTAGGCAGAAGTACTATTTCATAACGCCAGCCTGGCTGCCCTTCTCTCACGCCGGTCCGAGAAAGGCTGCGTGAGGACCCCGGCAGCCCCCGGCCCGATCTGCGTGTCCCCGTCCGCCCCCCCGGGGCTCCCCACCCCGGCAGCAGCCGCGCTCCTGCCTCCGCTCTGCCCAAAGGGTTAACCCTGCACCGAACCGGTTGCAAATTAAACTGCTGTACGGGGAGGCTTGTGGATTAAAGCTGGGGAGTGGGAAATTAACCGACTCCCTTGATAATTGAGAGCACGTTTCGAGAAGCTCTGGAAGAAGCAAGAATAATAATAACAATAATAACGGGGGAGGGGGGGGTGCGTGTGCTGCAATTCATTGTTAACTTTGACTGCTATTTCTCGAGACATACAGTTGGATGGGTTTCGCTCAGCATCCTCCGCTTGCATGTATTTCATGTCTCATCATAAAAATAATGAAGCCTCACATGATTTAAACAAAACAGTCTCAGCAGAGCTGCAGCTTGAGTGAAAGTTGCAGTGCAGAGATGTGTGTGTGTGTGTATTGCAGCCCCGGCTTATGACTCAGAGAGAGAGAGAGGGAGAGTGATGCAGACACACATACACAAATGACCCAAAGCTTATGTACACAGTTGCCTCACTTACCTTCTCAATTAAGCGATACAGGGGAGGCAGTTCAATAAGCACAGTGGCTGCTTTGTAGCTCTTCTCCTTGGAAAAGGTCAAAAAGAAGCATTGTTTGGGGAAAAAAAAAAATAAAGAGGGGGTGGGAGAGATGGGGAGGGAGATCGCTATTCTTTAAGTTTAAAATAATGAGGTCCTCAAGGATCCGCCAAGTAATTGTGTTGACCGCATCCGAGCTACAGGTGTCCTCCTTTTAGTATCTTGCAGTCCAAGGCTGTCTGTCTCCGTCCTGGCTGAAGACAACTTACCTAAAGCAGCGTGTGAGGAGCCGAGTTGAATGAAGTCAGGGCTTTATCAGCTGCAAAATGCAATCCCTTACCAGCCAGACATAATACAGCAAAAGAAAAGGTCACTCAGTTATTACTGAGCCAGCAGAGCCCAGGCAGCTCTTGTGGAAGACCACAGAGAAGCAACTCCCTTCCGATTTAAGGCTATTTACCTCTCTCCCCCTCCACCCACCCTTCCTCTCCCCCCTCCCCCCTCCCAACTCCCCCTTTCTCTCTCTCTTTCTCTCCCCCCTTTCTCTCCCGTTCTGCAGCTCGCTCAAGTACAGCCGCCCTCGGAAAGTGCAAAGCAGCCAGGAGACAGATTGGGCTTTGTTGGTAATTTCCCATGGTGAAAATTTACAAGCCTGCAAGTGCAGTCAGCAAAACCACATGCATATGCTAGACACAAACACCAGGGACACACACACACGCACACGCAAGTGACCTCTACTGAAGCGGCTCAGGATCACCTTCCCAGAAAGCGCTCCAGAAACAGACCCGGGGAAACAGGGGAGCGTCGCGCCCCC
>NW_009647222.1:3608028-3610528 GCF_000708025.1 Charadrius vociferus
GGCCCCCCCCGGCCCCGCCGCAGCCGGGCACCGCTCGCCACATGCCACCACCACCCTTCACTGCACTTTTTAAGCTGAATGCTGAAGGAAGAGAAGCCGTTTTCCCCCCTACAGGATCCTCGTCCCGGGAGCTGAAGAAAGATCCTGATTCTCTACCTAGTGGTGGACTGGGGGGGGTGTGGGGTGTCGTAGACACGGGTGTGTTATAGGTGTTGAACGCCCTTGACCAAGAGACAGACAGACAGACATGCAGACACAGAAGAGATACAGCAAGCTTTGATATTCAGGCACGCTCACATATGATTGTTTCTTCGTGTTTTATAATAAAGATGTTGAGCCTAGCCTGCTGTAAATAAAGTTTAAAAAAAAAAAATAAAATCCCAAGCATCTTCCTCTAAGAGCCATCTGCAGTTGGAGAAAGACCAGATTAAGAATTTGTGAATACAGTTTTCAGACTTCAAAGTGAATATCTGTTGTCTGCTATTAGAAGCACCACACTAGATTTCCACAAAGCTTTGAAAGATGTCAGCTTACAATATACCCTAAATTTGAATGACACTCATATTATAGAAGTCTTTCAAGACCCAAGAAAGATTTAAAAGCATTGAAGTGCTCTGCCATCTACACCCCTCCCTCATATAATCCAGCAGTTCTAATAAAAAAAAAAAAATAAAAAAAAAATCAAAGCAACCTCAGAAATGCATATGTTTAGGACAGGTGCCCCCCCTCCCCAGTAAGCCTCTCTTTCTCTCTCTTTTATATATATATAAATATCAAGGTTCCTGGAACAAGCATATTGTGCAATGAACAATTCCTGAATCTCTTGCCCCCTCTCCCTCTAAGTAGTAACAAAACTCAGCCACAACCAACCTGAGCAAGAACCCGAAAAGCACAACCAGAGGCAGCAGACTACCAGAGCCCCTTTCTGCTGACTTGATCTGCACATAGAGAAAAGCAAAACTTGCCAGAAACCACCTTCTCCCCTGCACGCACCCATACGCTCAGAAGAGCCTCACTTCCCTCTGTTTATAGACTACCTCTGCCACAACCACTCTGAAAATACAGCAGTGTGAGTGTGTGTGTGTGTGTGTGTGCCTCTCTCCACAAATGCACTCAGAGAAGGAGAAGAAAAGAGGGAGGGAGAAGTTATGTGTGGGGAAAGGGAGAAATAAAATCAAAACAAATGGTACAGCTAATGAGGACAATTAAATTAATTATGTTCAAGGAGATGAGATTTTTTTTCCCTCCAACTGTATGATCTGTTACCCCTCGCTGGCAACTGCTGCTCTGTAATTCATGGCAACTGATTAGTGCATCTATGCAAATCTTTGTTTAAATCATTCAACTAATTAAATGATGGGATTATTCCTCTGCCTACGGTGACATCATTCGCAGTAATTAGTACTCTATTTGGACTGTGGCAATAAGATACCCGATGTCAACACCAACCTGCAAAGACATTAACCACTTTGTCACTTTGTGTGTGTGTATGTGAGTGCATGTGCGTGTGCGGGAAAGAGAAAGGAACAAATACCCAGATCTAATTGCATCTTCCACCCCTCTTTACACCCCCCCCACCAATCAAGGATTCTTAAAAAAAAAAAAAAAAGGGCAGAAAAAAAACTTACTGAATAATATGCCAAACCACATGTGTAAAGGAATAAAATGGAATAGTTAACATTCAGCTCCATGCCATTCATTTCCCCCTAAAATGTAATGATAATTAGATGGGTCATAAAATGCTCTTCTTTTCATTATGACTGATGAAATGCATTAAAGCTGACAGGGTATTACCTGACAGTAATTAGGTTTTGTCATGAATTAAATTATTTGAAAGCAGGCTATCTCCCCAATCATGCAATTTACAGCAAGATTTTTTTTTTAATCTGTGCTACAGAAGAGAGAAAGAGAGATAGAAAATAGCAGTTTTTCTCTTCATAATCATATGAATTATTCACAGAAAAAAAATCATCAGAAAAAAATCGTGCAGATGAAGAGGCTTGCCACTTAATGTACTGCACAGATGTGATCATCAGCGGTTGCCGACAATGAAATATACAAGTGCACACAAAAGTGATCTGGTGAACAAGAGGTGGAATTTAATCATCTTCTCCTGACACTTTTGCGAAAAACACCATTAACCCTCACGAAGTCCCCTGTTTTCCCCTGCCCACCCCCTCCCCATACACATGCACACAAAAAGTGAAAAGAAAAGAAATTGTGCTTTTGTTTACTCAGCCAAGCTAAAGGTTGGTTCCAGCCAGCCAAGCAATTTCTTCATTTCCAGTGTAAACTATCCAGTTTAATTACAGATCCCTAGAAAAATCTTTGCTAAAGGATTGCTGTAAAGACCTAGGGGTTTTTGGTCCGATTACCCTTTGCTTGAGCCTGTGTTTCAGCAGCTCATAATACTTGCCATTTGATAAAATTTACTTAATTTTTTAAAAGGTTTTCTGCAATAATCTCACCCCCGTATCTTTACAGAGGAGTGGGGAAAAAA
>NW_009647222.1:3613028-3657105 GCF_000708025.1 Charadrius vociferus
TAAATAGAGTCATGTATCTTGTATCAGACTTGAGTCTGCAGCAGAGTAGTCACCGAAGAGCATTATCAGAAGTAGAGCAAGATTGTTCAGGAGTTGAAGAATTAAAATGGAAAAAAAAAAGTAAGTCCATTCAACCAGCGCGTTTTGAAACCAAGACGTGATGAAGGTGTTTTAGTGATGCATTTTCTGGAAACGTCACGTTTAGGACATTTACTTAAATTATACTCTATCTAAGAAAGATTAATGTAAATTTTGTAACTTTTTCATTGACCTTCCATTAGCCGTTTCAAGTATTTTTCTAATACAGAAGAGAAAGCCTGCTGGAAATTCAGGTGTTTAGTGTCCAAATCTCAATTAAGAAGGCACCAACAAAAGTGAGAAACATTGGTTGTTTTTTTTTTCTTTATTTGAATTTAATAATAATCTTTGATCTTGTAATCAGCACTTAGTGAATGGGTGCACACCGTTCCACTGAAATTCCTTGTCTTTGCTCTTAAGCAATAAACACTAAGTTTAGCACTACTCCCTTACAGGATGTTTGGCAAATACATTACAACCCTTTTAAAACTTGGGTCAAGGGAACAGCTCACATGGAGCCCCACTGAAATCACTGGGACTTTGGGCAACGGATTGAGCTGCGTGTTGGATCAGGGCTGTGTAGGAACTGCACAAAGTGAAGGCACTCTCACGAACAACAGAGAACTTAAAAAAAGGTCCAATTTTGGCTGATCATAACGAATATATCACAAACATGGCCCTCCAAATATTAGTAATATTAGAGAAGTATATTTCTTTGACAATATTAAATTTTTAAGATTGCAGCTGATAGAGATTTTACTTAGCCCCTAAAAGGTTAAAATTGAGGTGGGGGAAAGGAGAAGAGAAAGGATAAAAAGCCCATCTGGTCTTTAAAAAAAAAAAAGCGTACCAATTTTTAACCCAGATTTGAAAACTGCCAAGTTATAATAAACACCTGAAAACCTGGGTTTATAATAGAAACTGCAAGTGACCCCTCCTTGCAATGGCGCCTGGACAATAACAATTTACAGAGCAGCTGAAAGTCATTCATAACCAGCTAAATAAACTGACTCTAAAGAAGGAGAAGCAACAGTGTTGGTGAAGATGCGGTTCAAAGACTAACGCAGCAACCGGTGAGATTTTCATAGGAAAAAAATTAAAGTGTTGCTAGTTTTCTAGATGCCTTTTTCAGGCTTATTGCGGTCTCCTGCCACCCCCCCCCCCCCCCCCCCCCCCCCTTCCCTCCCTTTGCAGATCTCAAAATAGAGGCAGCTTGTTCTTTCTAAGGCAAAATTACACAAAGTACAGTTTTGATCTCAACAAACTAATCAGTGTCATGGTAGGAGGACCACACTTACATGGCCCGGACAGTCTAGAGTCCGGGATCAAGTTTCTCTTTTACAGTTTCTTATATCCTTTGTTATGCTGTGCATTCTCTGCACATACTCTTTGAAAAACAAAACAAAACAAAACAAAAGGACATCCGTAAATAAAAAGTGGATCACTTCTGTTCAAACCTTCCCCGTCAAGTCCTAAACAGGAGACTCAGTGTGTAAGGAGAAAAAGGCATATAGTAGGAAACTTAAAATGCAATGTGGCTCATTGTCTCTACGGAAACAACTCAGGATAAAGTTTGCCAAAGTACTTCAGAGGTTTAGGAATTAATCCTATTTTCAAAGGTCAGTTAAGAAATTATGGGTCTGTCCATCCACTTTCAATGAAATTTAGGCTCTGGAGGTCGATGGGAACACACAGAGAATGTGGAGTTAAAAAGCTCCATAAGTCTCTATGGGGTCTGGGTTTAGGTTGTCCCTTATTTCCAAGGTTTTGCTTACTATTACAGAAGACCATTTCCAACTTGCATTTCTTTTTAATATTGAAGTAATGGTTATGTACCTTAAGTATCTGTTTTGTCTCTAACCGCATCTCACCTTCAGCAACCTCCTTCCCAACACTCATTAAAAAATCCTGCCTTATTTTTGCTTCTCTCTGAGTCTTTCTGAACCCCACCAGCAAGTGGAACCCTCAGCTCTGAATTAAGCAGGCAACAAGTCCATATCCTTCAGTAAACTCAGGCGATGTTCTGTGCAGGATCAAGACTGGTACCTGCAAGTCTCATGGGCTCCTTAGCTGGGAAAAGTTAGCTACTAGCATCCAGTCTCACAACTTTACTACAGATTAAGGATTGGTGCACGCAAGCCTCCAGCTGGAACATAGGTATCAAAATGCAGGCCCTTGACAGACAGAAAGGGGTTTTGAGGAACTCCTTGGTGCCTAAGGTGTTGCAGTTTGGGTGCCTACATCCCTTTGTGGGAGGCTGAACGCAGAGTCCCTCTAGGACTTGGTAGGAGCGCTGAAGCTCACACCTCCATTCATGCCCTCTGCGGAAAGGAAACGGTGTGGGATTACTTAACCATAAGGACAAATGGGGGCCAAAGATGAGGATGAGGCTTCAAAGTTGCTTCTATGAAATATCCCATGAGGGTACTGTCTTGGCACCATCTTTAGGGATATAATGCCACCTACTGAATAGCCACTACTGCAGCCTAGAGCTCCCACGCTTTTCCCAGGGGATTCACAGTAACATACTGGTCCAAGCCCAACCGTGCCTAACATATGAGTTATGAGACAACCCGAGCCCTAGAAAGTGGGATGGCTTTAGGCTATTTGCCAATAATTACCTACATTTATTGATTCATTTCTGAAAATTACCATTTTTATGGGCACCTGGTACCCCTACTAGAGAAATAGCTATGCCTAATTTTCATCTTATTGTAGGGGGGGAGTCTATGAAAACCGCTTTGAAAAGTATCCTATCCATCACCATGCATGATTCCTCCCATGGACTCAGATACTTCGTGAAGAGTCAACAAGATTCTCCGGTAAGAGAACATGAAGAGTAGCAGAATGAAGAGGTCAGAATTAGAAAATCCCAAGGTAACAGTTAAGAACAAATGGGATTTATACAGGATTGATCTATACGCTTGTAGAAATGTGCTGTAGCACAGTCCTGAAGTAAAAACGCGCACCACTAGTACAACCATGGAACAAGGTCTCGTTAAGTTATTAAACATCCCATCTCTTCAGCTTTAGGCCCTGTATAAGACAGCACCTTCAAACCCTACAATTAGTACAAAGCTATGTTTTGTTTCCCCCCCTCCCTGTGGTGTGCTTACCTAAGTATGCAAGTAATTCACAAAGGAAGATTAATTCAGCAGTTCAAAATCCTTGTGAGAAAGAAGGATTCCTCCCATCTCAGAAAGAGAAAGCTAAAACACTGGCACTGCAACTTTCAACAGGGCCTGTGCACTTTGGTTATCTAACATTTCACAATTCCTTTTCAAACATTTGATATCTCATGGTTCTTTATATGCTGAAAGCACAGTTCCCATTCATTTCAGGTAGGAGTATTTGGTACCTTTGCCAACCTGACCCCAGGTGCCTTGCATTAGGAATTCACAAACAAAGAGCGCACAGTTAGTAACTGTAAAAAGGGATAAAAGAGATAGAATCCTACTTATTTTCCAACTACCAAAATTGAATACTTTGACCAGAAGACTATCCTTGTTTTCTTGCTGTGACACCTTGTGTTAATCGCTTTACATCTCTTGAAAAGGATGAGGTAGGGATCCTGTAGATGCTAGCCTTTTCCGCCATGTAGTTCAAATTTTTTCCCAAGGTAGGTTTCCTTCATGCAGTGAATGAGGCAGGTGACTGTGTTATTAAAAGCAGTATCGTGATTTGTATTCATAAGGGAAGTGAATTGAAGTTGTATGTAAATGCAATAATACTGGTATTTCCTGTATGGAATACCAGTATACTTGGCTTTTCATCACAAATATTTTTAATGTAGCTCCTCAATTGAAAAAAAAAAAATAAAAGGAAGGGTAAAATAAAAAAAGTCTAACATAGAGAATCACATGGACTTTAAGATTGCTTAAAGCAACCTTGAGTCTCTGGACCGTAGACTAGGACAGTGCTTGTACCTCCGGCAGTGACACAGCCAGCAACGTCATATCCACTTTCCTGATAGTTCCACTTGTTGAAAACAATGTGGGACGCCTAAATTTTGTTTGTACCATTATCTTCCTTACATTTTCTCTTCTGTAGTCCTTTTCTGCTCCTCTTTGAGTACTATCTTCCGCCTTAGCTCACCTGGCTGTCTCGTGGTGCTGATTTGCTATTTCACTTTCATGTCCCGCAGCTCTTCTCTCCCTTTGACTTTATTTTCTCCCCCTGAAATGCTGAGCTAAGTGAGGGGCACAGTAGAGCTTTGAAGCCCCTCTTCTAAGAGCTTCCGGGGTGCCTAGGTGGGGAGAGGTGAGAAACGCCAAGGTTTTGCTTTCGGGCCATGGGCATGGCCACAGGGCAGCCCGGGCAGACAGGAGGAGGAAGAACAGGGAAAGGATTAGAGCGTTTAAGTGGCAGCTGAATCTTGGGAAAATGTGAAAGTTAAGCTCTGAAGTCTCTACTGATGCATATGAACCAGAATCCCTGCGAGGCTCTTAACTTTGCCAAATTTGGGCAGCTTTTCACAGGGATATAAGAATTCATATCCCGAGCATGAGGGTGATTTTTTTACGCGACCTTTTATGTCCCACTCCAAAGAAAGGAGACAGTAGAGATTCGCAGTCAGGATTATTTTTTTTTTTTAACAATGGACAAAACAACATGTTTTTCTCCTAGTTCTTTGTTCTCAGAAATAGCTGAGCAGTTTTAACTGAAACTCAGAAAACAAAAGGGGAGGAAGGGAAGCCTGAGGCAGACTTCTGCTGTAGAAAATTTCAGCGCAGATTCTGAGAGTCTGGCAAAACTAGAAACAACTGAAAACAGGACTTTATAATAGAGCACATTAGGTACCTTTAAATTATAGACACCCAGAAACTGGTGTGTAGGGCTGCGGCTGTTTCATTGTCTCCAGCCCTGAATTGGTGATCCCAAATAAGTGTCTCGACTTCTTAGGAGATCTGCTGGGTTCATAGCATTTTTTTTTTGGGAAGTGAGGCTGCTAACTTAGGCGCTTAGATATGAACTGATGTGTCAGTTTTAGGCACACATTAAAAAAAAATAATTGGGGCTATGCACACTTAGACAAGGACTCAAAAAAAAAAACCTGCTAACCCCCCCCCCCTACTGCCTTTAGCAACCACGTATATGCCTGCAGGATTTCCCGTCCACTAGTGTCCGCACCTTTGAGCGACATGCGAGGGTTTCGTGTCTTGTGCTCACCATCACTGTCGATTTTTCTAGGCGGAGATCATGGAGCGTGCCCCTGCCACTGAATCTCAGAAGGTCTGTCTCCATTCAGACTTCTGAGAGGTGTACGTCTCTGGGTCCCGTGGCACGGTATATCAGAAAACCCTTCAGAAACCTGGGAGTTCACTGTCAGTCGCATGTGAAGTTTGCGAAGCTACTCTGGAATTTTAAATGCCTTTCGCTGGGGAACAAATGGGACGGGTAAAACCGTGGAGTGATAATCAGGATAAGGTCACCGTATAAAGATCTGCTTGAAACATGAAATTTTAAGGAGAGCCTGTACGTGTTTGTTTGAAAAAGGGCTTCAGAGTAAGAGGTAGACAAAGTGTGGATTAAGGCCCATGTAAGGAAAAGGCTGTAATTCTAATATTAATTAGTTTCTGCATAATTAAATATTTCTCATTTTGAACAGTGACTGTGAGCTCCCTCTGTCCTTGGCAAAGTTTGAAATGTAATTTTATGGCTTTGACTCTTCTCTGGTGCACTGCAAGTATATATTAAGCAGTTTTCTTTTTTCTTTTTTCACTTTCCTCGTTGTGAATGGTGCTCTGAAAGTAAGGCTAGCTATTTTGTTTATTGCAGGAGGTTGGATGATGATTAGAGAAACAATTAATGCCTTTCATCACTAAAATACATGAGAGCAAAGAGTTGAAAACACTAGGAAACGTCCACCTTTCTTAGACTTTGATGTTTGGCATCTTGGCAGTCTGATACCAGTTTTGTGACTGTAGGTTATTAACAAAATTGGATTATTTCCAGAAGTTTATGAAAGCTGATACATTTTCAATTGTCTAGACTTTGCTAGGCAACCTTACGTTATGTTCTGACTGTGAAAGGTGGATTTTGTATTAGTCAACTATGCCACACCTAGATATGAAATATGTGTAGTCATGTTAATTTGTTGAACCTGAGGTAGATTGACCTATGAGATAGTAATCCGGGCTTTGCACCCACTTTTATTCAGTGTCATACACAAACCAGTTAGTTCGAGTGGCACAAACTCCTCTGACACCCAGCTCTGCCTCCCTATTTCATATGATCATAGTCAATGTTTGAGACAAGTGTGTGGGAGGTAGCAAAACAGTGAAGACTCAGCCCAGGCGAGAGTGACAGTGGTGAGAGTAAGGCCGGGAGAAAGAAACAGAGGGTGTGTTGAGAAACCACCCAGAATGAGGGAGTCCAACTTCTGCTCCTTTCAGTCTGGACCTCACAAAGTACCTTCAAGAGTTCCTTGAAATATGGTTCTCACTGGACGTGGATATGAACATTGTACCGATTTTCTTGGGTCCTGGGAACACTGAAAGAATCTGACCTGGTGCCCATCTCTATTCAGAAAGTTTTCTTCAGTCTTCCACAGCTAAAAGGTGGCAGTTGTCTAAAACCCACCGTCGGCATCTGCACCCTTTCCACTTTGAGACTTAGATGTATGCCAAATGTGTATGACTTGCACCTTAAAATGATTCGAACACTGATTCTAGTGCAGACTGTGACTGTCTGTCCAGAGTATGTTATAACGTACCTCTGCTCTTTACAAGATGCTTGCTATTCAAAAACTGAGTGAAAGTTATTAAAAATTATTTTAGCTGATCCTTTTAACAGGCTATTTTTTTTAGGTATCTGTGTATTACCATAGATATCATCTGCAGAGATGCATAAATGATCGAGCTTTTCTCTTAACAGAAAGGAAATGGTGATAGGGGGTTTCCATGAAGATTCTTTGATTTCAGAATTTATTCTCCCTGAGGTCCAAAATAGCCCAAATTTAACTTTCAGAACATGCTGCAGAGCTATTTTTTGCTGAGCTTTTGCTGAGGGTTGAAGAGCATGAAGCAAGCTGGGATTTTTTTTTGTGATTCTGGGTTGATTTGATTTATGTGGGCAGGGAGTTATTTGGACTGAGCAAGTAATTTTGTTTGTTATGAATATTTTTAATGAGTTATAAGCCCTTAAAACTTTGGGATAAAGACTTTTTGTTTATACTTGGGAAAAAAAATGAATGAAATAGATTATATATTTAAGCCTTTTTTGTAATGATTTACTCTTCCTTGTAATTGTGTGTAGTGAACAGATTATCTTTTATTTTATGATTCAGTTTTCCTTTAAGTGCTTCTTCCCCTTTGCTGGCACATCAGAGAGAATCTGTTGAATTTAATTGGGCTCTCCTTAGGCTCATGATCTCGCTTGCCAGGTCAGTTTTATAGAATTCGCTTACCTTTTTGGAAAAATGATGTGATTTGTGGCTTTGGCTAAAACAGTTCTGATCAGCCCTTCCAAATTCTGAGGGCTACTCCTTGGCACAGCAGCCTCGTAGCTCCAAGAGGCCCGTCCCTTGGCAGAGAAGCCGGAAAGATGGATGCTCATATCCTGAGCGACAGATTTGGCAAGCCCCGTGGAATGCCACATTCCCCAGAAATTTCAGATTTGTGAAATACTGGATCAGTGGCTGCTTAGTGGAAAATGATCATGAAGTGATCACAGTGAATTCTGACACTTTTTTTGAAAAGAGGAAAATGCCCAAATTAATAGAATATATGAAGAATATGATGCTGCTCTTTTTGCCAACGGGAGACTGTTCCCTACCAAGCATAACTCAGCGCTCTGTTTGGTTTAATGAATCAATGACAAATCTATCACGAATAAGTCTTATTGTCTCTTCTCCTTCCTCCGTACAGTCAGCTTCTTCGCTTCTGCTCATCCCACTTAAATCATTTAAATCAAAACAAATATGAAAATATTTCTCTTTAATTAGTATTTGTATTTAGCTTGCACTTCTTTCACCTTTCAGTTTTCATTAACATGTATAAAGATAAAAACAGAATAAAAGTTAATATTTGGGCTCCTATGCTGACTTGTGCAATAGAGATATTGCTGGAAATGACTAACAGCAGTCTGGTGAAGTGGGTGTACATACCATTCAGACTATAGGTGCTCATTTTTGTATTTGTGTATGTGGGTGGGCTTTCTGGAAGCAACTAAATGACTTAGGAACTAGAACTCCTAAATTGGGCTTTTTGGTTTTGCGATTTCTCGCCCTACCTCTAAGATAGGCTGAACCCAAACCTCACGTATCAGTATCCTTAAGCACTGGTAGCAGGGTGAGAAATTCAGATTGGTGCTTTGTCAGTTCAACCATTGTAGAAATCGAATGTATTTTTGAATTATATCTCTATTTGATATGTAACCACAAAAATTTGGGGCTTCTTTTTTGATTCTACTTTTTCTGTTCCTGGATTAGGTTTATTTCACCTTTGCTGGCATCTATGACTCAAACGTAAGAAGTCCCACAAATTATCTGTATGCAAAAAAACAAACACGGGGCAGTTAAATCAAAGAGAACTAATTTTCAGAGAATCATACAAGGAAATTTATTCATCAGAGCTGGCAAGATTTTACGAGTAAAATTCCCAAGAATGGTTCTCTTAGGCTCCGTCCTCAGGGTGCAAAAATTGTGTTTTAGGAAGCAGTTTAAAGAGATATTGCTTTTTTTGGGTGTTGGTAGAGGAAGAGAATATGACAGTCTAAAAATAATGAATTTACAGTGTAAGCTTATTCAGAAAAGAGTCATCTGCAGTTCCATCATACTAAATCATATTGCTGACATTGGGGAGTGGCTTGTATCCTTTGTCAGTTGCTGTAGATGTTTTGGGCATAAAGTTTGAGAAAGGCTAAAATACTGCCTCTTCCTTTTCAGCTCGTTCAGATCAAAACTTGCTATTTGGAATATGGTCAAGTCTTCTTCCCTGTGATTCCTTGAGAATTTGGGAATTGTGGCTTTTGCTGTGCCCTCACAAGCTGACTGGGACAGAGCTGAGACAAGCCATATTGTACGGACATCAAATATTTGAGTTTCAGCAAGAAGAGGTTTATTTATGTTTGTGGCATTTTTTGGTTTTGTTTTTGGTTGGGTTTTTTTCCCCATGTCCATTTCCTAAATGCCTCAGATGTTATAGAACCTAGATATAATCCTGAGGAGATCCTATTTTGGATTATTTAATTCTCATAAAACCCTACAAAAACATTAATGTGTGAACACATATGTCATTACATTAAGTAGACACCTGCAGAAAGAATGTAAATATATGAATTCATGCATACCATGTAAAACTTAATCTGAAATTAGGGCAGATCCTGCTAATGAGAGAAATGTCTTTCCCCTTCCATTGAGAATAGGAACCTGATCTGACACATTTTCTTTTTTTAAAAACACCAGGTCCAATTTATTTCCTGTGACAGAAGACAAAGGGACTCCATCAAATCTATCAGAATGAGCCATTTTTAAGAGCACATTTAAGTAAATGGACTTCTGGATATTCTCTGAAAGGGAAATAACAAGGGTGGAGAGAAAAAAAGGGAGGGTGATGATTCTAAAAGCATCTTATTATAGTTTTAATTTAGATGGGCTTTGGTGCTAATGATTCATTAGGTTATGCCCTTTAAATGGTCTTGTCTTGAAAATGCCAACATTTTGAAGCAGACTTGAAGATATTTCTCAGACATCAGATCTTGCACTTGTTATTAAGATGAGCTTTTTATTTTTTTAATTTAAGAACATCTTGTAAATTATATACGCTGCAGAACTTTTGCAGTTTTGCTTTCTGCCTCTGGACTGACTGGGGGAGATAGTAACACACTGAATTAATGTCTGTGTTTCATTACTTGGAGTAACGCTGTTGCGATGAGATATCTGCAAGGCTTGAAAAGATGAACGTGAATTATCATTTCAAGTTCCCAGCTACTTACAGAACACAGAGGAAAGCAGGAATAGACTGGTATGTGCAGGACTTTGAGGGATACAGGGTAGAGGCTGACTGGTTACTATTATTTCTTGAATTTCTGGTGTTTGCGTGAAAGCACAAGTTCGCAATTTTCCTTGTTGCCTTAATGTCAAATCTTATAGCGGTGTGAGGAAGGCAGCCTAATGTGACCTGCTCCCTTGCCTTATCTTTCATGGAGATTTTATATTTGTTGATAATTCTTTCCAGTACCCCTACAGCTCGTGGGAGCTGTGGTCACAGGACAGAACTGCCCTGTGCTGGGTGCAGTGGAGGCAGAGGGGAAACAAAGGGAAATCTGAAGGGAAAAGGTAATGTCTCTGCATGTGGTAGTTTGACGATGAGGCATTTGATTTTTGGGGAACCTTGGGAAGAGTTTAAAAGAAGGAAGGTAATTTGTATGGCTTTGTGGATGTTTGCAGAGAACTCTTTCAAAATCTGTGACGTGCTGGGAGAGAAAACATGCACTGGCAGTCTGGAAATGTGACAAGTGGCTTGTGAAGAATGACATCGTGACCTGATGGTGAAAGAGAAATCATAGGGTAGGGGAAAACAAATATCTCGTGTCTGATGCAGTAGAAAGGAGGAACCAGAGGGCAGAGTGAGAGAAATTACATGGGCCCATCCTAAAGCAGTGGACTTCAGATAATGGACTTCACTGCAGTGTTTTGCATGAATATAAGGGGAGTAAGGTTGCATAAGGTCAAGGCCAGAGGAAAGGCAGTTGCCGTAACTGTGAAGTAATTGGCATGAATGTATAAAAAAGTGAATGTCAGGACTTGGAAGGAGTTTTCATGTGAAGGTCTAGAGCTCTAAGTCGAAGCTGACAACCAAGTTATTGACCAGACTGACAGGACCACGGTCATGTTTGCAGTGATTGATTGCAAAGGGACGTGTTGAGTCAGCATCGGGGATGAGACACCTACGAGAAGGAAACTGGCTCAGATCCTAACTCAAACAGGAGAGGAGGAGTCTGGAAAACAGAATCGGTGGATTTGTAAACTGCTTGGGTGGCTACATTCGTTTAGAGAGGAGAATGCTCAGAGGGAGAGCTTGCTTTCACTGGAATAAAACCAGAAAAATCTAGGGTGAAAGGTCATCTGTATTGAATATTGAGTGAAAAAAACCTGATGCTGAAAAGTCAAAACTGTATCAAAAATTTCAGTGAAGGTTTGGATCTGGAAAAATAGCGTAACAAGCTTAGACTGCTTGCTGGAAACACTTGCTGTCATGATGGCCAGTCCTCTAAACTCTTTAACAATGATTGTCATTTAGGTTGCAATCCCTAAAGCTGTTCTTCAGGAGTTTGGCTTCCCAAACCACCTGTAAAACTGAAAGTTTAGAAGGTATTGATAAAAAATGAGATGGAGTAGAAAGTACAAAAATCAGTTCCCCTTCTCCCTTGGCTCCCCCCCCCCTTTTTTTTTTTTCTTTTTGAGAATGGAAAAATGAAACACCTTAATAAAGAGGAGGGATTAAAGAGAAAAGGATGTATTTATTTCAGGTGACAAATACAAAAATGCAATTAAATTGTGATATTAAACATTAAGAGACTAGCTGAAATAAGTAAAAACTAAATCAAACTATACATGCAAGATGAAATTAAAACTCATCATCACGGAAGTCCATCCCAAAGTTTTTTCCAGAAGGATATTATTGAGAGTCAGGGCTGATTTTGCTGCAGTGAAGAAATTATTTAAATTTAACCTTTTCTTCTGATTATTATTTGTACATACTCCAAATGTATTCACAGCTTCACATAGCTTTAATACATCTCTGTTTCAGTATATGGATAACCTGTCAACTGATGACTGTGAGTTTGTTTTCAAGTTATTTCTATTTGGTTATGGCATAGGAGCAAATTTTTGTTACACAGATGATTGTAAGATTTAGAATTAAATTTTCGGTCAAAATTTTCACAATTAAAAATTCTGATTTTTCTCTGTGCTAATATTTTGTGAGCATTTACCTGTAAAATGTCTTGTTAAAGTCCTTGTAGAAAGAGTTTATAAGGACTGGCTTTGCTATCAAAGACATGCTAAGGAAGTTCAAACAAAAGTTTCCAAATAGATTTATCCTTTACTTGTTCATTTTCTGCCCTTAGCATGACACTTACAAATCAGAAAGTACACATGAGTTAATGTCTTTTAGTTCTCTCTTTGGTAAAATATAATACTAGGGTCGAATGCTAGCAACTGCTGGCTTTTCCTTTTATTAATCTCTTAATGAATATCATACAATCCTTTCACTTTTTCTTCTCCTTTTTCTCCACTTCTTTCCTTCCTTTGTACCCCCAAATCTTTTCTTCCCCTTATTCAGTCCTGTCCTTATTTTCAGTCTTACATTAGCACCGAGTAAAAATAGGTGCAATAATGCTGGTGAGGAGTAGGCCTTTTGGTTTGCTTCTGCAAATAATTATTCTTCTATGTGCTTAATTATTCTACACGTAATTCCATTTAAAGAGTAAACTTTGAAACTCCAGCAGTGCTTAGACTTTGAGAAACATACCTTGAGAGGGTATTTAGGAGACTCAGTAGACGATGGCCTTTTGAAAAGGTGGAGCAAAACTGGATAAAGCTAAAGATCAAACACTATTCTGCTGATTCAAAAATACAGTAACCTTTAAAAAAACCCAACCCACATTAAAACCATCATCCATAGGTTCACACTGTGTTGTGAGCAGTCTAGTTTCATTAAAGCAACAAGGTTGTTTCATTGACAATAAGCTCTCTCTTATGACGTTAGTAGACCTTTCGCATGGTCTCTTGTTTTATTGGAGCTCTTGCTATGAAATACAGGTATCTAATGTAAAACAATGAAGATTCTTCAAGATATTCCTGTGGGAGCGGTAATTGACTACCAGGATGATATAGATACTTGGGCCTTTGCTATATTAAACAGCTACAGTTATTTTACAGACCTAAGAAAATGCATGAAATGGCCTTCACATTTATTTTACACTCCTGGGAGCTGCATATTTAGGACTTTAGATATAATCATTGTATATGCTGTAATTATGTTTGCACAATACAGAATTGTGAAGTAGCTAAACATCAGAAGCAAAGGAGCCTATTAACATGCCCCTCCAGATAAATTGATAGCTTTCAGAAACCCTTAATAACAGAAATTTATTAGGGCCTCGTCCAGCACTTATTTAAAGACTGGACCCCCATAAAAGGGCAAGAGTACCAGTGCGATCGTGGAGTTAGGTATCCAGGTTGTATGAAGGATCAGAGGGGAACTTCTCATTAGAAAGCTAATCCTTTGTCATCGTCAAAGTGTGATTTTTTGAAAGCATAGTGTTGACTTATTGCCACTGATTTCCGTGGGAAAGGAGTTAGACTGCTTTTGAAAATGGAATCCATATTTTTAAATATATTGAACGGTCCAGAATGAGAGCCATTTCAGTAGTAGTGAACACTCGGCTGTTGCATTTCCATAATGCTCCTGTCAACTACAGCATGCAATCGAGCCATTGCTAAACAGTGGTTCTTAACATATGGCTAGTCTCGGGAGGTAACTCAAACATTAGCAATTAGCATGTTTTGTCACAATGTTATTTTCAGAGTGTACCATTTAATTAAAATAGGTAGCAGTGAAACAGTCAGCTGTTTAAACATCAGAAAGATAACTTAGGATTTAAACTGGCTGAAGTTTATAATGGCATGTATTTTGACAAGCTTAGCTAGGAAACATTTTGGAAGTGGTTAAGTTACTTCGAAATGTAAGTCCCTATGACTTTGAATTAATGAACTGGAGGGATTTTAAGAAGTTGCCTGGCTACCTAAAGTGTTATTGCATAACCCAATGGCTGGGTATGTCACTGTAATTGATCATATATATTTAACCTATAGCAAAATGAATTAATTATCATTTGATATTGCTAGGAGTTTGTATTGCTTTCTTGATCATTGAAAATTAGTTGGTTCTGTGACTCAGCTATCTGATCTGGGAAACAGAGTCAGAGTATGAGAAGTAGGGAACCTAAATCCTTAGTTAGGTAGCCAAATAAGCGGTCTGAGATTTTGCTTTTGGTACTGAAAGGAACTGGACTTGGATAAACATGAACAAAACCTTACATAAAGTGTAAGGTTTATGTCTACACATAAAGTTCCAATTCATACATGATGTATAGCCATAGCATATGCCATATGCATTCACCTGTACATCTACATATATGCGGGCATTTAATAATACAATTAATGAAACTTCATAAATAGGAAAAAAGCATAGGAATTTTAAGTTTACAATGTTTTAGGGATTTTTTTGGGGGAGGGAACGTTGGGGAGAGTATTCTCAGTGGACTAGGATTTCCAATATGAAATTTACCAGCAGTGTAAATAACTATTCCCAGCACAACATTAGACCTAGAATTTAATGTCATAACACAAGCGCTTTTCCCTTTTTTTTTGTGGACATTTTATTTTCCCATATCACGAACTTCTAAGGCTTGATTTTTCAGAAAAGATGACCATCCACGGCTCCAGAAGAAATCAGTGGGAGTATAGGGGCTCAGCATTTCTGAAAATTGTGTTAATTTCTGTTCATAAGGTATAGGTTTAGAATAAATTTTGATACAGATATTTTTTAATAATTGGGGCAGATTAAATTAAGGTTTTTCAGAATGTCTCTGTTAGGCAGTTGTGAGCCTTTTAACAGAGGGAACAGAATCTGCTTGATATCGTCTCCATTTGAATTGTCACTTTCTTCCTCCTTATGCCTGATTATACGGCCATAAATTGAGTAAAAATTCCCATTTACCTAATTGGGTTATTGAGTGTCAAGCCTGTTTGCTAAAGATTGTAAAAGATGAGGGTAATAGTTGCAGTAAAAAATCCTCTCTTGCCTTTTCTTGCTTTTCCCTTCTGCATTTGACCAGCTTCATGAAACAAGGGAGAAGATCTTAGCATCCTTCCCATTTTTTTAACAAACAGCGAGAGGTTGACTACATTTCCAAGAATAAATTTTGCAAGGCTGTCCAGTGTCGCATGCAATAGCATTGGTGGAACGAGAGCATGGGTGAGGTTCAGGAGAGCCTGGGATTGCTTGTCACAGGATGGGGAACTGCTGCTGCCTGCCTTTCTCTGTCTAGGCATCCATTAAGGACAAGGGATGGATCAGCTTTCCCTAATAAGCTGCGCTTGGTTATTTGCACATCTTAAGCTGAACCAGCACAGCAGCACAAAGAGTAGTAACCAAAATTAATAAAGGTGTATGTCCTGAATGTCACCTTACACACACATCCTTAGCTTTCGCTGCTTCCTTACAACTAACAGGACCAATATTCTCAAATACAGCTCAGCTGTATCCCTGCAGTAAGGTCGGAGCAAGCCTGTATCACAGGAAACATGAATCTGCACACGTGTTTTGTTTTAATAGATGTACTTTTTAACCTGGAGATTTTATAGAACTGCATATCTGTATTTTTATTGCATCCACATGACCTTTGAGATAAAAAGAGGTCTTTTCTTTTAACTCGTAAGTTCACAACTGCTCTGATAGCTCCTCAGATAAAACAGTGATGACCATGGTGTAAATGCTGAGATAGTTGCTATAGGTAGATAGATAGACTGAACTTTAAAAATTAATCTCCTATCTGTCATCATACCCTACACTGGTGAGAGAATGCAATATTTTATATCATATTGTACTTTTTTAAATTCCTCAACTCAACCTTTTTTGCTATTATATTGTAATTTTTAAATTTGTCGAGTATAAGTGCCTCAATTTACATGTATCTCAGGAAAGCCTCATTTGTCCCTGAAAGCTGGAGATGGATGCTTCCACTGAAAGCTGCGCTGCAGGGTGACTCCTGCCCTCTGCTCCTCCTCAGAGTCCCAGGTTTCCCATGGGAGAAGATGTCAGGCAAGGGTCATCCATGCTGTCGGGCACTGCACCCGTGTCACTGAACCATGAGGACAAGTGGTGGGAGTGCAGTGTGTGGTGGGAGTGTTGTGCCAGGGAACTACTGCCACACCTGCGTAAGGAAAATGTGTGCATGTGTGGGGGTAGTGCTGATAATTGTCTTAAACTGGGATAGTAAACATTATGAAAAGTTGCAACTCCACTGGGCGTCAACCTGAAGAACTCTCAGCTGTGGTGGATCTTCCAGACCAGCAGAGTAGTTCTTCTGCAATAAGACACCGGGCAGCATCAGTGGGCGTGTGGGTTGGGAGCAGGGGCGCTCTGCGCCTAGTTTTAGCAAAATAATTTGAACTGGTTTTTCTGTTCTTCCCTTTATTTTGTCTCTTACTGTGACTAAGAGTGATTCTCTGTCTTTATGTTTAAAAGTAATGTGATAAGAACACAACAGGCAAGATAGAAGACCAGAGCAGACTTGGAGAATGAGATGCAAGCCATGTAATACAGTCATTCAGTTAAAACATACGATAAAGGACAAGAAAACAAAACATTTCTGCAAACAAGAGGAGTTACAGATATTCTAACTGGAACTAAAATGTTCACTTACATGTCTTTGACATGTATGTGTTGTGACACGTACAATGTCTTGTCTTTTGGCCTCTGGCGATGACTGTGTCATCCAGCAGCTGACTGCATCCACTATTTTTGCGTGTGCATGTAGGGGATGAGGAAATTTCACTGTACTTTTAGCCAACGTCCTTTCTGTCTTAATCTCTTCCATTTACACATCTCATCCAGCATAGTCAACTTGTGCTGCTTCTGATCTCAAATCCACTAGCTCAATATTTGGTTGCTTCCTAGAGAACTTGGTTTGCTCTTGGCCCTCTCCAAGGGCATTTTAGGTAATCACATTCATACAGTGTTTCAACACAATGGCACCGTCTCTTTCCCACAGCCCCCTCATTACACCATTTGCTTAGGCTTGAATTCACCCCCAGTTTCAAGCTAGGGAAAACACCGTTTTGGGAATATTATTTCTCGCATCATTGCAATGTAATTTATGACATTTGACCAGTATTCAGGACACCCCAAGTAACCAAGTTTTTACAAGAGGGAGATCAGAAGCTTAGAGATGAAGTGATTTGCCCAAGCTGGTGGCACAGCTCAGTGGCAGAGACGAAGGTAGGAGCCAGGTCTTTTGAGACGATTTGCATTCATATTAGTGGCATATGCTTTAGCGCTGTATCTGCGAACGGTAGTTGTGGGTGAAGCCAGTGCAATCATTGCTGTTGCTGGTATGAGCCTAGAAGTATTTCACTGGCCAGTGGGGAAAGTTGTCATTTCATTGCCATGCGAGGCATTAAAGCAATTTCTAGCCAGCCAGGTATTGCCTCCTGTTGAAAGTCACAGATACAGTGCGGCCACTGCAAGAAAGCAATAGTGAAACCGCTTACACTGAAAGGAGTTTTGGCTACCTCATGTATTCTTTGTTGAGTATAAGGAGTATGCAGTATAGTCTGAATAACCTCACTACTTTTGAACAATGGAGGAGGATTGTTATCTATGCTTTGTGATAAATAAAATTCTACGTATTTGCCTCAAAGAGGCCTGTGCATTTTATTAGTCTAAAAAACTATAATGAAAGAAAAGTATTTTCTGTTGGATTGGATGCAGGGAAACAATTGGACTATTAAAAACTTGGACTGTTAAACACTCGGACTATTACTAATTTATTTTTAGTTAACATTTTAACCACATTTTAAGGACTGGAGGGAAACTGGTCTTTTTCCTCTTGTTGAGGAGCATCCCTAACATGGTAAAGCAATATTTGTATTACCCATTCATGCAAGTGTTTGTCAAAACAATTTCTTATAACGTTCTTACAGAGGAAAAAAGATGCATGAGAAGTAACATCAAAGTGTTTTCAAATAGAATAAAAGTTTTCTTTAAAATATATGCAAACAATAAAGCTGGCAAGAATGGTTCAGCCTTTATGATTTGTTCCAACAGTGATCAGTGAAAAAAAAAAAAAGAGCATAGCTCTTAAAAATAATCCTTGGGCTTTTCATGCAGTTTAGAGGGCTTAAAAAATATCTTCTATAAAGACTCCATGACAAATCTGATATTGCTTGTACATAGAGACGATAAGCCAAAATCTGCTTATATTAAGGTGAAAATATGGACATTGACTTCAAATTTAGCTTTTCTTGATGGTCTTTATTGGGACTCGAGTGAGATGCTGTTCTAGCAGAGGCATTGTTGGCTCTTTTTAGTGTAGACCTTTTTTCTGGTGCGCAGGGAGGGAAAGCGATTCTACTTAGAGGAGGACTTTAGTATTTCAAAATCTGACTACGCTCTTGAGTATGTTTAAATCTTTCATGGTAAGATTTGAAAGGGAGCAGAAGGCCGGTGATGGACTCTGGAACAGGAATCTGGGTGAAGTTTTAACAGCCAAAACTTTCACAGCTGGAAAAGGTTGATCAAAATTACTGCAGTATGAAGTAGCAGCAAAAACTTACATGCATTCAAAAGTCAAATAGATAAATTCATGGAAAGAAAGTCCACACAATCATGAATTGTGGAGACCTGATGTGTGTGAAAAGTGGGAGCTGGGACACTATATCTAGGAAATATCACAATTTCCTCTGCTTGACAGACTACTGGTGGACATGGGATGCTGGACCAGGTGGATATGGCATGATATGGCTTTTCTCACATTTTTATGAAACTTGTATACTTTGCAATGCATGTTATAATGTGCCAATGTGAGTATACGTAGGACATGGAGGGTAGGAAGTTCACAAAAATTAAAGCATCTTATATGGACACCTTTTGAATGAATAAGTCTTAGATTAAATTAATGAATCACTTACTATATTCCCTTATATTTCACTGACAAACGTGCACAGAAAGTTCAAGTTAAACATTTCAGTTTAGGTGCATTTCAAAGACCATTATTTCTTCATTTTGGAGACCGATTGTGCACTGTAAAATACAGTTATTCACATAGTTGTCTTTTGGCCATGAGGACTTATGGCCCATTTTGCCCCAAAACTGTGATGCCAAACAGCTGAAGGTGCAGAGGGACTGGGAAGGTGAAGAAGGCCATCAGGAAAACAGTTTTTCCGGCAGTGGGGCTTTGCCAAGGAAAGCTGATGGCTTCCATCAGCTCTTTGCTGTGAAAGTGGACTGTCAGCAAAACATTTCCATTTTGCCACACTGTTCCAATCACATCTGCTGTAAGTGACCTTTTGGGCAGCTAACTTCAAAAAGCCAGAAATGTGCTGTGGAGTTGAGGGCCTGCAATGTGTCCTGATGAAATCGGATGGGCGCAGTGGAGGGAACCACTTCCAGTTTGCTTTTCCAAAGATTCAGCTTTGGCATCAGCTCACTGAGAAGTCAGGCATTACTCTATCGCTTCATATGTATCTGTGTCTGTACTGTACCAAAATCGTGGTGCTTGGCTTCCATATGTCTCTAGATGACAAGAATTTACAACATTTAGTATAAGTGTATTATACTGGATGAAAAAAATCAACCTCCCACTTTCCTGTATACTTACATTTCTGCATATATATAAAAATAAAAATGAAAAATATCTATTTTTACAGTGGTGAACAACTGGAAAAACACAGGTACTGACAAAACCCAAGTCATTTCTCAAAGCAGCTAACAGGGATTTTAAAGGATAGTGCTATGCTCACTGGTGGTTATGGCTGTGTTACTGACAACACTTACTCTCCTATATTTTATCATAAGTAATATCAGTTTTTAGGTTGTTGTGGTTTTTTTTGGTGGTTTGTTGTTTTTTTTTTTTTTTAATTGGTACAGGCACAGTCTGAGCCACTTTATCTAGAAGAGAAGAGTGTTCAGATGGGATGTTCTGGGTGAACATAATTTTGGATGAAGTTCACTTTATTTTAGTTTGTTTTATTTACTTTTCACATCCAGAACACATCCAGACCTGGTGAGATATTAAAGAACAGAGTTATACCCACAGCTTCTCAAATAAGTAACAAATCATCTAAGACAGGTGAATTAATATGACAAAAATCCAGTGGGTCGCAATGTAAATTAGATAGCAGGATCTTGATGTAGACATACAACTCCTTGACACATTACTTAACCCAGGAAAAGGATTCCTACCTCCCTCGTCTTCTCCCCTTTTCCCCCTTGTGAAACAGCAGTATAAGGCATGTTGTCTGAGCCACCAGGTCGGAGTGGTCACTTTTAATTTGCTTTAAGGCTTAGCTTTCAAAGCCCAGTGATGTGTCACAGCTAGCGGTACACTCTTGCCATAATGTACAGAGAGATTTTGTGGAGATCAGATGGGAATGGCAATAATAGCAAATAAAAATCTAAATTAAGGAAGAGAGAGTAAATAAATTTTTAATCATACAAAATTTAATACTTATGTTAAGGAAAAGAATATTAAAAGTCATTTTATAGAGAGTGAATTTATATTGGAGCTGATTTTAAAGTTGTGCAGCTTTGAGTGATATGATAATCATGTATTTTTCTCCCCCCTCAGCTGTACTAGGGGATTGAAATTTATATACTCAATAACTAGAAAAGAATCATAAAGGATCAGTCTGGAGGAATCTGTCTCACTCCATTTTTTCCTGTCACTCCCATAGCGATTTTAATATTTTTCTTATATCTCTGCTTATTTTCAGTGCCAAACATTGTTTTCAAATACAGTTGGCTTGGAAATGAGTACTTGAAGCTGCAAGCTTGTCGGCAAACTACCATGATTTCCAGGTACTACAATGAAATCTTTAGCTATAAAAAATATAAAATAAAAGTAGTATGCCAGAGTCTCCTGCCAGCTGTAAATGCAACTAAATAGTCTTCCTGTGTGCTTTAATATTTTTAACCATTTTAAGCATTTGACTCTTGCTTTTTTTGTCTTGGTGCTAAGGGAAAATGGATTTGCAAAAGCTAACATAACAGCACATTTATTTCTTTCACCCTTTTCAGATAGGAATTAAAGACAGGGTAGTCTATTGAATAGACTGCCAGACTGAGAGTCAGAAAATAAGTTTTATATTATCAATTCATTGAGAAAGCCTATTTGCTTTCCTATGCCTCAGTTTCCCATCTGTAAA
Organism: Charadrius vociferus; assembly: GCF_000708025.1. Classification (NCBI taxonomy): domain Eukaryota; kingdom Metazoa; phylum Chordata; class Aves; order Charadriiformes; family Charadriidae; genus Charadrius; species Charadrius vociferus. Next base: position 3,634,045 of record NW_009647222.1, read on the forward strand.
ATGAAGATAATGTAATTTATCATCCTGTGCAATGTGCGTTGCAGTCTAGAGCTGCAAGATAGAGTGAAGTATTATGAGGAAATATTTTGGGCAAAATACTGATGAGCTTTAATGATTTAATTTCTTGCTTGTTAATTTTTTTCATACTTGACTTTTGATGTACAAGGTGCTCTCCAATCTTTTTGCGAGCCCTGGCTGGAGATGGCTGGTGTATTGAGGTCCACACAGAAAATGTGGTGGGTTTTGTGTAAAAGCATTAAAGCCAAATGGTTACAGAGTTTCACCTGACAGTGTCAGTGAACCATTTTCAGCCACCCAAAGCAAAAGCAGGAAAGTAAATAGACAGTATCAATGTATTTTTTCAGAATTAGTTTGGAATAAGTGGAGAGATGTTCCTTCCTAGTTAAAAATGAGATAACTGGGGCAACAGAAAGCTGTAAAGTCCCTTTCCAGTAGTAAATGCCTCTTTTTTTTTTTTTTTTTTTCCCCCAAATCTCAGATTAATGGGCACCTCCCTACTTTTTCCATGCCCTTCTGCTTGACGTGTTATGATGGCACATGTTCAGTGTGGGCATTTGCTTGAACAGAAGAGGTTTTTACTTTTGACGTGGTGATGGACATCTCTAAAGAGTCTGGAAGATTATGAGGGCAAAGGCCAAAAAATAAAAAAGCTTCATGCTATTGCTCATGCACTAACCACATATACAGTCTCCAAGAAATTTATAACAATTCTGTTTCAGATAGCTCACAAGGGTGACTATTTACCTGTGTCTTTATCTGTCTCTCATCTTTGTTGTCTGATCTGCACATTTAGAAGAAAATAGAGGTGAAGGTGAAGCTACGGCAACCTAGGTGAAGCTGGTATAGGCAGTCGATGGGTTACTGGTTTTGTGAAATGATGTGGATGATGTTTGATATCAGTGTTTCAACAACTAGTTCATTGCCAGTGGATGCTTTTGCTGTTCTGAATTTTCTGAATGACTGTTCTCCCTGGACAGCCTACACAGTTAACGAGCCCTGGATGATCCACCAAAGGGTGAGCACCAGGTTTGTGCTCCTGCTCTGAACCAGTCTCTGGGTACTGGCTCTAGAGATTGCCTATGCACCCGGATTTATGTGATGTGAACTTCAGTATCAGTAATAATTATCTCTCTGTCCAGCATGTGCAAGTCTAATATAATTTATATGTATTTTAGGTATAAAAATATATGATAGAAAACACATAAGCTAAAAATGGGTTTACAGTCAAAAGTCCCTTTATAGGAAGTTGCAGCAGAGATGAGGAGGCACAAAATTCAGTCAGAATATCCTGTGCATCTCTAAATTCACAGAGGCTATTAGAGCAAATATCTTAGCTTGAAGTGCACACAGATTTTCAGAAATAAGTATGGACACTTGCTGGACACCCCCAATAGCTCTTTGTGAAGCAGTGTATGATGTCTGTGTTGGTGACATTTGTCAAGAGTGTTACCCTGTGTCATCTTTGAGGAGCTGAGCAAATTAAAGCACAGGTACTGTGGGGTAGATTAAAGCCGCCTTTATGTTAGTTGGCAGGAGGTGATGGGTTTGGAAGGACTGGATGCACTCCCTCACCACCTATGGGCTCTGAGATGTACCTGTTGCCATTAGGGCTTTGGTATTTGCACCTTTTGTAGTAAAAGTGGATGGAGCTCTACTTAGGTGGGAAGTCTTCCATAATAACAAGTTGGTATAACAATAACAACCCAGGTCTACCACGTGGGCTAAGACGGAGAGCAGAGAGGGAAACAATTGAGGCTAATCATGAGGCTATCTATATAAAGTATTTAAATTTCTTTACCCATCAGAGAAAGCAGTGTCTAAGCTGACTGACTGAACGAATTGAGCTTAAGGGGGAAGCATAATGCCTTCCATACTTAATACTTTCAATAGAAGCAACAGATTTTGTACTTTGAAGACTTGCTTTCAGCAGTGTCTAAGGACAGGGGGCTTTAATCTTGTTAGATGTGGACTTGTCTGTTCTGCCTGTTGTTAAACAGGATGCTTGAATATTTGGAGGTAAAAAGCTGAAGAAAGCTGCAAATCATAAATCCACTGAAGAGACCGAGAAATAATTTCTGAAAGACGGTCCTGTGCTAGGTCAGTGGTTTCCACCTTTTGATGCCAACTCTCACTCCCACTGCATCCTTCTCACCTTTTGACTTCTCCCTGAACATCTGCTGTTACATCACCTCTTGGCCATCTAACCACTACCCAGGTGCCTCCGGGAATCGTTGCCTGCTCTCTGGGGTCACTGCCAACTCCTTCTCTCACTTTTACCTAACCCTAGGGTTAGGGTTACTTTCTCCTTGCCCCCCCCAGTGGTTTATGGCTCTTTTCTGAGATGGTCCTACAAGCAGAGATCTGGCACAATTTATTGGCTTGTACTTTGAACCTGGGCTCCACTTGTTAGGAACTTGTACGCTAAAGCACTGCAGTATAAATGTACTGTTTAGATAGTATGTTTGAATGTATGAAGCAACAGAAAAGTTGAAAACTTCTGATACAAGGATTAACAAAAGATTTATTATGTTACAGGCTTGTTTAAAAGCTGTAGGGTTCATAGTACAATTTATTGTGCTTTTCAGTATGTACTGTTTTTCTACATGCATTCAGTTTTGTTCTGCTGAGACACAATTTGTCTTCTCTGTGAGCTGACTGCATGCTATTAATATCTACTCACCAGGATTTTAGCTCGGTGTAGCTTCTTTTCTGTCACGCATTTCCCCTGCACCCCCCAAGCTCTGGCCTCTACCTTGGGAAAGGATGATGCTGAGGTATGAGAGGAACAAGTGTGTAGTAGTTAAGCTATTCATCTTCGTATCTCCCAACTGTTACACAATCAAATCTAGTATTTTTAAAGAAAAGCTTGATAATTGCTGTTTATCATTTCAGCATAATAGGTGGTGGTGAGTAAGTAGGTAGTAGCAGTATAAGGATTTAAGTTAGAAGCGGTAGCAGGATGTAATCCATACCCCAAAGAGCTCATAGGATACAAAAGTAGGAAGTGTATTTTACTCTTGCCTTGCAGTCTGCCTTTTCACGGAGTTAGCACAAGCAGGGAGAAACCTGGGAGTGGTAACATTGCTATAAGTTCTGCAAACAAGAAAACATTTTTTTTCCCTACTTCTTGAGAAACAAGTGGTTCTCACACAGCTGCTTGTGCAGCAGATTGCAGAAATGCTTCCTTTCACTGGGCATGAAGTATCCACCCTCCACACTGAACTTCCTCTCAAGGTTACTCCTTGAATCAAGGACTCTTCTTGTCTTGTCCTCCACAGAGACATAGTCATCATATGTTACTATATCATAAGTATAGGGGTAGGAAAAAAGGGTTCTTGCTTAACAACAGGCAAAATGGACAAGATTAAAGCCTCCTGTGCTTAGATGCTGTTAAAAACAAGTCTTCAAAGACCTCTTCTTTTTTCTCCCTCAAGGGCACTGACTACTCCCTGTCAACTCCCTATCTGTCAGCAGTTTACTGTAGGGCTCCTGGTAAGAGTGAACCTTGAAAGAGCTTTTGGACTGGCAGAAGTGACTAAAGCTCACTGGGAAATGCCTGTGTTTGTACTGTGGTCTCTGCTGCCTCAGTCACATCAGGACAGGATCTGCAAAACAGAGCCCAGAGGAAAAACTAGAGTGAAGAGAACCGGGACATGCTACATCTGCACTGCACTGGGTGGCAGAGGTACGCCAGGCTGACTCAGTGGGAAGCAAGCTGGTAAACTTTCAGCTTCATAGAAAAGCTTTGCGGGTTTCTTTTGTTGTGTTCTGAACTGGGATGAAGAAAAAACAACCCAGCTGAATTCCCAGAAAACTCTCAGTGACCGTTTCAGCTGACTAACACAACGGTAAACCCTATGGCACAAAGGGAAGAAAGAAGGAAGCAAGAAATGGCTGCAAGGTAAGCAGCAGGGTGTGGGACTGATACAAGAAGAGTGAGCAATGCCGTGTCCAGTGAGATAGAGGAGAAATATCTACAGAGCCAGAAATGTGCTGAAAGTACCTTTTGTGAAATGGGCCATGGGCTATTTGATCATGAACGCTTTAGTTTTATATCTCAGCAGGCACATGTCAGTACTTGATCTGGACCCACTTGTTTTTTTTTTTTTCAAGAGACAAGGTTCTTTTGGTGAATTTTCAGTACCTGGGATCTTTCCTCTGCGAGTCTCCTGCTCAGGTACTGACACAGCATTATTCTTTATCAAATCAGAGCTAACACTTCCACAGTGAAAAGAATATAATCGCAGACTAGCTGAAAATTAATGTTATAGTCTTACAATCCATGTCACAATCCTGATGACATTTGTAGTACAATATTATAATGATGTGGAGGAGGGAATAATTTTAATGGTTGACCTTGGCATTCAAATAACATCTAATAGCTGCAGCTTTGCCCAGAAGATATGTGTCAATGTTCAATTTCCAGATGTGGATTTAGAATGCCTGAATTTAGTGCCTGCATAGAAAGTTTGGCTTTGTTCATCTGATGGGGAAAATACAGTTTATAACATTAAGGTACACATTTCTGTTCCAACTGCATTGTGTAATAAAAATGAAAGCTCCCAGCTTGAAAGTAAGAAGCTTCATACAGACCTCCACTCTCTCTCATGTTAAAATGAGAAAGGAGAAGGATTATGAACCCATACTGTTGAACTCAATAAACAGAACAAGGGAAGTCTGTCCTTGCAGAAAATAGAATTGTAAATCAATGAGAGAGTGATTAAGTGCAGAAGAAACAGAGCACTCAGTAGGGTTTGCACTAACCATGGAAGTTTAGTAGCACAGTCTCCCATCTCAAACACAACTGGGGTTTAGTTAAACAATATCTAGCAGCATAATGCCATGGATAAAAAATGGCAAGTCATGCTCAAAACACTCCCAGAGCAGCCAAATTCCATTTTTTTCAAAGGGAAAAGTTGAAGCATAGTAAAGGAGAAAACATTCTCAAGGAACTGCTTTGTCACCTAGGTCAAATAGGTCTTGTTTTGAACTTAGCACATTGGGCTGATCTCTGAATAGACCAATGGTCCTTAGTACTGAATTCCTTCAAGGTCTGGATGAGCTGTAGTCAAAGACCGTGTATAAAAACTAGAGATTCATAAAGGCAACTCTGCCTATATTAGTCTGACTAATGAAGACTTAGCAAACATATACCAAGATGGACTGTCCTTTCCAAGAACAAAATATTGCCCATTCTGAACTGATTTTGGTACTTCGGTACCGCTTAGAGGTGTAGTTTCAGTAGGCAACTGTCTGGGAAAGGTTGATGAAATGTTCTCTGTATCTGATGCATGTTAAAGCCAACACATTTAGCAATTAGTTTCCTCCTGTTTCCAGTGGACTGCCTTGTGGACAGAACTAGACTGGAACTTGTTAGAAAATACCAACTGCCAGCTCTGTAACAATGTCATTGCTTCTTGTACACATATTCTCTGCAGTCAAAGAGGTGGCTTTACCAAGTGTCTGTCTCAGCTGGCATCTAACAGCTTCATATGGTTTTGCTTTGGTTTCCATTCTGGGTCCATACCCTATTCTGAAAGGTCACTGTGAGGAGGAAAAATCAGCTCAGGATGTGTAATTTGTGAATATATCTGAGAAGTAAAGAATACCGCTACAACTGAGAGAGGAAACGAAGGGAAGAGCATTTATCATACGAAAGAAAATATTATTCTTTACCCAGACATGATGTCATATTCTCTCATGATACAGGGAAGAGCGAGGGAAATGCAAAATATCTGTAGCCACGAGGGCCTGAGAATTCCCTAAGGACAACTGTGAATAGATTTGTGTGATTAGTCATACTCCATGTTTGGTTCAGTTTCAGGTTTGGTCCAAGATTGAGGACAATAGAGACTGGATGAGAAACAGAGCGAGTGGAGAACACAAAGACTTCAGCTGAGAGTGGGGAGCAGATGAAATGGCCCTCACGGTGGTGGTGGGAATGGAGCACAACAGCATACCTCCAGCACTACCACCTGCCCTTTTGTGACGCCTCCTAAGTGGTTTCTGGGTTTTTCTGTCTGGTGGAGCAAAATCTATCTAATGTTAGACAGGAAATTAAGGATATGCCTTTTATCATAGGGTCCTTCTGAGATTAAGCTACCCTTTCCATCATTGCATACCCTTTCCCCTTTGAAACAGAAAGTATTAAGAATGCAAAGGAGCACAGGTATAAAAGCAAAACACGACAAGGAGCACAGAAACATTTCAGATACTTGTCTTACTCTTTTTCACTGGGAAGCATTGCTTATTCCTCAATAAATCCCCATTATTACTTTTTTTTAAGCTTCATTGCTAACCAATGACAAAAAATTTGTCTTATATGTCCCATCATTACACATTCCATTGACATAGGGACCAAGTGGCATTATCTGGAAAGGAGAGCTCACTGTCTAGATGATTTCAGCCAATCGGAGATGATGATATTGTATTACCAGTTTCATAATATAAATGAAAAAGATGGCCTTCATTTTGATGAAAGCTGTAAAGTAGCTATTGTGCTTGTTTTGTATTGCAAGGCCCAAATGTATTATTTATGCAATTTTCCTTTTGAAAGGAAAAACTGAAAGAGACTATTTCATTTTACAGCATTCAGTCAAAGCTATTGTCTCATGAATGTGAACATTCCTGCATTTTATCAGCTTCGAATGTAGAAGGCAACTCACAGATCACACATAGAAAGGATTTTTGAAAGTTTGAAAACTGCTTTTTAAAAAAGCTAGACCCTAATGACTTGAGATATTATTTGTGCGTGTGTGTAGGCTGAATCAACACTTAGCCTATCAGAATGTACACAGAGTAGCGTCTTTTTCAAGGTCTTAAACAGCTTTGATTGAATTTTCCTGTACATTAAATTGATAATGTAAGCAGGCTGTAATACACAATATTCATAACAATAGAATACATCTTCATTTGTAAATATACACTTATATGTCAAGTCATCATCTATCCAGGCATCTCTAAACCACTTATGAAAGTGACAGCAGCCTCATGTTCTTGCTCTAATACAATAGGTATTGCAGCTATTTTGAAGATGGGGAAACTGAGGCAGGCAAACATGAAGAGACTTGCTTGGGGTTGTATGGCAAAGTGCTGATAGTGTGGAATAGGTTCTTGGCACCAGCCCATTAAATAATCTGTGACACATGGAGTCTCTCCCTTGGACCTGGTGATACTCATGTCTATGGAGAAAACACTTACTGCAGAGAGATGTTGAGATTTTTGCCTGTCCTTGACACCAGTAGAAATTAGATTCTTGCCCTTGAACATCCATTCAATGAGGTTGGTTACTTCTTGGTAGAGGGCCGCATTAAAGTTTAAATTGATATTCAACCTCTTCCCCTATGCACCTAATTAAAGGCTCACAGGCTTAGATAAATCTTTTTCTTGCCTTTTTTTTCCCCCTAAATCCCCCCCTACTTTTAATGCAATGCTTCTGAAACTTGCCAGAAAAAAAATACCTAGATGTTGTCATCCACATTTTGGTGGACCCAGTGTATTTCCCCATGCTCTTTCTTGCTTTCTGGGATAATGTACAAATGTATATATACTATTTATATATATTTAAATGTTTGTTTTCCCATTGCTTCGCATTGCTCTATCTTGGAATAAAAAATTCGTGGAACCACTCATATCTCCAACTAAGTTACACAATTAACTTCTGCTAAGGGATCACAGTGGAAGTGGATGACATTCGGGCAAGTTAAATAGAAGCTACTAAATTAGAATAAAACAATAGAAATTGGATTTATATTTGCCATTTTCATACACTGGTAGATATTTCTGAGCACTAGTGTAAGATATAAATTGTTTATGTGGATGTTCCTATGCAAAGTCCATGACCATAACCAAAATCAAATGTATGGTAAAATTAATTTCAGCTGGATGTAGAGGTGCTGAAGCTTCTGTTTAGAACAAAGCCCCTTATATTCATTCAGATTAGGAGACACCACCATTGCAATCTTTGCCATGTTTACAGAGGGTCACCATTCATTGCTTTTTTCTCTATAGTTCCTGCTACATTTGGCTTCCCAGGAGAGTAAGTCAATATGTGGTATTTAGAAATATTTAGGGATTGTACCCAGGGGTTGTACATATGGTGACTTTCTCCTACAGTTTGTATATGCAAAAACAAATATAAAAAAAGATAAGGTTACACTGAAATATGGGGCCAATTCTGTGCTGATCTGGTACAGACATGAAAATGAATACTTGTCATGTAATCAAATGGAACAAATAATGTAGAAGAAAAATTCTGATTCACTGATTGTAGTTGTGCTAATGTTAGATTGCAGTTGCCTGTCAACTGTAAGTACTGGCACTTAATGGATACTTACTTTTCTCAACTACCTCAATTTGTATTTAAACCTTGTTTTTTGGTGATCATTCTTGCCATGGGAATTCACTTGCTCATATATCCACAAAGTGAGCAAACAGTGAGTGATAATGCAGTGAATCTGATCTTTTTAGAAGTTTGGATAAATGCCCATATAGGTTTTTTTTATGATTCACCTTAATTCATCTTTTAGTGATGGCATAAACAAATCTGCCATTTCCATTCCTGTGTCTCTAGCAATGATGAGAAATATGGATGTAGGAACTGGAATTATGTTGATCTAATAGCCTTTCTTAAAATCTCAGTCTGGCTTAATCGTATTAGTTGTATTTATATCCCTTGAATTATAGAAATCAAACATATTGCTTTTGTCACAGGTATTTCTAGCATTTTCTGGGTTAGCGTGCCACTGAAACAATCACAAGTCTTTTGCTTTGGGTGGTGGATAAAAAGATATACTGAAAAATAAAACTGTTGGCATACAGTGTAAATTGCTGTGGACTAGCAATTTAGCAACAGATTTGGGCAACAGGTATTGCTCTCTGGCCAACATTCCTGTCATTGTCTGAAGCAGATGGCTTCAATTTTATACTCAGATTTTCAGTCTGTAAAACAGAGATCGTGTATTTATTCATCAAAACAGAAAAGTCTTTCTGTGACCGGTCAGTGATATAGGCTTGGAAGAAAATATTGTTTTATTTGGAAAATAAGTCTCCATTTTGCATTTGAATACGAGAGCTAGAACTGCCTGAAGAATGAGGATAGGTTTCTTCTCATAAAATATCTTTTCCTTCATATAGAAAAATGTAGCAAGAAACACTGTATTCTTTTTAATCAAACCTTCAATTGTTAATGGTTTAATTTAGGGAAGAGATCCATTTAATACCTAACAGTGATCAATAAGAGTTGTGATGATGTACCAGCCCCATCTGGGTGCTGTGCCTTTTACTAACATGGAAAAATGTCCCCTTTTCCTTCTACAATGTTTTCTTCTTCATGTATTTCTTGAGTAGCTGAAATTTCTGATTTTGCCTTTTTTTTTTTTCTTTCCCCTGCACTTCTCTATCTCCATCCTTCTAATAAAGAAATAATAGAATAAGAGAGCAAAACAGGAGCATATTTTGTGTTCAGAGCAGTCTGAATCTGAAAAAGTGATGAGGTGTCACACAGCCTGCGGGAGACGGCTCAGCTCTGCGTGGACGGGAAGCTCTGTAGGGTCTGTGCTGGGGTGGTGACGTGCAGTCGTATGAACCCAGAGATTCAGGACAGGAATGGTAAAGGAACCCGCAATATCTAGATTGTAAAAAGCTTTGAAAAAAGACAAAGAAGCAGAAGATCCTCATGGATCTTGAAGCTCTGGTTTAAGCTATGTTGTCCACCATTCAGTAAGACAATCCCAAACATTAAGAAAAGATACTTAAGAGCCCAGTCTTTCTGTCTCTGACAGGAAAGAAATTCCCTCCACTGAAGAAAAATCCTGACAAAGAACTGCATAATAGATCCTAAATGGAATGACAGAGACATCTTTTCTTCTTGGGAAGTTAATATATATTACTTAAGACTTGGCAACAGCTTAGCTACAGACATACTATTGCCTCTGTGTTAGGGTAACTCTGACATCCCAGTGAGAAAGTTTGCTTCCTTCACACCTGGTCTTGTGTGCTATTAAACCATCACAGCAGCTGCTGAATTATTTATCTTTTTCCAGTGGACAAAACTAGTATTCCACCCGACGCCCTCCTTGTCCAAGAGGAAAAAAGCAGTTTGAGGGAGAGAATGCATTACAAAATCCGCAGTACAAAAGTTTACATCATTAAGCATTTAGGGTTTACATAGGGAGCAGTGGCATGTAACAGCAGGCACGTCCCTAAGTGATTTTTCTGCAATCAGAATTTCATTCATTACCCAATTTTCATGCAAGTCCCCTGGCATTTGAAATATGTTTCAAGGTAGGCTTCCCAAGGGCTTTCCCCCTCCCATAACAACTGATTTGCAGTGTTCAAAGACAGATCTAAATATCTTTGGCTCAAATTACTTAAGGCCTGCAAAGCAGGGTTCTCTGTCATCCTCATCACATCTCACACCTACAGAAGAGATAACAGATTAATATCTGAGCTGCAAATATTTCATCAGTGTCTCCGGCTAAGGCACCTTGCATTATTTTGTCTGGGGGCACCAATACAAGAGGGAGGGGGCGAATGGAAATGTATTTGCACTCTACAAGAGAATGAGGGTGTGGATGGCAAGGAGAGGGAAAGGGAAAAAATAGGAGAAGGTTTCTCTTGGCATTACAGGAAAAGCAACAAAGCTACTCCTGGCAAAGTTCTCTGCTCCGATTATGTATACACTTTTATTCAATCACCGTATCGCTCTGTGTCTGACACTTGGTCAATAGTGCAATCTACCACTGATCAGAATAAAACAGCCATCCTAGAACACCTTGGAATTTCATTAGTTTCTTTTCAATGTTGTCTTTATAACTAGATGTTTACTTGGAAACACAAACTTACAGCACGATTCTGTGCATTTTCACATAAAAAGTCAGAGACTCTAAGCAGGGATGTAAACATTTTTCCCATCAGAAAACCTGCTCTTAAATGATTTGCTTTTTGTAAAAAAAACAAAGAAAGTATTAATATAATCAAAGCCACAGATGGATTCCTCATCTTAGAATTTTATCTGCTTTTTCCAAAGTTCAGAAATTCTGGAGTTTTTATTTTGGTTATCACCTAAATGACCTCATAGTCTAGGTCCATTCTGAAAAGCTTTCAAAAAAAAATTAATTTCTTTATAATTTCTATTCTGTGATCCCTGTAACTGTGTCAATTAACAGAAATTCCTTACATGAGTTGTTATGACAAGCTGGATATAATTTTGTTCATCCTCTCTTTCAATATTTATTTTGTAATTTTGAGGTAAATGGAAGCAAAGCAGGAGACAGACCACTGCTTAGGTTCATCTGAATGAGACACTCACTGCAGTTGTTCATAACTGATCGTAACATGGGCACCTTTACAATTTGCTCGTTGGCTTTAAGGGAACAGCCAGCACTGCATTTTTACCTGCGTAGAAAATTTGGTAGCAAATTTGCACTGTTTTAATCTATTAGTACTTTCTATAGAACTGTGATTAAAAGACAATGGTTACGTTACATGATGATGATGATGATTCTGAAAAAAGCACTGTCTATTCCCAGGGTAACTCAAACAAAACGTGCAATTAGCAGTGCTTTCACAGTGCTTTCTTACCTGTTAAAATTTTTTGCTTTTTTATTTTTATTTTTCTCCTATCTCTCCTACCCACCTGGCTGCTCTACCTCAGACTAACTAATTTCATTTGTTTTTCTGTTGCTGCCTCCTTTTCCTGGCACCCTTTTAGCTCTACCTCTGACCTTGGTTGCACCACGCTCACTGCAGGATGCGTCATGATTCCGTATTGACAGCTGCCAACTGGTAACTTTTTCCAAGATAAGGTGAAAACAATACGGTCTGGCTGGGGGCTGATCCAGGGCAAGTGAGTGGCCCTGCTTTGAAAGGTTGTCTGAAAGGGCATGTTTGTCCCCAACTCTGAGATCGAATCCAAAGTAAACCTGATTTCTCTCTAGGCAAAGGCTAAGGCAATCCTGCCAAGCCCTCTCTAGTCCGATGCATTAATGTCATCTATAAGCATCTTTCTTAAAGCGGGTCTGTCTACTGATTCACTCTTTCTCTATCTAGCTACCCCCTCGGACGAAAGCAAGGAGCACCTTTGAATCAAACTTTTCCCCAGGCTGATCCAGGGAATCTGACTAAAAAATAGCGTGAGCGGATCATCCAGAAATCCCCTTGAGATCATAATTTCCTTCTGCTATCACCCTCAAAACTTTTTTTGACATGAAAGAATGGATTGTCTCACTTTTTCAGTTCCTATCTTTCTTTCTTCTATAGTGTAAATTCATCCCTAATTTTTGAAGCATTCCTTCTCTCCAATAGTTTCACTGTTTTGTCTCCTGCTCAACACCCCATATTCCACATTATGCTTTTTCACTATTGTCTTGGAATTCCTACTCAGTCATCAATGTTTTCATACCCTGCCATTTTCTTGGCTTCTCTCTTTTTTGTGGTCCTACCTTTCATTTTCCTACATCCTTGTTCATGATCCAGAGGAGTTTTTATGTCTCCAGTTTATGGCTGTAGAATAAGTCTTTTTTATGAATTTTTTTCCCGTTTCTTCCTTATTTGATCCTCTAATTAATTTAGTTGTTTTAGTTTCCTTCTGCATATGTCTTTCCTCACTAACCTCCTTCTCTGGGTTCTTCTTTCAAAACACATCTGCCTTTTCCAGATCTGCCCTCCGCATTTCACACATTTCTCTGCATTGCTCCCCTACTACAACTCATTTATCTCCAATAACTTGAAGCTACATATTAAAGTGCTGTTTAAGAAAAAGACTACTTAAAAACCAGGTGATGATACTGACATCTTAGTGGCTAACCTTCAAGTGTGATTGAGGCATTTCATTCTGTGGAAGCTGTAACATTCTTCTACATTGATAGATGAAGAAGAAAGTCCAAGCATCAAAATGAAAAGAAGTAGGGAGGAAGGGCAGTGACCTTTAAAATCCATTGTGGATAGGTCACGTCAATTATTTTTGTTTAGGGTTTTTTTTGTTGTTTTGCTTTGGTTTTTTGGGGGCACGGTCTTTTACCACTGTCTCATCGACATATATTGAAATTAAAATGCAAACTATTAGCAGGCATCCAACTAATGCCAAGATCAGTATAGCCTCTGCTCTTAGGTGAGTTAGGTAAGTGTGCTGGAAGAGGCTTTATGTAAGGTTTGGTGGTTGGTTGTTAATACAGCTGTGATGTGCTTGTCAGGTGTAGAGCACTCCCCAGTATGCTCCTTATGTTGTTTAGAAAATGCAGGGACAATACGTCTTTTGTCCTTGCCAGCAGATGCAGCTGTTAAGCAGTTGTTTTTTTTTTCCCAGATGTGAATTCAATTACAGTGATACAGACTTGGTGTGCAAAAAAACCCCCCAACCCTCTAACTATGTTAGAATAAGAAAGAAACTAACCTCAAAGCCTTTCCCAAGTATGAAGAGGTAGCATTTTCCTCCTATGTAATGTCTTGCTGTATTTTTTTTTTAACCATTCGATACCATCTGAAGACCTAAAATGTATAGTGAATGACCTCTGATTTGAGCTGCTTCTAACCTGCCTCTTGTAGGGGAAGCATTTTGGTAAGTTGGAATCCCCTTGCATCCTGTTTCTTTAGCAAAGTCAGAGTCATACCTTTGCCTGTATGGAATCTTACGTAAAGATGGAACCGTAGGACCTCTCAGTTAAACCAAATAGGTCTTCCATGGACTGGGCATCTGCAGCACTTCTCAAATAAAATTTTTCTATCCATCAAGGTGGAAAATGTAGAAAGAGTTTTATAAGGAACAAGTTTTCTGCCTTGTTTAAACACTTAAAAATGAAATAGAAGCACGTATGCCTAGTAGAGGATTGCAGAAGATGTTCACATTGTTTATTTTGCTTTTGCTAAGTTTCCAAAACAATTTTTGTCAAAGCACTTTGATCTTTAGACTTCTGATGTAGCTCAAATGTCCAGCAGAAATCACTGAAAGGTGAGTAATGGCACCTCCAGCTGATAGGGTGGGAAGGTGGGAAGCAAGAGTTCAGTACCTGGGACCACATCATCTTGTGTCGACGCTTTAATATTTTGTAGTCCCAGGGGGATATACTGGCATACTCCAAAACCTCATTTATTAAAATTGGACCTGCTGCATGAGATAGCTGGTGGCAAGAACACTCCACTAAAAGAAGATCTTATTTAGGGAAGGCAGGAGACTGCACTAGGATGGGCTTGGTATGACTAGTAGAAACCAGACAATTAAAATAAGTTTAGGAGTAGATTGTGAAGCTCAGTGCTAGGCATTCATCCTTTTGTGATTTGCTTGAAGGAACTCAAGATGAAACTGCAGAAACCTCTACGTTTTACCTGGTTCAAATGGTAGTTCGAGTTACCAATCAGCCCAAGTCTGTAAATGTAAATATATGTACGCTTGTGTTCATTTGAACTCTTAAACAGCTTTGTTCTTGATACCCACCATTTTGATTATGATTTGTATCTTCTTAAGAGCAGATTTGTGCAGCTCTACCTAAGAAAAGCTTGTTTTAAAATTTACAGTGTTGGTTTTTTAAATGGTTATATTGGAATTGGCTTTCTTCTTTTGCTATTTTTTCAGTAAACCACTGCATAGCAACGTATTTGGGCAGAAATATACAACTGTTACAGGTATTAAATGAAAATAATTTGATGCTATTATCAAGCTGACAGACAAAACGCACTATGTTGACTACAAAAATTATGCATCATAAAGAAATAGAAGAGGGGACCATGTATTTTTCTTCACTGCCTGTTCTATACTAAGCCAATGTGTTTTCTTTCGACTGTGAATAGCATAGGCTGCTTCCTCAGCAACATTTTGTAAGTTTTCCTACTAGACTGCATTTATTTTATTTTTATTTTTATTTTTTGCTTAATTTTATTTCCAGAAGAAATCTGAATTGCAGATGTCTGTAGCAGGCAACTACTGCAGTTTGAAACCTGGTGGTGTCTTATTCTGGTTCTGATAAAACTATGATATAATATAGTTTCTGTGGGTGAAATTTGCAGGTATATGTATGGTGAGGATATTCTGAGAAATGACTTCCACGTGCTTTTGATAGATTTATTACTTTTTTACTATGGTGGCATTTTCCTCTCTTTGGTGCTGGTAGTGCTTTCAGAAAGACAAAATAAAAACAAAAAATGTGTAAATATTAGCTTTTGCTGAAGTTTATAGACTGAATCTAAAGTAAATGCTGGTGTTCTGAAAAAAAATAAATACAAGGTTTGATCTTTAAAGACAAGACAGACACTTCACCTATAACTTTCAACAGTGGAATGTGATGAGATGATCCATGGCTATCAATTTGCAGTGTCAAGGTATTCTTTATGGGGAGTTCTGTTTTTTGTAATTTGCTTGATCTGTTTGACTACAGGAAGATTATGACGGTGTATCTAATTGCTGATAATTTTATTTTCTAAGGAATAGAGCTGGATGTGACTTCAGATTATCACTTGATTTCCCTGTGATCTGTCAGTCTTCCTCTAATACTCTTTACTCCTAATGAAGTTTAACAGAGCTTATTAAGATAAATTAATGTTTTTGAAATGCTAGAATACTAAAGTGAGGAGTGCCACACCGCAAAAGACATGGAATAAATACAGTTAAATTGTTTTATAAAAAATGAAAATACAGGTAGGTGATTCTTCAACGTACAGAGCTGCGCAAAAGCTCCCTGTACAAGAATTGCAAAATATTATTGCCTATAATATAACTGCAGAGTTGAGATATTTAGGTTTTTAACTACTTCAGTATACAAAAAGTAAGTCTTCCATAAAAATAAGTCAGTAACAACATTACTAGCTGGCATAAGATAATATTTCCGCCGCATCATCCCTACCTCAATAGTTAACCCCTCAAAAAACTATCTGATTACCCTGTAAAGAAAAAAACTTTCTTAAACACTTCTTCTGCCTTAGCCCTTGCATATCCAAGGGATAAAAAACTGTCAGTGAGGACAGTGGCTGTATAATCATCTGTCCAATATTGAAGAATATGCAATGTGTTAGTAGTACAAGCTATAACTAGACAACGTAGGAGGGAAACCTCCCCCAATAAATGCACCCCTTCAGCGTCTGTCCAGATCTGAATGAGGAACAGTGAGTTAGAAAACAACAGTAAAATATTCCATCATATAAAATAGTTTATGCTGGACAAGTAATAGAGTAGAAAAATATTTTAAACTGCAACCCTGATCCTTGTTGAAAAGTTTTAAATTTGGCTGAGTTAACTTTCCTCTCCTTTCTCCCTTGATCCAAGGTGCTGTTATAAATTGAGATATATGAACTGAGGCATCAATTTGGTTGCTTCTTTTCTTTTTTCTTTCTTTCTTTCCCAGCTCATAGATATTAAATTTTGTACTGGGCATTCAAAGTTGTTTTCTGCCATGAGGCTAGAGGCCTTCCCACCATACTGAGGTCAATTGGTTTAAAATGTGCTGGAGGTAGGAAATATATAATATTTTCTCCCACCTTTGTGGGGCTTTCAAACTATTTTACCTCCTTAGAGTCAAGAGTAGAAAGTCTGTAAAGAAATGAATTATTAATGTTTGATTTTTCTCAGCAACAGAATCTTTTTACCCAAGGAGTAGCATTTCTTCCATGCTTTTGGACGTTTTCTTCCTTATATCAAATTCTGACCCTTTGGTAAGGTGTCTTCTTTTGACTCACAGATTTGCTGACTTTCATAAACACACTGCCTTTACTTTTAATCAGTGCAAAAGTTCACTTTGGGGAGCTTGGTGGTCAGGTTACAATCAGAACTACATCTAACAGAATGCTGGCAAAATAAAATAAAACCAAAAATCCAGTATGCAGAAAAATGTGGCTACCAGATGAATATGGATGGAGCTGTATTTTTAAAAAGGTTCTGCCTGCCCCCATTTGCACAAATCTCCATGTGTCAAAGAACAGAGGGATGACGGAAGAGGTGGTAGCTCATTGCCAAGTGTTACATATGCTTTCTGCTTGTTCCAGAAAAGTTATAGCAGCATTGTAGGATACTCCTTTTGACCTGGCTTGTTATCTGGTGTTAAAATTCTGTGTCAAAATGCTGATGGTTTCCTATTGAGTCATTAGAGCATGTGAGATGAGTTACACTACCCTGGAGATGAAGGAGAAGACAAGGGCTCGTCAGAAGAACCTTTCAAGTTGTCCGGGATGGGAAGAAACTCAGACTCTTACTTTAGTTTAATAATATTAGTTTCTTCACATAATCTATATCCCCTCCAAGGCATGAATCCTGGCTTTATTCAGACTGTATGAGCTGTAGTTTGAAGCTGTATTGGAAAACAGCTTGCTTATAAATAGAAAATTAGACAGACTCCTATACCATATATATCCCAACACTGCAGTCATTTCCTTGCATTGATAGTTTACAAGCATGTAAACAAGGTTTCCACCAAAACTGCCCCACGGGATGAACCAAGATACAATTTAAACATTAGCCTGGAAGTTAGCTACCCTGATCATGACCAATATGATTGAGAAGCCATGGTCATCCGTTTGTTTGTCCTCATATTCATGAACTGAAAAGTCATGCTTTGCATATCAAGTATCAGACCACAGAGAAAATGCCTAGTTCAATGATCCTTGAAAGACTTCGGGAGTAGAAAGGATTTGAACCCAGGGTTCTCTAAATTGGAGTCTAAAGCAGTCTTCTTTCCGTACCTGTTAAGATGAG
This sequence comes from Charadrius vociferus, assembly GCF_000708025.1. Lineage (NCBI taxonomy): Eukaryota > Metazoa > Chordata > Aves > Charadriiformes > Charadriidae > Charadrius > Charadrius vociferus. Next base: position 3,651,740 of record NW_009647222.1, read on the forward strand.
AGAAGTGGGCTGAGATTTAATGTAAGAAAAACTGTAAAGCTGGTGGATCAGTTCTGGTATGGAGGTACAGGTGAGTCTTTTGCAATCCCAGAGGAAGTGTGGTGAGGATCATTAGACAAGATAGAGTCTAAATATCCTTCCCAAGAGAGGTAATGAGTATCTTAGACCCTCTGGTTCAGAACAGATTCAGTGGTGAAAAATGACAGCAGAGGATAAGACTCAGCTTCAGTGTTGCTGAATTCTTATGAAAGGGTCCTAAGGATTACAGGGGAGCATCATGTCGTCACTGCTACATGACTTGTACCAGACTAGGGAAGCACTGTTTTCCAGACAGAAGCCACCACAAAAAGAAGTCTCTCCTCGGCGAAATGGACCTTTTTGCTTCCCTTATGGAGGACACTGTTTTCTTACCTATATCTCTGCTTTTCAAAAAGTATTGATGTTTATGCCAATGCATATTACTTCTGAACCCCAAACCAGTTGTTCTCCCTTGCCAAGATGAAGGGGCATACAGACATCCCTATTTACCAGATATATATCATGTCAAACACAGTGTCTGCATTTGCTGTTGCTGTTCAGCTCATCTCTGATAGTTTCCAAGACCTTATTAGGTATTTAAGTCCATGTAACCAAAATTTTTGTTTGCTGTATAGCCCTTCACATTCATACAAAATGGCATAAATTGTGACAATTAAATATTTAAATAATTTAAATGTAAACATGTGTAAATTAGATTAACAAAACATGCTTTATTTTATATATGCTTTTACCTGAATGTATCTGACATAAAAACAAAGCCCGAGAGAAATTTCCTGTAAACCTCAACCACAGGGTGCTCACGTTTTCCACAATCCTGACAAATATTGGAGTGCTGATTTGAGAGGGTGGACTTGCAGAACAGATCAGTAGTGCTTCAGTAATCGCTATATTTAGTGAAAGTACCACCTTTGTCTTTCTTTGCTTCACTCTCTCAGTAAAAGTAACTGAACAATTTCCTCCTCTACAGATGTTTTAATCCCAATTTAATATGTGCGGTAGTGTTTTTAAAGTCACAACATTTTAAGCTGTATTAATTTCATGTTTACATTTCACACACATCTGGGTGACAGTCTTATAGCTGACACTCATTACTGTGTGTTTTACTCTTCAGCAAAGAAAAAATAAGGAACGGCAGGAATACAGCTCAAGTAACTTCGTCTAATTGCATGATGAATCGTGCTGGATATTCAGTCTCTGTTCTGAATCTGAGTGCTTCAGTGAGTATTGCTGTGTAGCTCACTCATAAACTACTTTAAAGGCTATTACACCATTTTTAAAAAAATACTTTTTGAAATACTTTAAAAAATACTACTACTATTGAATAGACCCAATCCTTCTACAATGAAGAGAGAGGGAACAGAGAGGGGAACTGGTAGAGTCCAAATGTTACTCTACTGTAAAGTATCTTACACTTTCTTTTGTTAACACTGTCAACTTCCTAGTTCTTTTTCAAAATTTGCTTGTCCACTCCTGCTCAGCCTGGGTGCTTGCTTTGCTTTGCTTTTCCTTGTATATTAGGGTACAGCTAGGGACAGTGATATGACATGTTGCAGATAACATCCTAACATATTAAATAAAGATGTTCAAACATAGTGACAGATCCTGTTGTATGATGATACATCGGGGCAGCTCAAAGATAAGAATTTTAATATATTCTATTATAGAATCACTTAAGCTGACTAAGTGATAGCTGGGGAGGGAATGGCATAACTTGCAGCTTCTGGAAAGGGTTAAGAAACCTGGCAATGGGAAAGAAACACCTGGGTTCTATAGGGAGACAGAAATAGGAGTGATCAAAATTAACCTGTTAAAGAAAAAAAATCCTTGATCTCTTTGAGTATTTTTGAGAGATGACAAAAGGAATGTAATTTTCTTCTCTAGAGGGAGGATGAGACATCCCCAACACGTGACCTGACAAGACAATCTTTTTGAACTTTCTCCAGCAACAACTTTCCTATGGTTTCCCTGAGTATAGGCTATAAATAAATACCATTAGATCATAGCATCATAGAATCATAGAGTAGTTTGGATTGGAGGGGACTGCTAAATGTCATCTAGTCCAACCGCCCCTGCAATGAACAGGGACATCTTCAACTAGATCGGGTTGCTCAGACCCCTGTCCTACAGGACCTTCAATATTTCCAGGGATGGGGCATCTACTGAGGTGGTAGATGGGCAACCTGTTCCAGTGTTCCTGTGTTTCGTCACCCTCATCATTAAAAAATTCTTCCTTATATCTAGTCTAAATCCACCCTCTTTTAGTTTAAAGCCATTACCTGTTGGCTTATTGCAACAGGCTCTACTAAAAAGTCTGTCCCCATCTTTCTTATAAGCCCCCTTTAAGTACAGAAAGGCTGCAATAAGGTATCCCAAAGCCTTCTCTTCTCCAGTCTGAACAACACCAACCCTCTCAGCTTGTCCTCATAGGAGAGGTGCTCCAGCCCTCTGGTCATTTTTGTGGCCCTCCTCTGGACACACTCCAACAGGTCCATGTTTTTTGTATGCTGAGGGCTCCAGAGCTGGATGCAGTACTCCAGATGGGGGTCTCACCAGAGTGGAATAGAGGGTCAGAATCACCTCCCTCAACCTGCTGGCCACAATAGATGCTCTGATGGTGTCAGCTTGACCCATTTTTCCTAAACCTCTGAACCCCATCTTTGCTACGTGGTGAAGGAGCAGACCTATCTTAGGATGATGGAAAAGGGAAGGAAGAGAGCTCCAGGAGTACTTGGCTTATTGACCTGTAGTCTGCTCTTTGTTTGGATCCGATAAGAGTATTAGAGAGTCATGGGGAACTGAAGGCTGGATAAATCACCCTGGTGGTCTTATCTGTTGTTCACCCTCTCTCACCCCCCACCCAGAATCCTTCACATCTGATGAAGGAGCTGGGGTGGGAAGCATCCACAATGGATTTATTGCACTCATCCAGACTGATACAACATTCCTGTAAAGAAACATGTGGTGCTCTTTTGGTGTTGTAACAAGGGGGCTGTGTCATGCCCAGCTGGGGTAGTTAGGTATCACTGAACTAAATGGAGAATATATTGTGAGATTCATACCCACTCAAAAGCTGGGCTTGACTGAAAGGCCTACTAGGTCTCTTCTATTTCTAATTTTCATCAGATAATCATAATTAAGAACACTATTAACTGTATTAAAATGTTTTCTTTCTTCAGCTGCAAATTATTTTTCCATGTTAAGTTAAATTTTATCCACAGAGAAAGCATCCACCATAAATTTGGCTTCCAGAGAAAGAAAATATCTTTCAGAATTCATTGTTAAAGTACAGCTGAAGACTTTAGGCATGTTAAGGGCGTGACCTTTCATATTACGAAAGGGTCTGTTTGCCTCTCCCTTCATAACAGAGATAAAATGCTTCAAGTCCAAGGCCTCACTTAAACCGGATCCCTGGAAATAATGGCAGAATGTGACTTCTGAAATGCGAGTAGGAGCTGGCGTGGCCACAACATACCTACTGCAATTACTGCCATAAATCCTACTGGGTAACATCTAGTGTCTACATCTGTACGTGTACGCAAGAAAGGTGTTGAAACCCCACTGGAGACGCCTGTGGGTGCTTCTGATTGGACAGATTCCCTGATGGCAGCTTGTAACACCTGGTCCACCCTCTTCACACGCAGACAGTGGTTTGGGACCTGCTATTTTGGTGAGCTGAATTCAGGACACCTTCATGTCTGAATTCCTGTATGACACAACCACATAATGTCAACCCCTGATCTTTGTACAGAGCTTCATGGAGTGGGTCTACAACATACACCTATGGGGTCCTGCCACTTGGGCTACTTAAAGTATTTAACAGTACACTACTCATGACCTTTACTGCAGCATCCGTTTTCTGAAGTCAGTTTGAACAGTCGGACACCTTATATAAGATTTCAAAAGCTATAATCTGAGACACCTAGAATTACAAGACACTTTGGTTAATGTATTTTAATGATTAAAAATATTTACTTCCAGGATTTTTGAATAGGAAAATAGTATTGTATTTGAATTATGGAACCTGTTTATAAAGGAAGAACCAGTTTCATCATTGGGGACACATAACTTCAGAAATATTACATCACTGTTGAATTTGGCTCTAAGTACTAAAAGCACCATGCTAACTGTATTTATATTTGGCTTTCATGTATACTTAAGTCTGGCAAGAGTATCTCGTGGGCACCTGTTTGACGCAGAGATTTATGGAGAATGCCAACATTTGGTCTTGATATTTAAAAACAATTTGTTAATTGTCAAGAAAAGTAAACTGTTAACATCTTTATTTACTGATGAGACAAGGCGTCAGTACTGGAACCTATTCAAAATGGACAGCCATTTATTAGTCCCTAAAGCATTGAAGTTTTTAAACTGCAGCCTTTTTTTTTTTGTCTTCTAAGTTTTGATTTTGATTATAAACAATCCTTAAGTAGCTGATTCATTTTACTGAGGGACTACATAGTTCCCTTTTTATTAAATGTCATACATAGCTTGTGTCAGAGGGAGATTTTAGACACCAAGAAATGCAAAATAAACTCTTTCTGGTTTACCCTTCCTTTCTATTCACTTCTTTTCCTTTTCTTCCAGGACATGTCTCAGTGCATCTAAAAGCTATGGCTTTCCAAGTTGCAGACTTTATGTTTCTGGTTGTATGTATGTATGTATCAAGGCGCTGCAACTATTTACAAAGCTAAAATTACAAAATCAGCCCCTTGTGCCAGGTAGAGCTGTGGCAGCAGGCAAAGAGAAGGATTATCAGAAAACAATGTGGTGAAGACGGACTGAACAAAGGGAAGAGCAGTCAGCCACAGCCATACAAGCAACCTAGTGGAGGGCGCTTCCAAGTAAATCAGTGTTTCAGCCGGTGTGTGAGGGCAGCTTTGAACCAGTTCCCTTGAGTACTTGATAACAAGCTGCCTGGAGGTCAGCGTGGTCTTGGTGAGCTTTTGGATAAGTAGCTCCATGCTGCTGTAGCTACATGGCTATCTGTTTTCAAATTCAGGAGTTTTAACGTAGATCAATCTGTATATACAAGCTGCAACCACACCACTGAAAGCAGCATCGTCAGTCAGTCGCTGTGGTCCTGTTTCACAGAAAGGTCACAGCGTATGCAACTGCCTTGCCTGAAACAAGAGCCTGACTGTAAAAATAGCTATATTCCTGCAGAATGGTTCTTTCTTCAGCACAGCTAAATTATTTCTCGTCTCTCCCCCATCTTGCCCTTGCGTTTGCAGTGCATTTTATTTTTGTAACCATCTTCTTGCTCCTTCCTTGGATAAAGAGTGCCAAAGAAAATTGGTTTCTATATGGTACTACTTTGCATATATCTA
>NW_009647222.1:3662161-3689167 GCF_000708025.1 Charadrius vociferus
AGCCAAGTATTAGTTAGCTAGTATTCAACTGCAGAAGGATTTAGCAGGCAAATCTGTGAGAAGACAAAAGTATTTGAATACCAGCTAAGAAAATAGTTTGCATTCCAGTTTTATTTAGCCAGCTGTACTATAAGACACAGAATAATTTAAAAATTAACTGTGCTGCAGTGTGTATGTGTGGGTGGGTATAAAGGGCAATAAAACATGGGAGTGTGCCTTTCGTACCTGTGTCTCTTACATCTGATGCAGATATGTAACTAATATTTTCATTCTGCAAATGTCTATGTGTAGGAAGAAAATGTAGCTGGTTAAGAGGCCATAAGCAGTTTTAAAATGCTTTCTTGCAGATCTGTATGAACTTCGTGTTTTTGAATGCTGAGTAAGAAGATATTCCCTCTACAAATGTGATTGAGGTAGCCATTAAGCTTGAAGTTCAGGGTTGAAATACAGGACCTCTGTATAATTTTTTCTAAAAAAATGGATGCTCTCCGGCAAAGTGATGGTATGGAATACAGGAAAGATAATGACCCATGCATATACACGTTGAATAAGTGGCTGGGGTTTATAGGCTGTGTATATGAGGCCCTTCTTGCCAAATGATGCTAAAGGTGCTGTAATTTCCATTTATTTGTTAAAGGACAAAATACTAATCAGTGGCTGTTTTACCGTGTCTTCAAGAGATGAGTCTGTGTCTTATTCTGATATTCTTTGTACACCAGGGTTACAAAAGGCTGAAGCAGAGAGTTTTGGGCTGGGGTAAGCGTAAAGGGAGGTACCTGAGCCATTTCTGTTTCTAATATTGGGTAGTGGAAGCATCTTTTGCCCCTGGTGCAGATTCTCATGTGAGCCTGACCACCTGAAGATGCCTGGGTTATCGCTCACACCCCGGACTTCGGTCTAGAAGAAGCAGCAGCTCTTGCACTTGCTCTGTTGTGCTCCACGTGAGCTGGGACACGTGGCTCACGCAGGCAAACGTGAAGCTGGGCTGGCGCACAGCACAGCACGGGTGGCTGTGTGGGGGGCGTGTGTTGTAAGTTTGTGACAAGATGGGGTCCCATTTTGGGGTGGAGGCTTTGCATCTTTGCATCCCACCTTGAAGTGCATGGGAAGAGAATAAGGGCAAAAGAAGGGCAGGGCGTGGGGAAGGATGGAGGGTTGTCTGGTGGGCAGATTCATGGTAGTAAAGGGCATGGGGTAGAGCATCTAATTTGGGCAGGTGGGATGTGTGCAATATGTGACATGAATCAGGGGAGGGGGCAGTTAGGAGGTATGACACGTGGAAATCAGCGAGGTTTCTCCAGCTGGACAGGTTGTTGGGGGGAGAACAGGAGGGAAATTCACAGTTTAAGAGAATTAACTTTATAGATGAAGAGAAAACCTTTGAGTTTTAATTAAAGAAGACGGAGCAAGAGGAATAGTGCTATCTTTGTGAATAGTGGCAGGGAGGCAAAAGCAGGTGCTTGGCCAGTGCTCCCAGGCTGGGTGCTGAAGGTGCTGCATTTGGGAGCTCCCAGCCTCATATTTGCAACATTTCTTGCTGACAGATGGTCTGAAGATGAGTTGTCTATATGGAGAATACAGTGAAAGCACGGTATTTTCTCCATCATACCTACATCAAGGAGGAGTGGAACAAAATGACAGTAGAGAGACTGCTTGATGAACAAACTTGATTTTCAGAAGGTACTCTACGGGTGGCTCAAAGACCTTTTGAAAAGTGTAGCGTCTTACAGAACATGCCTTTACAGTAAGCAATCATGCAATGCTTGGGCTCCCAAGCAACTGATTAAGGCCATGGCTGCAAGTTAAAATTCTTTGATGAAAGCTATTGCCTGCTGGATGGGTTGATAAGGTATGCAGCTTAAAAAAATATCTAATTATGAAGATGGGATGCCATTATGTCAGTTATTGTGGCCCAAGACTTGATGTTTCAGACTGCAGCCTGAAAATTAGCATCTGAAATAGTGATTTGACAGTCATCTACAATAAATGCAGGTTGCAACCATCTATGAGGTAGATGGTATACTTGCAGAGTCACAAAAACCCTAAAACTAGTAACATAGGCTTTAGATTAGCTTTTGTGGTATTTGGGGCTACTGCTTCAAGACACAACACATCAATTTTAAGGATATTTTTTTCTAAATTAGGTCTCATTTCACACCCTGGTAAGAATTTGCTGTCTCCTTCTATTTTTGATGCTGCCTGAGGAAATGAAAAAGAAAACCGCTTTTTTGTTTTGTTTAATCCAAATGTTTTCCTAAATACACTATTTGACCATGGCCAAAGTGTATTTATCTGTGTTTTGAACAACACTTAAAAGATGGTAAGGCTGTTGTATCTGTCTTCTACCTTGTTATAGAGCTTCTCTAAAATCAGCATGACAATGTGACTCCCTGTCATAGAGCACTCACTTTCCAGAGACCTTAACCAGAAAGACATAAAGTCATGGTCATTTAGGTTGGGAAGGACCTCAGGAGTCCAATCAACCTCCTGCTCCAAGCAGGGTCAATACTGAATCCAGACCAGTTGCTGCACTGGGATTTGTCCAGCTGGGCAAGGTTGAAAACCAAGGTTGATAAATCAAACCAATAGGGTCTGTAGAAGACAGGAAGCCATTAGTACTGGTAATTAAGGACAAAAATATTTTACATTTTAGTGACTTGGCATGTTTAAGCTTAGCACAGGCTTGTTCTTTTATCTCATGACGCTGTGCTAAAATCGTCTTGGCAAAGCAGGTGGCTAAGAAGGGTGTCAGCAAAGAAGCAGCTGCAGTCTCATCATTTAGTCTCAGAAGTGCCTTCCATTTCCTTATTAAAGGGGCATATAGGGCAGCGATATTCCCCCAGAAGGACTTGCCGCCTGGTTTGCTAGGGCCACAGCTTGCCTTTGGAGCTCATACTGAAACCGCCCCCTCCCCAACACCCACACGCACCAACTTTTCTCTTTCTATGGCACAGCTTTTCATGTATTGCCCCATTAAAACACTTTCCTTTGTTAGGGAGCTCTCATTCCTCTTTAATTATGTCCTCCAGAGTGGCATTCAAGGATAGGTTATTTTCCTTCTTTGTAGAGGATGTGGAATAATTTTCCCAAGGCAGTTTTAGCTTCCCCTTTCCTTTAGTAATCCTAGTGTTTTAAATTACTCCTTTAATCACCTTCTCAAAGTAATCACCACGCAATAACCTGTCCTGCGATTCTGACTTAGGAGTCAGAAACTTCCCCTTTTCTGTGGCTGAGGAGGTGACTGAGAAATTACCATTTTGTGGTTTGTTTTTAAAATATTTTATTAATTTTGCTCTTTTTTTCTTTCACCTACTTTTTAAGAGGATCTGAGTTGGAGGAGGGATGATGTTTCCTAGATGCTTCAGATTTCCCTTCTTGTTTTAGGATTTTTGATTAACTCCTCAGTTTTAATGATTATCATCCTCTGCAGAATTCACTTCCATTAAAAACCATCTTTTCCAGATCTGATTAAACTCTCTTTATTTAGCTCTTGTTGGGCCCTTTGTGATATGTGGAATCCAGCAGGGCTACAATTAACCAGCTCTGCTCCTCAGAGAGTAGCTTGAAGCCACCTTTTAAAAAACCTATAGAAAAGAATTAAATGTGTGGTCTCCATCTCTGTGAAATGGCAATGCTTACGATAATAGACTACCACACTTGTCTAAGAGTACATGGAGCAGCCTTTTTTTTTCTTGCAGAACCAGTTCAGCATATTCTTTCCTGTGTGGGCTTCACTCTGATTCTTTTCTACCAACTTTGCTTTCATGGATCCCAAACAAAGAGAAATAGTTGATAGGGATGTTCAACATTTGTTCCTGGACTATAGTTTTTGTGCTGCCAATTTACAAGCTTTGGCATGCAAGAGTCCCAGTACAATTTGTTCAGAAAATTTTAAATACCTTGGGATTTCTTCCCACTTTTTCTGCAGTTTGCATTCACAGTTCTTGATTTTAATTTAGTCAATTTTTAGCTATATCCAGAGGATGGCAGCTTTATGTGGAATGTAGGGGGTGCTGAAATGGATGGTGAACATCTGTGTGAATGAGACATGAAGACAGAAGGTGCAACCTGCTTTTGCAGATGACAAGAAATCATTCAATCTGTGTTGAGGAAGCTGCCTTGTTCTTTGCCATTTTTTAAGGGGGTGATTTTTCACAGCTGGTTAGTACATGATGAACTCCATTTCTGTCTCTCTCTCTCTCTTTTTTTTAAAGCCTTGGGAATGTGTGACTGCTGGGCACCAGGATGCCTTCCTGATCTGAGTGGACTTTTGGGAAATCCTTCCTGAGGGAAATTCAGACTTCTCTCATCTGGCTTTGGAGATGTCGGGGAACTTGCCAGTGAAGCTTGTTAACCACAGAAGAACTGGTTTCAAAGTGCAGATGGACATGATTTTGTTGTTTCTTATCTGAGTCACATTCTTCAAAGCAAGAAGTCTAGGTGTTTTCAGAGTGTGTACTGAAGGAAATGGTGTGAACAATCTAAGCATGATCAGGTGTGTACAGACCTCGCTTCTAAGGCAAGGACTATCCCTGGGTTGTGAGGAAAGGGAAGGCATGTTGCATTTTGGACAGTGACTAACATAATAGGATTTTTGCAGTACAAAATTAAAATAAATTTTACAGAGAACATTTCAGGAAAAAGACACTGTGTGCAAGCTAAGAACGCCTTCTAGGGAAGAATGTTCTCTCTTAAAGGAACCCACCTTGCCTGCTGATTGAAACAACACATTTCACAAAATATATTCATTTAGAAGGACTGTGCAACTGCACATGGAAATGCATGGTAGAATAGCTGACACTAACATAGGGCTAATTCTTCTGTCCTCTCCATCCTCTTGGTTTCACCCCACAAATAAAAAGATATTCTGAATTGTGATGGAGGCTAACCTGCAACTTGCCCTCTCTTAAGTCTGGAAGGACAAGTCCTAGATTAAAAGTTGAATGGTAATTTATGTATTGGTAATTAGCACTAGTAAAGTGAGTTCTGACTCTTGAGAGACCTATTTCCCAACCATCTGTTGTTGTTCTCCCAGTTTACTCAGGAAAAACGGTCTAAATCCCATTATAAGAAACCCAAGCAGACTAAACCTTTCAAATCTGATGATAGAGATCATGTCTGAGAATGTTCCTTGCTGAGGACCTGATCAGACTCCATGTGCGCGAGCACAGAAACCAGCTGTACTGGAGACCATGTGACAATCACTCATGCCCAAATTTTTGAAATAGAAATTGAGCTTATACCATACTAACCGGTTGTGAAAAATCCCACCCTTAAAAATGGGCAAGGAAAAAAATGAGCAAAGTAAGATATAAGGCTATACTGTTCACTGGAGTTCTTCCTATGCACACAAAATTTCTGCACGGTAATTTCTTATGTGTTATGCTATGTGTTTCAGTATTCCAGATACTCAAAGATAGGATCGTACTCTGTTTCTCTTACGTGTATAACAAAAGGCTGGGAGAATGAATCTACTCCAGAAGTGAAATTTGGTTTTGAAATGAGTAACTTTTAGAAGCAGCAGATGGCTAATAATGAAGAAAAAAAAATTATATGTTGTCACATGATGGCATTTGTTTTTTTAAAAAAGAGCTTCTTTTGCTGCCATTTCATATGTTTTCTATAAAACGCTACCTTGTGGCCACTGTCACTTTGAGCCAACATAGACTGACACTGCCACAACCCTGTGTTTTACCTCCTGTATCTTCACCCCTGTCCAGTCATTTCTACATCTACATTCCTGTGGCTTAAGTGGTAAACTGGATCTCAGACTCTGAGATGAGTTAAAATAACAGAGGAAAATATTCACAGAATCACAGAATCCCCCCAGGATTTGGGGGTCCTGGTACATAGTAAATTGTCAATGAGCCCGGAGTGTGCCCTTGCCACCAAAAAGGCCAATGGAATCCTGGGCTGCATAGGGAAGAGTGTGTCCAGTAGGTCGAGCGAGGTCATTCTCCCCCTCTACTCGGCACTGGTGAGGCCACAACTGGAATACTGTGTCCAGTTTTGGGCTCCACAGTTCAAGAGGGACAGAGAACTGCTGGAGAGAGTCCAGTGAAGGGCAACCAAGATGATTGAGGGATTGGAGCATCTCCCTTATGAGGAAAGGCTGAGAGAGCTGGGTCTGTTTAGCCTGGAGAAGAGAAGGCTGAGGGGGGTCCTTATTACTATTTACAAATATCTAAAGGATGGGTTGAAGGAGGATGGAGCCAGACTCTTCTCAGTGGTTCCCAGTGACAGGACAAGGGGCAATGGGTGTAAGTTGCAACATAGGAAGTTCCGTTCCAACATACGGAAAAACTTCTTTACAGTTCGGGTGACAGAGCACTGGCACAGGCTGCCCAGGGAGGCTGTGGAGTCTCCTTCTCTGGAGATTTTCGAAACCTGCCTGGATGCAGTCCTGAGTAATGTGCTCTAGGCAATCCTGCTTTAGCAGGGGAGTTGGACTAGATGATCTCTAGAGGTCCCTTCCAACTCTGAAAATTCTGTGATTCTGTGTGATTCTGTGATTTAGGTTGGAAAAGACCTTGAAGATCATCGAGCCCAACCGTAACCTAATACTGCGAAGTCCACCACTGAACCATGTCCTTAAGCCCCACACCTACACGTCTTTTAAATATGCCCAGGGCCTTTTTTCACCAGGCACCTTTCCAGCCACTCCTCCCCAAGCCTGTAGCACTACATGGGGTTGTTGTACCCAAGACCCTCTCATCTTGCGGCCATTCAATACATTTCTCTTGATAACGACATTCCTGTATATATTAACTGAATAAGTATATATTAACCGAAAAGGGGCATTTCTAATGAAGGTTCAAACCACAGTTCATCGCCCCTCCCTGGTCCAGTTCAGATAACCCCCTTGAATGGCAGTGACAAACTCAGTGTGGGGTCTGAGAGTTGACGGGTCAGGTGGGATGCAGAACAGCTTCTTCTGAAGGTACTGCAGGAAGAAGACTCTGAAGCAATAACCTAATTAACATGCTGAGAGCTCTGAGCCAAGTTAAATTTCTTGGCAGCATGCGAGGGTTTTTTGTTTGTCTGTTCTGTTGTGGGTTTGGGGTTTTTTTTAATTATTATTTTGTGGTAAATGACTGCCTTGAGAATTTTGGGTTAAAGATCCATCATTGGTTTGGTCTCATGTGGAGCAGTTCAGATGTAAAGTCCTTGCACCCCTCAACCCCAAATTTTGTAGATCTGAAGTAACCCCCAGGATATGCATGCATGCATGTCAAAAGTAAATAACTGAGCAACAATGAACTAACAGGGGTCAAGATATATAAGAAGTTCAGCAGACGTATTACAGCAGTGACTCAGGAGGACAGCATATTAGTAAATTAGGCTTTTGCCAGATGTAAGAACTGATCCTTTTTCAATTGGGTATCATCTGAAAGGTCAAGAAGTAATGAAGCATGGGCGTACAGATCCCCTATTGCCATGTGTTGCTACAAACTCTTATCTCATAATGCAGTAGCAGTTACAAGATACCAAACATAATAAACCAACATCCTCTGGGTGTCCTAGGTGCAGATCAACGGTCTAAAGAGTATTCTGCAAGAAATGACAATGGAGGGAACAGTAAAGAAGGGGCATTTTATACTGAATTCCTTAATTTTATTCTTTCGGTGTTTTTGCAGTTTTCCAATATTTCACATTCCAGTGCTCTCCTGTGATGCAACTGAGTGCTGTTTACTCTTGAATAATTATCGAAAGATCAGAAGCCAAATCCTCTTCTGATTTACACCAGAACATATTAAGCTACCTCTGTTGATTTTTAGCTAATTTGGAGGTGCTCCAAGTGCATACTGGTGTAACCGACAGGAGACTTTGGCCCTGTATCTCCACAAGAAATAATTTCCTAGATGGATACAAGTCCTGGTACTAAGGTAAATGTGACAGAAAATCTGTGATTAGGTTGGATTGACTTCCCCACTAGAAACCTTTTTTGTAAATACTATATATAAATACCAGAAAAATGCTGTTTGTTTTACATATCTGTGGATAAACACAATTTTATTAGAGCTACCAATATGTAATAAGGAAAGCAGCCATTTTAAGTAACAGATGTCCTATAGCAGCCTTCACAAAACAGAGGATGGAATAAAACAATCCTAAAAATATTGTTGAAAAAGGAGTTCCACTTTACTACTAAAAGTAGACTTTCAATGTCTAGACCTCGGTGGTTGGAATCATATCCCCTCTATTATTAAGAAAAATACAGTTAGGATCTCACTTGTCCCTTGGGTATAATCCCCTTGTTTAAATGGGCACACCATTTCTTGAATCAGGGGGCAGATTTTGGACCACCTTTCCTATTTTTTTTTTTCAGTTCTTATTGTATGTGGTAAAATGATCCCACTTATATGTAGTTGTTTATATTGCACAGTCTAATTGTTGTTTCCTAGTTTTGAGGCAAAAACCATATGTTCTCTTAACATCCTCTTAAGTCATCAGTGAGTCAGTAAATCATTGCAACTACTCTACCTTTTTTCTGAACTTCTGCTTTCCTCAAAAGAACGGAAGGGTGGAAACAAGCTTAATCTGTTAGACGTGGCCACATTAATACAATTCAAATTAATATTTTCTCTTCCTCATCATTACAGATTATATATTCATGAGGGCTTGTCAAGTGCCTTTGTATGGTAAGATAATATTTAATGTCCACCATGACCAACTCCTCTGCTCCTCTAAGTTTTTGTATACAGTAATGTCTCTTTTTGTAACATCCTTGGTTAGTGGTTATTTCTGCTTCACTTGATTGTATATGTATTATCTCTTTTAATCTTGTTGAGAACAGCTCCCCATTTATTGAAATCATTGCAAAATCCAAACCCTTTGCATAGCTGGTTTACTTTTCTACAGATGCTGACATATACATCACTGCTTCTGTATCTGTTCAGTCTCTTCTTGGTGTCTTCTTGCTTGCGGTACTGGAGACTGTGTTCCAAGTTCCCATGTGCTACTACAAGCAGTAATGTTTTGTAGGTTTTCCATCAGGACCAATACTCTTCTTCACTTTGTCTTTAGTGAAACATAAACCAAATCCCAGCTGAACCCTTAGTGTGAAGCTCATGCTGCAACAAGATGCAGGAAACTTCATCTGCATGATCTGGATATTTGTGCAATTCAGACATTACCAGTAAAGTATCTTACTGCTGAAGGTCTCACCATCAGTCTAAAGATTTTTCTACAACATTAGCTGCCTGCTTGTTAGCTTTTTAATTATGTGGAATGGACTGTGAATTGTTTACATCTCTACCAGTAGCGGTTACTCACATGAGAGCCCCACTGAAGTCACCGATGGAAGTAAGGAGCTCCATATATGATTCACTGCAATACAGTATTAGGCAGGAGTTCCTATCTTACTGCCATTGCATTTTTACTTTCTACTGTGTTTTCAAGCTCTAAGTATTTAGTCCATGTGAGTCTTACCCCGGTCAGCTGTTTTATCCCCAACATATTCTCGTTCCCCTGCAACACAATCTTAAACCCCACAAATAATACTCTAAATCAAATGTAATGTGCTGGAAGACATGAATCATAACATTTGAGACAGCATCCCTGCCTGCATCTGTAATTCTTTCTGATTTATTAAGAAGAAAACAGGGCAAAAAGTTTCTGCATTTTACTTTGGTTCCTTTCATTTCTGAAATCCATTGTTAGTAACTAAGCTGCGGTTTATTTATGATCAGAACTCTATGATGGTTTACCTGTACTGTCAAGTACCAGTGAAAGCCACTCTTCTGTGCAATCCAGACACTTACTAATCCATGCAGTTGCCTTGAAACTGAAGGGTTGTTTCAAAATTAACCTTGACTTCAGCACAGGGTCTCTTAAATTGTGTTCATTTTCTGTGTGTAAGTTTTAATTCCCACATTCTGGTGTACAAATAAACGATATTTCCGGATAACTTGGGACCTATTGAATGCACTTTGATATTATGCAAGATCTTGTTAACTTTATCTATGTTTTATTGCTTTTTTTTTTTTTCAGAAAAGGAGAAGGGGAAATTGGAGCAAGGTCTTAGTTTACTACTATTCATCAACAGTGTGAAAAAAAAATCAAAGCCACATTAATAAACTAAATATTACCTCCCACTGATCGCCGGCTACCAGGCAGATAGAGTTCTTTCTGATGGACTCCTAAGAGGGTCTTCAATAAAGTAAAATATTGAGCTTGACGTTTCTGTTGCTTGCTGCCAGGAAGGTCTAAATTGAGTCCCAGTTGTTTTTCAGATTAATCCATTTGAGAGTATAGAATCTGGCAAGAGTATTTTACAACTTTTTGAAAATGTGTTTAAGCTTAATATAGTTTTGGGTATTTCATGTATGTGTGCTTAATTATAAAACACTCATCTGATATCAAGTACAAGGTATTAGCATGAATGCCTAAAGAGACTTGGTAGAAATGAGTGAAGTACAGCAGCAAAAAGCAATGCTCAGCTTGGAAGAGGGACAGCGCCAAAGCATCTGCAGTGTTTTTCTGAAATGTTGCCATGTTTTAAGTGATGACTGCTCCTGCAGTACTTCTGTTCTTGGGGGCCTGGTTCTTACTCTTGTTTACACCATTTTTAGCTCAGTTGACTTGAGAATTAATTATATTCCTGTAAATCAAGAGAAGGAGGAGACTTTGGCTCAATCTTCCCTGTCAACTGGAGAAATGTAATAACTCTCCGGTGCAGACTGTAAAAGAAATCTGAATATAGAACGAAGGGTCTAAGAGTTTAGCAGCCTTCTTCAGTTCCAAGCCCCTTCGTATGAAGTTTGGTGAAGGATATGGCAGTTGCACATGTAAAGAACTGTTCAGCTTTATGAGCAATTAGCTTTTGAGCCCTACGTGACTGCGTTGGGAGGTACAAGTGGTATGATCTAGAGCTGGCTGTTAAGTTTTCAACCCAATGTTTCTCCCTTAGAAAAAACAAAAACAAAAACAACAAACCCACAGTTCACTGAGGCTGAAATTACTTATTACTGACAGGCATTGGTTTTGACGAAACTTTTGAAGGGAAATTTTTGTCATCTAGGTTAGAATTTTGGGAGGAAATAAAACC
Source organism: Charadrius vociferus (assembly GCF_000708025.1). Taxonomy (NCBI): domain Eukaryota; kingdom Metazoa; phylum Chordata; class Aves; order Charadriiformes; family Charadriidae; genus Charadrius; species Charadrius vociferus. The sequence goes on from NW_009647222.1 coordinate 3,673,212, forward strand.
CCATCCCAGAAGGGAAAATGTCCTTCTGGTTTGGACGAACCACAGGTGGGTGCAACCAAGGTGAGAAGATGGTCTTGGACACTCTCACATGCCAAGTGCACAACTTGCGCTCACATGCAAACACTGCAAAACTGGTCATTCTGATCTTCATCCTCTTGTCCCTCCCTGTGGTCATCCTAAATGGGAGGTGGCAAGGAGTTTTTATTTCCTGGGACTCTTAGACATGTTAAAGCTCTCTGAAGACTCTTCTCTTAATGTGTTTTCTGTCTCTGTGATGGAAGCCTTTGGATCACTGAAATTCTCCTGCTTGGGTTCTGACCCTCTGAGTATTTTGGGCCATACCTCAGAGACCTACCATTATTTTTCAGGTTATATGATGCATTTTTAACTTACATTAGAAAATTGTTCTACCTTTTTCAACTCTCTCTGCTTTTTTTCAGAGGCTTTCACACAGGTCTGCCCAATTTTTATCTGTGTATACAGTCTAATATATATACATGTAAATAATGCAACCTGCATTATATATACACATGACATGCAAAAATTGTCTACTACCTCATATTCTGTTCGTCGATAGACATCGAAGTCTCTGACAAAATGTATCACAGCTCATTGCTTGTTCTGACCATAGTAACATGTAATTCTGCTAAAAGCAACTGGAGGAAATTTATCAAAGTTACCAAACTTCCTTCTACTAGAAGCATAGCCACTGTATGACGTTGGTATGTTGTCAGTGTCATCAGACAACTGAGTATAACAAATAATCTAATGCTGATCACAAAAAATAAGAGGGAGAGATGTGTTTTATGTAAATTAATTTAGTTTTTAGAATTAATTCCTTAACATAGCTGGCAAGCATAACAACCATGGAGATTTTTCCCTTCTCTGACGCTCAACTGAGTTTAATATAACACTGTTGTTAGCCCTGTAAAAATTACTCCACTATGGGAACACACTTACTGCATGATAAATCATATCATATGGATGCTAATAGAACAAGGTTAAATTGGCACATAGCATGGCTGTGTAGAAATAGCCAAAATTGAAAATTGTTTGAAATCCCTAGGTGAATGACTGTACACATGGCTGTACAATAGGCTAAATATCTACTCAAAGACACTGAGAAGCAGGGTCTTTGCTTCTGAAACTTAAGTGAAATTTCTCAAAATTATGACATCAAATGACCAAACTTGTCCTTGGAGAGAATATATTATTTATTTAATTTTAGGTTTGGAACAAGATTGATTTGAAAGCGTGGTAAGATAATTGAAACTGGTAAAAAAAAACTATATTGGAAATAATGGTTATTAAACAATGGAATTTCAGTAAGTGCTTATGAGAGTGGTTACTGGAAAATTAGCTACTGGTTATATTTTGAAAACAAAGTTAGCGTTGAGCTTGCCTTATAAAACAGGAATGAATTGTATAATTTTTGTTTTTCTGACTCCTCAAGGCATTGGAGATTTTATTTTAATCTGACAGATCTTAATGGCTTTTAGAAAGATGCTTTATGAAGAAAATCTCAAGTCAGTGTCCAAGAAAACCAATCCAAGATTATTCTACCATCTGTGGGCAACTTGGATGCACACAGACATTAATCTATCTACTGGTCATGTCTGGGGTTTACTGACAGAAAAGGCTCTTTTATTAAAAATGCCACTTTCTGATCCTTAGTGCTCAGGAGGGCTTAAGCCATAATGTGACATCTGTTGGCTCAACCAATTATGTATAAGGCATTTTTGATGCAATGGTTTTGTTAGAACATGCCAAAATCATTGAAACTTTAATTGGAAAAAATTTCACAGGTCCAGATTTTAATTTCCAGAGAGAGAGGGAAGAAGAAGAAGAGAACCGAATTCGTTCATTTCAGAAGAGTCAGTAGTTAAGACATCCATCTGCTGTGAGAAGCCAGATTCATATGCCTGCTCTGCCATATTCATCTTCAATGGCCCATGTGAGTCCTTTGAACAGAGGTCTTAGGAAAGCCTGGCCTGGTGAGTAAAACTGATGTTGGAGTGAAAAAAAAAAAAAGTGTCTTTACTTTGCATTAGATAGTAAGTAAAATGGACATCCCTGGCAAAATAAAAGTCTGTTTGACCTCCCTCTAAGCAGTTTGGCTAAATCCTGGAACAGGCTGAGAATGAGTTGTTACGGAGATGACAGTGCAAGAAGAAAGAAAATATATGTTTAATGTAAAAGCAGAGAATTGACCCATAGCCTGACAGTGCTACTATTAAACTATGAATACCACCATAAACACAAGTCAGGGAAAATCCTATGGAGAATAGAGCATGCAGAGTCAACTTTTTACATCACAGGCACTCTAAGACCCAAGTTGGAGCCATGAAAGTCAGCATCAGTGTGTCATGGTCCGCTTAGCTGCAGACTGGCTAATCTGAAACCAGATAAAAGTAGCAGTTCCTGATGTAACGGAAAATATCTGAAGCTCCAAACTATCTCTTTGTGCATCTGCAATAGAGTTTTAATCCTGATCAGGAGTGTGGTCTGATGTGAAAATCTTGGTCCCCGCTCCCTGTGGTTTACACCATGGTGAGGTCTCCAACCATGGAAATGTATTCCCTTCAGATGAAGCTAACCTGGAATATGTGCTCTAGGAGCATGCTTAATGGACTCTAACCACTAATAGAAAATCAGTCCACAGGCTAGGGCTATTTACTGCTTATGCTGGCAACAAGCCATAACCACAGGTAGCCAAATGTAGGATTTTGTTTTATTACTCTATTCTACTCTACTCTACTCTACTCTACTCTACTCTACTCCATTCTATTCATTAGTTCTGAGTTTTACAGTAGTACGTAATTTTAAACCATAATTTCAAACCATAATTTCCGTAATCAAGGACTCAAAGAAGACCACTTCAAAACCACTGAACTATATTTTTCTAAGTATGTCATTAAATGATGTAAAGACATATTGAAAAGGGTGTTCTAATTATACAGAGGTGCTCCTTTATAGCTGTTAAGTTTTCTGTTCTACCCCAATTCATAGACTTCGGAGTCCTTTTCCAAGGATTTTAAGTCCTGACCCCTGCCTGCTTTGTACGGACTGTGGAAATTCAGGAAGGTGGGGTTCCAGTCTTGCCACTTGGCTTTTTTGAAATGCTCCCTCACAGCTCTCAGCAGAGCCAGGTTTTCACTTGCCTGGCAGCTGGTCATAGATCACAACCTGCCTGAGGCTCAGTCACAACTTCTTGAATTTTGTGGTTATGAACTCTACAGTGGTCCCGTAGGCAAGCCTCACCTGGACTACGCAACCATGGATCACATAGAGTCTCCCAGACCTTAGGCTTTCCTTTTGTGCCTGAGAGAGCCTGCTCGATGGGTCTACCACATATACGTTACACCCTGCCCTGCCTTGCACCAGGCACCTGGCTCTGGAAAAGCCTACAAAAGGTTCAGGGCTGCTTTTGCTGGCATTCAGGTGATCTAAAGCTCTTCTTTGTGTGATCCTCACAGAAAACTACTTGAAGGAAGGGAGGATGTGAATATGGCACATATGAGGGATCAGCTGACTCTCTTCACTTAAATCTTCTACAGTAGGAGTTGGACATGGAAGAATTCATGTCTCTGCTCATCATCCATGACATGATCTCAGCCAGAAATTTGAACTTATGAGCATAAAACTCAAGAAGATCTCCAGGGGACTCTTTCTAAAATGACAAAAAAGCAGATGTCACGTTTTGGAGTGTCCACAAACTGTTTACGGATGGCATGATACAATCTGAAGCTGTGTTTTGATGCAACCTTTTAAAAACATAGTGGCCAAGAAGGTAGGTATAGAGAACTTGGACAGAAGATGTCTGAACACACTCTAGGTCAGCAAAGGAAGGTAGAAGCTAGTTGCATTTGATAGGTACAAGTCAATAAGGGAAGGACTATTTCAAAGAAGAAACTGTGAAGATTAATTCTTTGTTTCTTAGAAGACTTTGAAAACACATAAAGATTGCTTTGAAAAAAGGGGCCTAGCTCTAGGGCCACCTGAAGACCGTATTCAGTGGCAGGATGACCATCCCACCACTCTGGGTATGTATTCAGTCAAAGGGAGTCCTCCTACAACAGATGTGAATCTTTTAAGCTGTCCTCATCTACATTACGGAGAGATCTTGTTTCAAATAAGAAAGAAAATAACCCCTCATTTCATCCTGTCAATTTCATTAGAGCATCTCTTTTTGCCACCTCATTTGCCATTCGATTCTTTTTAAATAGAAAGGATGCAAAGATTGAGATCCTTGAAAAAACAAAAAAAAATGCAAACCACCATAGAGAGTGGAGAGAGACATAGACATGTTATAGTAGTACATGAAGAAATAATGGTGCGTGTATACTCTGTTATTAACTACTTTCAATAAGAGATCAGGTTTATAGGTATTTCTACCTTTGATTTTTTTCCCAAACTCCTACTGAAAGGAGAAATGAAGATTCAAAATTTGGAGTTATCTCTACCCTTAAATAACTGAATTTTCATGTCTGTACCAAAACTTGTAGGTAAAAAACATCCCATCTGAAAAAAAGAACCTGTTTTTATAACCTAGCTATTTAGGCTTTTAAAACATTATTTTCCTGAATAATGGGTTATGCACATATACCTTTTAAAGCCCATAATCTTTGCTTTCCTACCTTCAGATCTGATTTTTGAACTACTAATCAACTACATATCCTACCAAAGCCAATGTGAGATATTTGATTCCTATGATAATCACAGTGTTTCTAAAAAAGTTTGTAAATAAGGTTGTAGCCCAGCTGGCTGGAAAACTAAAGCCCTAAATATGAGATCTCTATATACTATCACCGCTAGAGAATAAGTGAAACATCATCAATAATGAAATCTTCGTATCATATGTAACATAAGTTAAATGTTACAATACCAAAATTTGCATGAAGCATTTTTAGCACTATGTATGAATCCGGGGGGAGGGGCGGCAGGGGAAAGGTGTAATTAATAATGTTCATTAATTACAACAATTTCTTATATCTAAGTTTTCCTGTGTCCTACATTTTAGACAGCTGCCTACTTTGAAACACCGTTGTTATGAGATAGTTGGATGTCTTTTTTTTTGTTGTTATGGAGAATAAACTTGTAGCATCTGTGACGTTCATATGATTCTTATTCCCATTGGAGGATGAAGTTTCCTTTGGTGGAATGAGATTCTGGCAAAAAGGGCTATTAATAAATGTAACTTCTTATGCGTAGCAAAGTATTTTGTGTACTTGCAGCATGGGGAATTCTTCAAATGGTTTTCTTTTATGAATAATTGTAAATTTAATGTTGGCATCAATAACTTCTTTAAATGGCTCATTCTGTATCTGAGTTACACACTTCTTAGCAGCACAGCTCAGCTTTGATGAATCTTGTGCATAATTTTAGTTTATACCGTGTGAATACAAAAGTGAGGAAGATGCTAGAATTGTTCAAATTACCTGCCTTTTAAATGGTTTAGGGAAAAAGGAATGCACTACACTTTGGTCAATGAGATTGTAAAACACAAGGGAATCACCATTTTTTGTTTTATTATTCAATTGCAAAACAGATTTAGGAAAACACAAGGGCAGAACACCTACTGAAGAATAAAAGTTTTCTCAAAAATGAATGATCTGATCTAGACAAGAAGGATTTTCCTGAAAACAACTTTCCTCTAGAGTCTGTGGTTTTGCTGTAGACAACTCCAACTGTAACTAAACAGTTACTTGAAGCTATGATGTTATTTGCTCATGAGGCATCTATATATGCTGATTACAGTTCTCTCCGCATCTGATACAGCACAGGGTAAAGGAAGGTACAGCAACAGCTTGAGCTGTACTGAAGCCAGTGTTTATAACTGTTATCCTCAAAAAGGAAGTTTCTGTACATGGTGTCATTTCAACAGTTCAATGCCTGTGAAGAAGTTTTACTGTTAGGTCTTTAAACGCCCCTCACACCCCATTACAGTAAACAGCCTACAACTTGAAGTCTCAAGCTAGCTTTGGTTGAAGCCATTGTCTCAGTTCCTACCAAACACTTCAGGAGCAGGATCAGCTTCTATTCAAATTGATCAACACTAACAAAATGGAAGATAAATATTCAAATATGGGATCTTCTGGGAGACAGGGAGCTGAGCAATCAATACAAGCCAGAAACCTCTTCCTTTTCTCAACTGAAGAAGAAGAAAGAAAACAAGAAGAGAAAAGTAGAAGAGGAAAACCAAGTTTTCCTGGGTTTTACTAAAATGGAAGCGGTCCTCTGCATTCTGTTTTAGCGCTCCCTTTTATCTGTGTATGATGTGAACTCCAACTACAGAGATTTTACGTCTAAATCATCAGAAAAAAACAATCACAGAACACTTGAGTTTGGAGGGAAGCTTTAGAGTCTGTCTAACTGGGCCTCCATGCTCAAAAGAACATGAGTTACAGCAGGTTGCCCAGGGCCATGTCCAGTCAGGTTTTTAATAACTCCAAGAATGGAGATTCTACAGCCACTCTGAACAACCTGTTCCAGTGTTCAATTTCCCTCATAGTAAATAATGTTTTTTTCTCAAATTTGACTAGAAATTCAATTTGTGCCTACTGTATATTTTCTTGTCACTAGGCACCACTGAGGAGAGCCTGGCTCTATCTCTACACCTTCTCATTAGGTATTTATACACATTGATCAGATACCCCATGAGCTTTCACTTCTCCAGGCTGAACAGTCCCAGATCTCAGCCTCTCCTCATCTGACACATACTCCAGTCCTTTAATCATCTACATGGTTCATCACTGAACCTCACTTGTTGCTCAGGTACTGGTGAGCCCACAACTGAACCCGGCACTCCAGATGTGGCCTCATCAGTGCTGAACTGAGGGGAAACATCACCTCCCTCAACATGCTGGCAATGATCTTCAAAGCAACCCAGGATGTTGATGACTTTCTTTGCCTCCAGGGCACACTATTGCCTCACGTTGAACTCACAGTCTACCAGGACACACAGGTCCTTTTCTGCAAAGCTGCTCTTCAGCTGGTAGGTTCTGGCACATAGAGTGCACCTCACTGGGTGCAGGACCTGGTACTTCACTTTGTTGATCTTCATGAATTCCTGTTGCCCCATTTCTCCATCTTCTCAAGATCCCTCTGGATCGCAGCACATCCAACCAATCCTTACAGTTTTAGATCATCTGTAGATGTGTTGACAGTGCTTTCTGCCCCATCATCCAGCTGACTAATGAAGATGTTAAACAGTGTTGGCACCAATATCGACGCTTGCAGTATACCGCTAGTGACTGGCTCCCAGATGGATTTTGAGTTGCTTGTCATAACCTTTTGAGCCTGGCAGTTCTTCCAGTTTTCAGTTAACCTCATTTTCCATTTATCGAGCTCATAATTCATCAGCTTTTCTATGAGGAAGTTTTGGGAGAGAGTATTCAAAGCCTTGCAAAAGTCAGGATAGACAACATCTAATGGTCTAACCTTACCCACTGAGTTAGTTGCTGTCATAGAAGCCTATCAGGTTGATTAAGCATTACTTCTGCTTCATAAATCCATACTGACTCCTCCTAGTCACTTTTTTGTCCTTTATTTGTTTGGAAATAGCTCCGAGATTAGTTGCTCCATCATGTTCCTAGGGATCAAGATGAGCCTGATAGTCTTGTAGTTCCCCAAATCCTCTTTCTAGCCCTTCATGAAGATGGGGGTTTTGCTTCCACCCAGTCCTCACAAACCTCTCCCAGTGACTATGATCTTTCAAAGAGAATCAAGTGTGGCCTTGCCATGACATTCGCCAGCTCACTCAGCCTTTATGGGTGCATCCAATCAGGGAGATGTGTATGCCTAGGTTTTTAAATACACCTTAAGCGGTTCCCTCTTCCCTGAGGGTAAATCATGATTGCTTCAGACTTTTTAATGCATCTCAGAGGCCTGAGATTCCTGAAGTCAGCCCTTTTAGTAAAGACTGGGGCATTGACAACCTCAGCCTTTTCTATAAACCTTTTCGCCAGTCTCCTGACTCATTCAGCATTGGGCTCACATTTTCACTAGTTTCCCTTTCATTTTTAATATACCTGTAAAAGCCCCTCTTGTTGCCCTTACCAGACTCAGCTCCGTGTAGGCATTGCCTTTCCTAATTCCATCCCCGCATACTTGAACAGAGTCTCTATACTCCTTTTGACCTTACTTCCACCTCCCGAATGCTTTCTTCTCGTGGTTGATTTTTATGCGAGCTCTTTGTTAATCCATTCAGGCCTCCTGCCACCTTGGCTTGATTTTCTGAAGTTTGGGAGGGACTGTTCTTGAGCTTGGTAGAAGTGATCTTTCAAAATCAACTAGCTTCTCTGGGCCTTTTTTCTCTCATGGACCATATGCCATGGGATTCCTCCAAGCAGGTCTCTGCAAAGGACAAAGTCTGCTCTTTTGAAGTCCAGGGCTGTAATCCTGGTTTTTTGCCTTATTCCCTCCTCTCAGGACCCTGAGCTCCACCATCTCATGGTCACTGCAGTAAAGGCTACCCCTGACCTTCTTATTCCCAACCAATTCTTCCTTGTTTGCAAGTATGAGGTCCAGCAGAGTACCTGACTCATTGGCTCCTCAGTTACTTGTGTCAGGTGATCCTTCAAAGCAGAAAGTATTTAAGGATCATATGTGCACTTAAATTAAGCCATCCAGCATCCTAGATAATTCAGACGTCTCTCATGTAGATACTATGACATAAAGCCATTAATTATTTATCTAGGCTTAGAAAGTATGACTAGAAAGTGCCAAGGCATCCTATTTCACCTCTCAGGACTATCTTTTACTTTTAGCTGCACATTAGAAAGCACTATTTACATGGAACATCTTTGTCAACTGGTGTTTATTTTTGTTTTGGAGATAATGTGGTTCTTGCAGTTGAGCTCATAATTGCCAATATCTTTACTAAGCGGCAAAACAATGTCACAAAAGTGCAAAGAGAACAACTACAGAATAAAATAGGTACACCCCTAAAAGGCTTAAAAGATAATAAGGTCCTCTTGAAAATGGTTGGGTTTTTTTCCCTTGTCTTGCCTGATCTTCCTCCTCCTGCCCAGTATATAGTAGAAAAGCTGGAGTTTCTGGGACCCCAGGGAAGAGTTTAATGAATAAATGTCCTGTGTTCTACATTATATGAATCCTGCCTTAAAAAAAAAAAAAAAAAAAAAAGTTGTTAAAGTTGATGAGCTATAGATTTGAAGTCTTTCCCTCAGCTCACACATGCCTTGAAACATAAGATAAAAGACAAAATAACCTCCAGCTGAAATTAATAAAACTATCCTCTTGCAGTTTGGATAAAACGTAAGGGCTAGACTTTGAAGAGCTGGAGTCTAAGACATGCTCCAAAATTTAGACTGAGGTTCTTTAGTCCTGTTTTTTTTTTTCTCCAAGCAATGAGCTCTCAGCATTTCTTACTAAAGAAGATAGAAATTTCTGAGGGCTGATATGTCTGGAAAAGTGGGTCTTTTAAAAATGGATTCAACATCTCATTTCAGAAGTAAGTGAAACACCGATTTAAATATGAGGCCTGAGGTCTATTCCTGCAACAGATCAAGTGTGAGCACATCCTTTGCACTGGGTCACTCCCTTACTAAGTCCTTAGTGCCATGGCATGAGATGGGAATTAAAGTGGAAGGGAGAGGGAGTGAAGGAGGGATACCTTAGTGTCCATCTTAGTGAGAGACATCTTAGTCTCCCTTTTCCCTTCTGTGCCACCCAGAAAACCTGCACTGTATTTTGCACTTTATTTTAAAGATTTGGTTAAATATTGGTAAGTGGTAGTACACATTTCTTCTTACCCTTGAGTCTTTGAGCAGTCATAAAAAATAAGATTTTGAAACTTTTCCAGTTCCTATAGTCTTTACAGGGCTGAAGCCAGCTGTAGCACTTAGGAATGGTAACTTAGTGACCTTGATACTCACAAAAATCTGGCAGACCTACAAAACACAAAATATTTTTAGCGTATCTAGTCTAAGGTTACATGGGAGCAAACCCCAAAAGGCTTGGTGACCACTGCCAAATGAGAGCAACAGACACAGACGCGAACCTAACTCTGGGCAGGTATGTTTGCTGTTTCACAGCATATCAGGGTGACAAACGTAATGAGATTTGGTATGAAATTATGAAAGGCTAGAACAACATGCCAAGAAGAACAATATTCCTAGCTGCAGAAACCCACAACGGATGATAGACAATACACCATTCAACTGCATACATATAAACAAAGGGTCAATACTACAGCAAAGCTTTTTAAGCCACTATGGAAGGCTGAAATAACAGGTGTTTTACAACTGACATCCTGGCAGGACCATGGTTTTGGGGCCTGCACACCATTCATTCAATGGGATACTTCCTCCCGGTGATTTATATTATTTTGGCTGTTTGCTTCTTGGCAACACTTGGTGACACGTTGGCTGTATGGATAGGCTGAGGCAGTATAATTCTTATGGTCTAAGAGGTGGTTTCTGTCAGACTTGGTCCTGCTCTGATCCTCACCCTTTTTGCTTTCCTAGTTCTCAAGTGGTGAATGAGGTCCACATTTCTGAACACAGAAACGAACTGCATTTTCTATGAACTACATTTTTAAACTTTTGGGAGTTTATGAAACGTGCTGCCACTTTTTTTAGGTGGTACTTATGCAGCATGTTAGGGAAGACAGGCACTGTGCTTTCTTATGGAAAGATTACTTCTTCCTTGATATGTCCCTTAGCAAACATAAGAAGGATTTTGTGGATGTGCATGAAACAAGGCAAAGCTACAACAAATGTGACTTCAGCCAGTTCCACTGCCAAAGTCCTAGCAAAATTATTCATTCTCAGATAAATCTTTAATTGGTTCCCCTCTTAATACTATTTCTGGACCCCAGAGTCCTTTCTAAAAAGCCTCTGTGGAATATTTTTCTTCATTTTTAATTAATTATCTGCAATGTAAATTAATGCACAATAGCATTTTTTTAAAGTCAAGAGGAAAGCATTTTCGCTGTAAATTAAGATTCCTCCATCAACAATTTTACCGCAGCTAAGCTACATCTTTTCTTTTCTAAGGCTCCAGACTCTCCTTCGTGATGTTGCTCTGCAGCAGTAAAGAAAGAAACCACCGCTTCGCAATGCTAAGCACTCCAGTGGGAAACACAAACAGAGTGCATAAACCAAAGCATTCATTTCAGGAGATTTTATTAAAAGGTTTCACCTCTAAATTGAGCTGTCATATGCTGTTGGGAAACTTTTTACCACAGTTTATTTTAACTATGTAAAAAAACATTAAAGGAATGAAAATTCTGCAGTCTTTCATATAAAAAGCATGACCTCTTACACACTACCAGCAAGCTGTAGTGCATTTAATCAAATTGGTTCGAAAGTAAAATCATGCCGAATGTGAAGATTTTTTATTTTTTGCTCCCCCCTCAATTCTTAGAAATGACCCCAACCTTGTTAACATGCTGCAGATTTCTGTGTATCTCTGCAGCAGGCTCTTTGGAGTTCACTCAGAGAAAACTACAGCGCATGATTAAAAGATATCCTCTAGATGAGAAGGACGTTCAGTAATTTATAAATCATTCATTTGTGACATAGCTTTATACAGCTTTTCAAGGAATTGCATTAACTGCTTTTGCAGTTTCCTCAAATGTTGCTTTCAGTAGACAGTGTCATAGGTCATTACCAGTTTTTCCCTTATGTAAGCAATTCGAACTTTCTATTAAAAATACTAATTTCCACCCTACTACAGTATCTTTTGAAGTAGCATGTATATTAAAAAAAAAGTCACAAGTTGCTTTGAAATATTAAAGGAATATATTTAAGTGAAGGGCTTTCAGGCAGGTTGTTTTTCTGTATTCCTGATGACAGAAAGATTTTAGCCTACAAAGTCAATAGTAAATTTTATTAAAGTCATTATTTTCCTGTTACAGGCCTTGTGCTTTAAATAAACTATAGCTGACAATGCTGTCTTACATACTGTCATGCTGTAAAACAGCCTTTCTTTATTACCACAGGGACAACTCATTTAGAACTTTGAAAGTGTTTTCACACTGGAGTTGCTCATTTGTGGTGCTGGCCGATGGCTGTTCTTGACGAATACCTTTTATAGCTGGAACTTTCTCCTTTTTTCTTTTGAAGATACAGAGGAGAAAAAAAAAAAAAAAAAGAACTTGCAATCCCGACATTTTCCTGTTAAAGATAAATATTCTGTCCCCACCATCGGAGACATATCTCAATCTTTCCATATTAATTTTTTCTATGACAACTTGAAAAGTCTTGCCTTAACCCAAATTTTTCTCAATTACTCTGGTGCAAATTGAAGGTAGCTCCAAGTAAATAAAAACCAACCATTTGTGTTATTCTAATGTTGTTATTTAATTAATATTACAGGCTTGGGCCCCTGGCTGAGGCTGTGGTTTCCCCAAGACTGTTGTTTTGATAGGAAGGCCAGCACAAGAAATTTTCACCCTCTCCCTCTCTCTGTACTCACACCTTCTCTGCTGCAGGCCCCTTTCCTAAGTGAGACTGACACAACTATTTACAGGACCTTGGCTTTTTTATAAAATTCCCATTGTAAGCTCAGATCAATTCAGTCGGCTATTTTACCACATGGTCCTACAGGAAGTGGTACACCTAAGGCTCAAGAGGAGGCTGAACAAGGAGAAGGTGGACATAGGCAGCCAGGGCTGGACAAGAGGTTATTTGGGCTGGTTTTGCTGCTGCTGGGGTCAGTTTTCTGATGCTGCAGGCAGAGGTGCAGGGCCCGTCCCACTGGGGATCATGCTGCAGTGCAGTGAGACATCCATCCCTGCTTGCTGCAGGGAGGCCAGCTGATAAATGTGTAGTTAAGCATGGGTGTTAGTATATGGACTCCAAGCCCTAACAAACAAGAGATAAAGTTGGGAAGAGATGGCACAGGCACTTAAATGTCTTCTGACTCCCAGTTTCATGTCCTCTCCCAAAATAAAATATATTTTTTAATATACCTGGGTATAAGTAACAGTAGGTCTTGGCTCGGATATATCGGATATATCCACTTGCTCTTCATGCAAAATGTCTATTTTCACCCCATGAGAAGGGATGTTCTTGACTGCCTAACTTAGCTCCAGGCCTTCATCACAGAGCTATCCTTCCTGCTCCCAGAACTTTTGTCAGCTGTTGTTATCATGCAAATAGGACTGCAGCCAGGCCAATTTTGTAAATTGTCCAGATGAATGAGTTATACGAGCAAATGTTGCTTGAATTACAGATGGATAGTTCAATCTTTGTATTTTACTGTTATGAATACATTTCTATGAATTATGCTGTCTATCTTGATATGTGAAAAATGAAGGTTATCTCTTTGAACCTGTGTTAGAATAGTACTGTTAGAGTCATCCAAACGTGGAGTTGGAAAAGACCACAGGAGATGATCTAGCTGATTTCTCTGCGCCAAGAGGGAATAACTTTACCTAGAATCTCCTCCACATGTTTATCTAAGCTTGGTCTAAATGCATAGCTAAAAACCTTTTCTCTCCACCACCTCTTCAAAATCACCTTTGAAGCAAATTAAACCATTTGTTTCTTGGGGTTTTTTTCCCACTTTTTGAGCTTTGGGGAAGAAGTGAGTGTTACCTCTTTGTAATGGCTTTTTATGCATTGAAGATGGACTTTTTACTTCTTGACTTCCAAGCTGCCCAAACCCAGGCTTCTCTTACAAGTCAGAGTTTATAACAGTTCAGTGTTGCTAAAATCTCCCCCTTTCCCTTTCTCCTCACTACCTCATCTCCAGATCTTCTCTTACTGTGTGCCAGCACACGTGCCCATATGATCTCTGTTATAGCATGCCTAAAAAGCACATGCCAGAAAACCAGCCTGATAGCTTTCAACTGGGCTATTAAGTTAAAGTGACTGATGATAGATTCTAGTAAGGATCAAAATCAGTGCAAAGGAGTGGATTCGATCACACAGCCCTGAGTAGGAGAGGGCTGTGAACCAGGGAACGTGGAGCAAGAAGCAAGCGGTTTGGATGGCTCTGGTGCCCACAGACCTGCATCCTCAGAGCACGGATTCACACTGCATTTTATTTGGCATAGCTGAAGGCTGCTCCTGAGAGCGTCAGCCCTTCTCTCCCCTTTCCACACTGCTGTGTTCCCGTCTTTTGCTTTAGGGCTGAAGCAGTGAATCACGTACCTTCAGTGGGCTCGTTTTCCATCAAGCCGGTAACCAACTCAACTCACAGCCTCCAAGCACTGGATTGGATGTGAATGAAACAGGAGGAGCAAGTGGACAGATGCAGGACTCTCTTTTGGCAGCAGTCACAGCTGATACAGATTAAACATCAAATAAGACAGGACCAAATTCTTCCTTGTATTTGTGTGATTTACTCCAATCCACCCATAATTTTCTGTGAGTGTGATACTCTGTACTGGATCTATTACTCCAGAAGAGGTCTTGTCAACACAAAGTAGAGACATTCTCCCAGTAAAACATTCCAGGAATGCGATTTTTCCTTTGCTAAAGTAATGGCACAAAAGTCTTGACACAATACAGAAACTTGGTATTAATTCTCAGGTTATAACATTTTAGTCATCTAATTCAGAAACAGTAACTATCCTGCTTTATTCTGTTAGTCAAATTAATTCTGAAAAAAAACTCAACAAAAAACCCTCAACCTAAATAGCGGATATCAGACTTCATAGACTAAAGTATGCTGAATCACAAATACTGAAAGACACCATTAGAAATGGGAAGCTTCTCATGGAAAAACTCTTAAATGGAAAGAGAGAAGACTAAATGTGTCCCGAGTCCTTTGCTATGAGTATTCTCTATGGTGTGACAACACCACTCACTGAGTTGTTCTTTGTACGCTTCTAGGAACTGTTCCAAACACAGAGGCTATAAATCTACAAGTTGTCAGTTTGGGCTTTATGTAAAACATGCATCTGGTGCTCTGCTGATGCCCCAAAGCTTGTGATTCTTGACAGAAGATATGTATTTGTAGGTAACCAACCAGGAGGTCACATCTAGAGTCTTAATCCAAGCACTGTACCCATGATTTATAATATACATTCTATCTTTGGGTCATCTATAGTTTAAATTGCTGCCTGTTGAATGGACTTGTTTTGTATGACAGAGTTTAAACACCCATCAATGCTTTTAAGTCTCAGTATGTCAGCTGTCTATGAATAGCAGTAATATTCCAGAAATTATATTCCTGGCACCCAGGTTACAGTGATTTTTAAGAAGTGCTTACTTGTGTTATTGTGTTACAATAGTTCTCCTGGACGTCAACAGGTATTTTTCACCTTCAAGTTGTGGATTTCAATATATCAAAATGCTCATGAGTGTTAGCTATCTGCTGCAGAACCACCTCTCCCACCTGCAGAACTGCCCAATGATTGTTACCCAGACAAAAGACATACAAAGACTGTTTCAACTTCTGACTTGATTGTTTTGATATATAGCAGGAGATATCCAGCCCACATTTTGCAACTATTTTTTTCTAGGTTTCCATGCCAGAAATTGAGCTTTTTTTCCGTCTTCCCCCACAGTAGCATCCCTCATGCTTCATGTAGTCAATGTAGATTCTATCAAAAAGCATGATTTGTGATGTCTGTGTGTTACTGTTTACTTAAAAGTGTTAAAACCACCTTTTCTTATCAACAGAAAACTTTCAAGATATTTAAAAGCATGCCTTTAAACCTCTGGCAGCAATAAAGTAAAAATGGCAGGTGGCTGTATGAAAGAAGCAGGGTATGTTTATACTATAGCTAGCCATGGCCGGGGGGGGGGAGGGGGGGAGGAGGAATCATACCATATACTGGTAGTAGTATGGTATGATGGCTGTAGTCTCATCTCATTTACAAAGGTGCAAATCCAGAGTAATACTCTTTTAACACCGAAGTTTTTAAAAAAAGTCAGACTTTATCTCAATGTGTGAATAAAATATCGGACTGTATTTGCTGTATTAAATTTTTTGGGGGTCAGGTGGGGCAAAGGGTAGGTTTTCCCATTTTCCTGCTG
>NW_009647222.1:3689187-3694187 GCF_000708025.1 Charadrius vociferus
TGAGTGTGCATTTGTTTGGTTGCCAGTGTACCACCAAAGAGCACAGAAGCAATTTGAGCACCTGCATTTCTCAATTTACGAAGCTGAAACTTCAAGTCTATAACACTGGTTAGATGTTTTATTGTTTTGATACACCTGTGTTTTTCTTGATACTGCCTACAGTGGTTAGACTATGAGAGCAACTGAAGTCCTAGAGCTTTCTCCTAACCCTGTCTGGTGCAAGCCTAGACCAGATTTGGTGATTAACAACACCCCAACAACATTGGTATTCCTGCTACTTTTCTACCAGTGCTGAAACATTTCTGGGAAGTATTAAGTAACACCAACTAGCTCTTGTTATACTAGCTTGTTGTACTAGAAGGTGTAATGTCTGTGGGATGGGAAAGCTGAAAAATTCAGATTTCTTTTAAAAAATAAAAGCTGAATTCTCTTTTCAGATTAAAAAATGTAAAAAAATAAAAAGTTGTAGCTGTGTTTTTTCCATCTGTCCAGTCCTAGCCAGTCCTCTCAAATCAGGCACAAGCAGAATCCACAAAAAAGTGAAGCAACAGCTCTCTTGGTAAGATAATCCCCATACCTGCAGGTTGGAAGTGATTACTATTACGCAGACCAGTACATTGGTAAGGACAGTAGACAAGATTTAGCTTTTTTGTAATACTTCTTACTTCTGCAAAATCTATGAGCTTTTTGCAAACTAAGTCCTTGCTGCTGTTTTCCTGCATTTTTTCTGTAGTGTGCTTAAGTGGAATGAGGACTTTAAGGGAACTTAGGCTTTTCTGGTCTCCGATTTGGCAGTCTTTGAATCACAGAGGATTAAAATGCCTCAGAACTGGCAATATTTGAGAATTGTTTCCTTTATTCTTGTAGCTGGCTGTGGGAAAGGGGGAGGTATCACACCTGTTTTGATGCCAAAGGCCCCTTCTGTTGCAAAATGATTGTTCTTCGTTAAAAAAATAAAATAAAAGTGCCCCCAAAGACTTGAAAGGCAGTAGTTTAACAAGCTACATTACTTCAACTGTTTTTCTCCCCCTGTCTTTTCCATCTAATAAACTCCTTGGTGCTAGTGACCAGAGTGACACCGGAGGCAGCAGGCAATGACACATTACAGGCATTCCTCTAACTGACTTTTATCCAGTGACTTTGAGTGCAGGTGCGAGCTGAATTGTGCAAGGTAGCTCAAACTCCCTCTCTCTGATTTCAGTCTTTCCAGGGGGTCAACTGCTTATGAAGAATATCCATTATTTATATCTTTCAAAAGAATTACATCAACTAGAAAGTACCGTGCTAAGCCACGCCGCTTTAAATATGTATGTGAAATACAGTAAGACAGGTTCCGTATTGACTTGTACCTCTCTTACACCACTGACTTCAGCGGAAGCACACTGGCTGTAAGTCAGTAAATTTGGCTCAGCGGACCTAATGTGTGCCTGATTCAGCTACCTCTGTTGTACATAGAACCACGTACCCATGTGTGATGTGGAGGCTCAGGACTTCAGTCCCTCCTTTACCTGCTGGTATCAAGAACGATGTGTGGTGACATGCTTTCTTCCTGGGCCTGGCTTAAGTGTCAGTAACCGCATATTGTGTGGAAACATAGGGCATTCTGCGTCCTTGCATGAGATGAGGTGGGTGTCTGTCAAGGACTGCGTTCACACATCACAGAGATTTCATCCCTGCCCGCTGATCAACAAACACCTTGGCCTTCATTACAGAAATCAAATTTACATCTCCAGGAGCAGTGACAACTTAAATGCTGCTTCATCCTGACCTCTGGCTCTGACCTGTTGCATTACTTATCCTGAGCAACTACATTTCTCTTCGCTAAATTAATCAATTGCCCTTTACGGGCAGGTCCCTTTCTTTCCTCAAGGAAGAAATTGCATCACATTAGTTACCAGTCAGCTTCAAACCTTTTATTTTGGAGTATGCTCCAAGAGAGCCTAGCAAGAGCGAAAACTGTAATCAATACACCAGGCCAGCACAATCTGGATTTCAGGTCAGCATGTGGAGAGAGAAATGGCATTTGGGAGACTGATGGCCAGTGAACTGCTGTTTCTGGGCAAAGGATAGACTTTTATCCTCAGTCTCCTGGACCTGTCTGCAGCAAGTGACCCAGAGACATTAGGACAGCAGTTATCATGAGGGCTAGCGGGATTCACTTTATCTGTTACAAGTCTTGTTGAGAGATACATCCAAACCTCCAACTTCAAATCTCTCTAATGGTGAACTCCTCCCAGGATCAATTTTGTTTGTACTATTTCCACTATCTAATGCAGTCTGGAAGAGAAAGAGTTAAAATGTGACAGACAAATGCTAACAGGTTGATGCACATCAAGCAAATGGGAAAAACATTTGCATGTTCCAGAAATTACAGCAGTGCTAAAAGACAGTGATAGCATAAGTGAGATTGAATGAATAGACATGCTCCCAAAACAATCTTTCCTATGGGCCGGAAAAAAAGCAAGGTTTCTGGTGACTGACAGTTTTCTTTTATTTTCAGTCCAAGCTGGCAATTCATAGCCACCTTTGAATTGTGATCTTGGTACCACAAAGACACCTTCTGGCATACAGGTGAGGCTCTTGCTTTATATTGGGTAAGCTTCTTTTTCACTGGAAAGCCTGCAGCTGTCTCTAGCCCACAGCCTGAGGCATTCGCAGTTTCCAGGAGGAGTAAAAATGAGGAATTTCAGAGAGATGGAAATTGCTCCAGTTTAAGGATGGCTCAACCATTTTATACTGGATCCTAAAATGTAATAATTTCAAATAAAGTCTAAAGAGTTGGCCTTCATACATGCAGTACACAAATAGAAACTCCCTATCAACAACATTTACTGAACCTGAAATCTTTCAGGATAAGCCCTCTGAAAATTAAAACAGACATTAGGTTACACATCTAGATGAAAGACTTCCACATACAATGCACTCAGAAGCCAATTTTTCAAAGCTTCAGTAAAAGCAGCTAATGTGTAAGTCTACACTGATAACTCTATACATCAAAAATACAATATTTACTCCGTCTTATGGTATTACATTGGAGTCTTTATCACACACTTAGAAAACAAGTGGTAAGTCCAAACCCTTTCATCAAAGGTGTTTTAATGAGAATTTCCAGATACCTCCTATGACCAAATGAAAACCTTTTGACTGATCTTCACATAAGAGATGGTACCCTATTTACATTACTGATTCAGAAACCTACTTATGCACTCTTAACCAGTCTCACCCTGTGTTCATATTTCAACCTAACATGATCTTTTGTCTGCCTTATCATTTTAAAATTCAGATAGTTAAAATGACTTGTTTTTCCACTTCCTTCTAAAGTTTGGCCATAGTAGACAATGCTGTTTTATTGATGTTATTTATATCGAATTGAGGCACCATTTTCTGACTCTGCCTTCTATCTTTTCACTCAGTCTTTGTGACAGCAACCCTGTCTTGCTACCAGTCTTCCTGTACTACCAAGACACCTGGCCCATGTGTGGTTTCACTAACGAGATTCCACATTCACATCTGCCATCTGCTGCTGCTTTGACTCAACATTTAGAGTAATCTTCTCTGACCTTCTTGAAGACAACCAGCTTCCCATTCCCTCAACATATTCAAAATACCTCTGGTTAATGTAGCTCTTCAAATCCCTAATTCTAACTACATTACAGTATATGTAGATCCTCCTGTAGCTCCACCCCTTATGTCCGATTTAAACTTGTTCTCAAAATCTCTGCTCCTACCTGCCTCCATTTCCATCCTTGTTTGGTCATAATTTCACTACCAGCTGTGATGCCAGTCTCAGTAATCAAAAGCCATAGATGTTTTCATATCTGCTACATTGCATGTTGTCTGTTCTCAGTGCATACAGATGACTATGACATTAGTGTTCATGTTATGTTAATTAATGTTGATGTAAATGTTTCATCTCAAGATTCTCTTCTATTGTGACAGCTATAGGAATTATTATCAGAATTGACTGTTGCTGATGAGCAGCCAATATGACCATTAATATTCACTAATTTTATATGTTTAAATAGCTTATACAAACAACCCAACTATGTGACCTCATATTCCTGCCACTTACATATGTTTTTTCCTTCTAGATTTCTGTGATTATAATACAAAATAGAAATATATAAAAATAGATAAAAAATATTTCATATAATCTCATACCACGTGTAAAATCATTTACTGTGTTTTGTCCCAGGGGAGATTGAAAATTCATCAAGAAAGAGATGTCAATACATATCTCACAGCATTTAGCATAGTGAGGTATCAGTCATTTCAGAATCTGATTTTCTTAAATACATTGCTGTAACTAGTCTATAGAACCTGTGTTACGATGCCAACACCTGCCTAATCAGGTGGTCTAACTTTTAGAGCAACTGAATGCACAACATCTCTTCTTGTATTGTCATATATATGTACTCTCATATGTGCTGTGTGATGCTGAGCAAACAGTTTCACATCTTGTAAATATCTGAAAAATGGGTATATTTTGGTAGATATGCAAGAGAATCTTAAGGGATTATTAATTCATGAACATAACCTCCTAAGTGACATACAATCAAGAAGCTCTCTAATCAAAACAGTGATTTGTATTGACTATTGCGTATTCTTCGTATTCAAAATGGCATATATCAGTTGTGGATTTTAGACTAGCTCCTTACCTTTAAAGAAGTTATATTCCTTTAGTGAACTATTGGGGGTGGTGAGGGAAACAAGTCAAAAGAGGTATTATTGGATTATTCACTCTTCTAGGACAGAACCTGTTTGTATAATCAGAGATATGCCTTAAGTGGTCTTTAAAGAAAGTCAGATTTTGTTTAAAAAAGGGGAAGGAGGAGGCTTCATTAACTAGACTGACAGGCTCCATAGATTTCTCAAGTGTTTAAATTAAGGATTGTGAGTTCTTGAAACTTGACAAGGAAAGCAGGATTGTCACTGCTGGCTGTCTGAACCAGAAGTAAGTGCAGATTAAGCTTTTCCTATCTCTATTATAAACATATTGC
>NW_009647222.1:3699187-3720498 GCF_000708025.1 Charadrius vociferus
AATCTTCCTCCTGAGGGGATCTCCTGGGTGCTGAGACAAGGGTGAAATGAGCTGGGGGACTGAGGGGTGCTCCTGGCCGTTGGAGGCAGAGGATGGCATGGAAGGGTTCAGCTTTGTGGTGAGACAGCAGATCCCAGTTATGATCGATAGTGATACCTATATTGATAGAGAGCTGAGATCCTGGGCAGTAAAGGGGCCTTTGGGTCTCATTCCTATGTGGGACCATATGGGCAAATGAAGTCCAAGTTATTATCAGACCCTTTCTATCTTTTCTTTAGCTGGAGAAGACAGCAGAGGTTGGAGATGCTTGTAAAGTACCTCACCTGAGGCCCTTGGAGGAGATCGAGCATGTGAGTAGCTGGAATTACTCATTTAACTTAAGCTCAGTTCTAACTCCAATCTGTGTGATTTTTGGGGCGGTTGTTTTTCTTGCTGTGAATTTGGAAGTGAGGAGGAATGTAAATGCAGAGCAAGTGTTGCAGCGGCGAGGAGCGAGGTGAACATTATAGGGTAGGAGATGAGTTTTATCATGGCGTGGTGGGAGCAAGAAGCTGGCTTGCGGAGGAGGTACGCGAGTGTGCAGGAGCAGTGCCATCCATGTGAGGAGAACTCACTGTGATGAAGGCGAGCATGTTTCGGGACCATGAGAGGAGATGTGGGTTTTGCTTTCTGGTGCTTTGCAGGACTGGGTGGCTGAGACAGGCCAGGGGCAGCACAGCCAAGAGTGAGGATGTGCTAAAGGCACTCTGAGAGGTGGCCAGAGAAGGCCTGCATCCACCATAGGGTAGGTATGAAGGTGAGGGGTGTAATACCCCAAAAGAACCTACACAACCTCAATTATCCTGTCCCTCACTGGAGAAACTATCAGCCTTGCTCAGTGCTAATGGCTGCAGGGACTTGATAACCCCAGTGCCAGGCAGCCAAACCCCAACATAAGGACAACACATCTCTGGGAGTGATACCAGCCTTGGAAAGACACAGTCCACTTGCATTAACACACATGTCTCCTTTCTGGGCATGTTGGCACAATATGCCATGCTAACACAGTGCTGCAGCTTCTCCCCACCTTCCTAAACGTTGAGCGTGTGGCGAGGAAGGCAGAGAGGTGCTGCAGCCTGGTACTCGCAGGGAGAGGGAGCTCGGCTTGCCAGCAAGCACCCAGGAAATGGAACACAGTGGGTCCCGCATTTGCATAGATTTACACAAATTTGCATACCGGTGTGCACAGAGAGCAGCTGGGAAAGAGGAACAGAGAGACTCCAGAGTTTCACTGTTTTAAAAAACTGCTCCCCCTCAAGCACTTCATTATTTAACCCACCCCTTCCTCCTCCAATTTGCCATTTGCTCTATTTGCGGAGGAATTAGGGATGGCCGGATGGCCCTGTGCAACTCCTATCAGCTAACCCAAAATACAGACGTCTGGATTGTGGTCCTAGGGCATGTTCCCTGTTGGCTGTGATCTTTGCTCAGTTAATTAAGTTCAAAATGTTTTGTGGGTTTGGTTCCCCGCACAATGGCTTTATGACTTCGTGAAATAGGAGCTTCCTTTATTTTAGAAGAATCCTTTACATACCTACGGATGCCAGCTTTGGAGCAGGGGAATGTATGGATGCTTCAAAGAAATCAGTGGATTATTTTTTTTCCTCTCTAAATATGATGTTTAAGACTAGTTTTCCTTGATGCTCTCAGGAACAGATTAACTTAATTACTGAACCCCTCCTCCTTTAAACCAGCTTGAGGCATTGTTTTTGGCAAAATTATAAATGATTGAAAATAAGAGGTTATAATTGAGAATGTTAAGCAGCCATAACTTTAGTTTTCATTATCAGCTCCATCTACAATACTTCACAGTACTTTTTGACATAAAACATAGACTGAGGCCATGAAAAGAGCAAAGCAAAGAGGGCTTGTATTTATCACTTTGATATCATTCTTATTTAAGCATTACTTAACTAGCAGAACATCAGGCAGAGTTTGTTGCTGACTACAGCTTGCAATTCAGAACCGCTGCCTCCCAAAAGAAATGATGACCTGGTAAGTGTGCCCACATCCTTACATAACAACAGTATTTATAATCAAAGGGTAAAATTATATGGCCCCAAATATGCTTGGCAGACAGAGAGCTTTGTGAATCATCTAGTGAGACTCTCCATCTAATAGAGGGTGGTAAGGATCATGTGAGTGGAGGGTAATGAAAAAATGGTAGTCACGTATGTTTCTCTTCAAGAGCCAGATGCTGGAGGCAAGTGATTCCACTCTAATTTTCTTTCTCTTGCTCTATTTTTTTCTCTCTTTTTAATGTATATTTGTGGTCTTCATTGCTGTGGAGGAAAGCCGGAAAACGTGACCCCAATGTACTCTAGAGGCTCAAAATCTATTGCTTTTCTTAAAGAGAATTTCTTGATTTAGCAGACTGTTGTGTCTGACTTGTGATTTAGAAAAAAAGAAATCCCTCATAATGTTGTGTTAGGAAGGGACATGAGGCTTGGCAGCATGAGAACAGAAGCAATGTTGTAGAGAAGTTAATACGTACAGATGTAGCTAATACAGAATTGGATGCTCGGAGTTGCACTGTAATGTCCTCAATACAACATAAGATTAGATATCAAGAACATCTAAATCGTTGCTCTGACACTTATGCTGAGTTGCTGCTTAGCCACAAATCACGGACACTTTGCTATTCCTGGTTTTGTCTGTTGGGGTGAATATTTTCCGTCTGCGCTGGTGTGATGTGGTTACTTGCATTAATCTGCTCCTTTCTGTTCAGTCCTTTTGGAGGTATTATGTATATCTAATCCTCAACATCCATTCTAAGTACCTTACATGGATGCCTAGAAAGAATACAGGACAAAGGCCAAATCCTTCCATCATGACCACAAAGCAGTAACTGGGCTGTTTGGCAGAAGCTAAGTCAATGGGGTGCTGTATTACCATCAACAGCTCCAACAAACTGGCACCTTGCTGGAGGGAGTACTGTGGAAAGTATGCTCAGCTGTAGATGCTGGGTGCACAGGAAGGTGGTGAATTTTAACAGTGCATTTCTGAAAGAGAGAAAAATTGTTCGTGGTATTTGCAGCAAGTGGGATCTGAATGGTTTTACAATATACTTTCATGATGAGCAAAGAAAGTCTGTGTTTACA
Organism: Charadrius vociferus; assembly: GCF_000708025.1. Classification (NCBI taxonomy): domain Eukaryota; kingdom Metazoa; phylum Chordata; class Aves; order Charadriiformes; family Charadriidae; genus Charadrius; species Charadrius vociferus. The sequence goes on from NW_009647222.1 coordinate 3,702,328, forward strand.
AGGAGGTGAGGGATTCGTCAAACGTTCTACTGTAAGCATGGAATTGATTCTGCCTGACATCTCAAGCCCAAGATTTGGATGTCTGAGTTAAGTGACTTGTCCAAATTTCTTTAGTCTTTGAAGAGGTGAGTAGGTGCACAGTAAGTAAGGATGAGTACCTAGGTGCATCCCAAAGTGTCTAACTCTCCCCATTGATTACAAAGGGAGCTAGATGACACTGTGAGACAGTTGTGGTTAGGTGAGATGAAACTGGGCCCAAGCATCTCATTGCAGGTGTCTAGGAGGTAAGCTTTCTGCATAGTCAACTGAGAGGGGATGGTTTCTTCTGAGAATAATTAAGACCACTTCAGGTAGGCTCCCATTCTGTATGGTTCACTGAAAAAATTTTCCACACCTTTACCTGTACACCTTTACCTATATAGGATGTCTACATTCCTAACCGGGTGCCTAAGCTAAAATCTGAATACCCACTGACAGTACAACTTCTAACAGGATGCATATTCTTATAGTTCCTGAAGACATGCCTACAGAAGGCAAGGTTTTGTTGCAACACCAGTTTCTAACCTCCTGTTGATAGAAGCTTTCATATCAGTCTCCAGCAAATAATGGTATATATTCTGGCTTGACCATATTTGTTCTCTTAAAGAAAATGCTTGATGATGATTGCATGTGCTTTTATGTTAGTGATTATCAACAAATAAACAGTCTGGGCTCTTTCACTGTTCCCACAGAAACTGAAATACTGTATTTTATGTCTTGATCTCTTGCAAGTACCTAGTTTCATGAGTGCATGGAACTAAATAATCCAGGAACAAAATTAGGGCAATATCCATGCTTCCCTATCAGCTCCTCTCAGGCTGCTGCGGGGCAAAGGGCCTTTTCGGCATTAATTATGTCCAGTGTGCTGAAAGGTTTGGCTAGGGCCTTAGCCAATACAGCTTGGCGAGGGTCTGACACAGCTAGCCAAGCCTTTCTCCCCACTGACTTGACTACCAGGGCTGACAGCTGCCAGGTCCTGTTGTCCTCAAATGGAATTTTTCAAAGGTTCCTTCTCAAACTGTTGCCACGGACTGTCACAGAGTGAGCCCTGCTTTCTAGGTCAGTGGTTTTGTGTACATCGCATGTATTTGCCAGCCCACCCTTGTAAATTCTGTGCCCAAAGAGACTGTTTTGAATGAAGTCGCTCAATAATTCACGTGTGAGTGTGCGCAGCATTTAGCCCTCTCCTTTTGTCCCAATCGAGTTGATTCTTCAGACTTGGACTGAAGAAAGCAGCTGACCTCTATATCCATAAGATTGGCAGGACGGTGCGTAATGCAGTTCACACAGCACATGGTCTGACGGTTTAAGAAGGTGCGAAGTGGTTAACCCTGTCACTGCCTTCCAGAGGTGTTGAATTTAATAATAAACCATCACTGCTGCTACACTGTTTCAAGCAGTATTTCTTTAGGCAAAGAATCATGTCCCTCTTTGGGATAACAGAATACATTATGTATATCAGTGACCACCACCTGTGTGTCTGGGATAGTATCTATATTGGATAACATAACCTCCTGAGTCACTGAATGCCAAGAAAATACCTACATCGGTAATCCTGAGCTCTAGCATAAGTAGGGCACTTGCTCTGCTGGTACCTTTGTCCTTTGGGGGCTGCCAACTACGGACTGTCCTCTCATCTCATTCAGAATGCTGGCTTTCATTATTAATTAGAGGTCAACTTTATACTGCCATTGATTAAGTTATTCAGTAACACCTGTTTAAATTATCAGGCCAAATTTGAAACTTTAGTAATGAACTTGCCCTGAGTTATGAGATGAAAGTCATAATCAAGACTTCACCTAGGCAGGAATTGTACTTATAATAAGGCAAAGAAAACGTTGGGCACAAACACCCGGATTCTGCACTTGAAGTCTAAGTTGATGAAAGATTATGAAAATGCAGGATGGGTGTCATGATGCGTAGTAGAAAAGGTGAGAAGGCTGAAGATTAAACCAAACTAAGAAGAGGATAAAAATCATCATCAGCTGTAAGAAGAGTTGCTGTCCTGTATAAATGGGAAAGTATATGTAATGGCATGGTTCTTAACAGGAGGATTTGGACTCATTTCGATATTTATCTAATTACATGAAAAGATGGTTGCAAGAGACATTGCTTGGGAACTGAAGACTTGGTTGATTCCCTGAACAGGAAAGGTTTAGCCATATTGCTACTCAGTAACCAATTTTAAAAGGGACTGCTATCCTAAGTAATGGTGTATTTTTTGTTATTAAACTCAGTTTATCACTTGTTAAGCCAAGATATCAATAGTTGTGTTGGTAGGGACAGGATATTGCCTGCTTCTCATGTCTTTCAGTCTGAGGCAAGCCCTGGCGTCTTCTGCTCTCTTCTCTTGGTGAAAAGGGTGAAATGCTGCCCCAGGGCTGTTTGCATAGTGATTTGTTCAGAACTTGAGATGAACAGAGCCACTGGAGGGAAAAGAGCTCTCTGCTTCAGTCTGTGGGTGAACAGAAACGAACTGCGCTACAGAGAAGGTTTCATTCGCGTAACCTATGTAACCATAGTTAACACGTTGGGAATCTCTGTTACTCACTCTGAAACAGTTACATTTGGGAAAGGAACTTAAAGGGGAAGGAAAAGGTTGCTAAGTAGTTGGAGACTCTACATCCCTGATAGTGAGTCATACTTGTAGGCTTCTATAACGATGCTTTTTTTTTTTTTTTTCTCCAACAGAGATTGCACATAACTTGAAAAAATCTTACAGAAGAAGGGAAGTGGCAGAGAGGTTTGTGTGAGGAAATTACAGAGCAGGGCTGAAGCCTCTCCAGCTTTTGCCACTGCTGATATCCAAAGTCACTGTAACTTTGCTACCTGCTGGGAAGAAATTAAGACTAAGTAACACTTTCCCAGGGCTTCGAGACACACCTGAGCAAATTCCTTGTCTTCAGTGGTGCAAATATGTGATGCTCTGTTCATTGCTTGGCATAGTGGCTGGAGAAAGGAAAGCAACATTGTGAGGGATGCTTACACAAGGTCAGTTTCTAAACCTATGTTAACAGTTTTCTCTGTATAGGTGCAAGTATGGACATCAAGCACATGCTCTGCTTCTCTTGAGGATAGTGTGTTTCTCTGACTCTTAATAAAGGCTTTCTAGTTTTGTCCACAATGGATGGCTGCAGGTATAAGGGTACTGCATGTTGATGATATTTGAGAAATATTTCAGTGATCCTAGGCATTTCTTGGGAGATCCTCAGAGGTGTTTGCGCAGCAGGTACTCTGTTTTAGAAAGAATTCCCATTTTTTTATCTGACTAATGTGGCTTTTGACTTTTCTTGATTATGGATGGCGCTTCAGATACAAAGCGGTGTCATTGAGATAAGACATTTAAAAATACTAAAGGGCTGATGTTTTTTTGTTTAAAGTGGCTGCTGTTTCAAAATAAGCACTAGCAAATATGCTCAACAGCAAACTTCTGAGACAATTGCTCCTAATGGAATCAATTTTAGGGAAGGGAATTGCAGGATATCCTGGAGTGATCTAATAAGTGATAGGGCAAACATCAGTAGGATGGCTAAAGCCTGGTTTCATTTCAGAAAATTGTGGTGAATAGCAAAAGTAGTATGAAGGAGAGGGATTGAAAGATAAAGAGAGGTAAAACAGTAGAAAGAAAAGCAAAGAAAGTGAGATAATTTATCTTAGCAGAAAGTGCCTTGTGTCAGACTTTCACAAGAAATGCTGTCTTTTGTTGAAGAGCAGTCAGGAATCAGGACACAGCAACAGACATAAGAGAGTAGAATCCCCCCAACTGAGAAAAATGTTAAGCTTTTTTCCTATTAAAAAAAAAAAAAAATAAGGCTTTTCTAGGACTTTTTTTGCCCCCTGCCTAGCCCCCGCTCTAATAGGACCCTCGTTCACGTAGTGCCCACATCCAACTACTGGGAAACAGAGACTTCTGCTTCTATTTGTAACAGTCAAGAAGAGCAGCAGCACTGTAGCATGTTTATGAGTGCGTATTGTTTTGCCTCATTGAGGGACACTTCTCCCTGGGGATAGGAGTTCATTTATCTTCATGTGAGCTCCAGAGGGAAATTGTCTCGAGCAGAGAACAGTTAGTTGTAGTAAGCCATGTATGTATGTGTCGTGTTTTGATGTAGTTCACTGACAGCTAGTAACCAGACCTAATCTGTCAAACTCATTTCACCTAAGACCTAAAGCATAACTCCAGTTCTGATCTTTAAGGTAAAAGCATCACAAAGCTACTTGGCTCCTAACCTCATGCTTTTCAGTAAATAATACCTTTTATTCTTTCCTTTTTTTTTTTTTTTTTTTCCCTCTTGCTTATTTCCTCTTCAGAAACACTGCTTCTCTCAGTCACTGATGTTTTGGTGCTCTGTGTTTGTTTGGGAAAAAAAAAAAAAAAAAAGGCAGCCAGTAGTACTATACAAACTGTTTGAGTATAACTTGTTATCATGCAGTCACTGCATTAACACATATTATGTAGCTGAACCCCCATCCTTACCTGTTACAGAATTGTTCCTAATTGGATATTTCTTACCAGTTTGCTACCTTAGGTTATACCTCCCAGGTTAATTAGACAACTGGAGTCACTTACAGTTGTTAAAGATACCTTGATAATTTTACAAGAACAGGAGCCTTGATTGTAGGAACTGTTTGTTATCTAGGTAATAGCTATTAGCGAATAGGATTCCCAGCTACAGACTCCCTTTAGCTACTTCTGTTTCCTCTGATGGACTCGGAAAAAGGAGAGAGAGAAACTGTTCCACACCTCAAATTCTACCTCTGAGTTTAAGAAAGAACTTTCTCACCCTCTTGAAAAAGATCTTGTTTGTCTAGTCTCTGTTTTCAATTATTTTTTTTTTAACTGTTGTGGGGTTGGCAATGTCCTCTTTCTTCTTCTGTTTTGAAAGCTGTTAAAAATATTCTGGGTGGAAGCTAAAATGCAACACAACATTCTCTTGATGCTGCAACGCTTCATAACAAAAAGCTTGTCTTCTTCCCATACTATTTTTATTGTTTCTGGTGGCACTATAGCACACACAGAGATTTGCACTAGAAAAGAGAGAGAGCAGCTGACAAGGATCATTCTTTATAGACTGGACCTAAAAAGACCAACAGAAGATGCTGTTTCTTATCTCTTCATCTGTCGCTTACTTCTGAAGGGAAAATAAGGCTATTATATAACTTTATGAATATTAATAAAGAGGAGTAGCTGGTGGGATGATAAACTGGTGGCCAAGGGGCAATGCTGTGCTTCTGGAATATGCTCTTCCTAGTGCCAAAATTGCCTACGTGTGACAGTTGTTCAGGGTATGTTGCACTTGTTTCATCTGGCTGAACGAAAGATTTTCTGTTTGAGATCCTAGCCCATGTATGAGGTTCAGGTGTTATTTGGTGTCACTTTGGCCAAGGATCATATGGTATTTTGGTGGGTTTTTTTTAGAGTTGGTTGTTTGTATTTTAGTTGTGGGGTTTTTTGTTTGTTCTTGTTCTTGTTTTGGTTTTGGTTTTTTTGGTTTTTTGTTTTTTTTTTAATGATTAAGAGACTTATTACTTTAAATCTAAAAGTAAGGAGTAAAGAATATTGTGATGCTCCCAGCATCAGATCAGGTAAAAGCCTTCTAAAATTTTCTTTTCTACTTCTGTTGTATGCATTATTCTTCACATCCCTTAATAAACAGACACAGACAATGCATGTTACATGAAATTATAGTTTTCTCACATTAAATGATTAAAGAGCATTGAACTGGGTTTGCATTACTGCACAAGTACTATCCCATAAGAAATCTTATAACAAAGCCTCAACAACACATTTCTGTCACCAACAGTTTCTTTCTTATCGTCTGCTGGACTGTCTTTCAGAACTGAGATTTTATGGAATAAGTTGGCGGTACATAGCAGTTCCATACACAAAGACTGCTATCAGCATTACATTTGAGTTCTGGATAAGTGTTGACTGTATAAAAGCAAGGGAACGAAGGATAACTTTTGTAATTACTTTGCCCAGGACACGGCTGAAGGAATCATGCTAGAGTAAAGTATATTACACCTAAGCTGATGATACAAAGCACAGTTGCTAGATACCATTGTGAGAACCGCAGGGCAAAACAGAGATGGTGTTTCACTAAACACAGCTTGGGCACATGAGTCTTGACGATGTTTTCGGCCCAGAGAAAAGAATAAGCATGGTGCCTTTCAGTACCATGAGCAATGCTAGTACTCCCCTGAGCTCAGGAACCACTTGTTGCAGCCTTGAGATTATTCTCATGCAGGAGAATTTCAAAAGTAAAGTGCTCTGGGTAATTCCTTGGAGAAGGTAAACAGTTTGTTGTTTTTTTTTTTTTTCTCAGAAGTTGCATAGCTGTGGGGAATTTTATTGACAATCTTGTATGATGCAAGACTTTTCTCCTGAAAGTCAGCTTTTTTTATTACAAAATTTTGCGAAGTTGCTATATTTACAGTAATTACGGTGATTGATTTAACTAACATATATATATAAAAAATGGAAGTGCTAGAATTAAAGAAGCCAGTAGTACCTTAATTTGGTTCTCTTTTGCATAGGCACTATAATATAGTCTTTAATTATGTGGATGTGTAATACTTTATTCGTACAACTGTATCTCTGCATGTATCCAGAATATTCTGACTGCAGTACTTACCTGTAGGTCCTCTACTTCCCTGAAGTATTGATATCACTTCTCAGTTTAAATTTGGGTATACAGTCAGACTTTGCTTGTGTTCTAGGAGTCTGCATACCCAGCAGGCATGCTATTTCTGTTTTTATTTCATGGTTTATATCTGTCCTATGCCTTCTTTGTTCATCTTCAAGTTGAAGTTGTGCTTTTGTGTTCTAGATCTCTTCTTTTCTGGAGACACCAAGGCCTAAATTTTGTAGTACAGAAAGCTTGTGGACAGTGCCAAGTCGTTGGTCAGTCGTTGGTGATACCCACAATGCTATGCAATGTTGGGTTCAAACACATGCTATCGAGGTAAAAAGATGGAAACAGGATGTCTGGTGGTGCATCATCCATTCTCTATCCAGAAATGAATCAGAAGGAATTTTGTTACAGGACATCACCCCCAAATTGTGCTAAGGTGTGATGGTGCTGTGGTTATAAGGGTGATGATATCAACTGTTGTGTGATGTGAGAGCTATGGGTTCTTTTATAGACAGGAGACCTGGCTAAGACATTGCTGTAATGGAAATGTCCCTGAAAGCTCTGCTTGCTCTCAGGGAAGTCTGTAGGGAATCATTACATTAACCTTAAAAGCTGTTGTCTGCATAGCTTGACTCATACCTGGTAGATATTTTCTCCTAAAAAGGGTGAATGTAAACCTCATAAAATCTCATATTGGTTTTGAACTTCTGTTCCTCTTTCCTCTAAATTGCTACCTCTCTCAACACGTTAAAATTATGAGGATGCTGTTTGGGAAGATGCAAGAACTAGGCTGACAGTAATGGCACATTTCTTTTTCCCAGTATTCTCTCATTCCCTCCAACTGGACACCGTCCACTGCTGTTGATATTGGGGATCCTGAAGCAGTTGCTTGTTACTTAATCTATTTGAACATATGTCCCCCTCCAACATAACGTTGGTGCACATGCTAACTGTACTGGATTAAAAATAAGCACTTATCACTTCTGTGTTGCTTGAGAATCACAGTGTGAATATAAGATCTCATAGTTATCATATACATAGTGCATTTTAATCAAACCAACAATTAACTTGGATTGTCTGTGCAAGTTCATTATCAGTAAGGCTTCTTTATCAGTATAAATCTCTGAACAGTGATTTTTATCACTGCAAATGTATTTTTAAAAAAGCAATTGAAGTAAGAGATAGGAAACACATTGCACAAAGTCATTAACACCATTAACTCCCAATATGCTTCAAATTCATTGAAAACCGGAATTAACAGGACATCTAATTTTTAACATGCCTCCACAAGATCTAAAATTTTGATATAAAATGTGTCTAAAATCAGGAAGCCCTCTCTGAAGCTCTCAAAACTGTGGCTATCCCCTTCCAACTGCTTAGGAAAGTTTCACAGCCTGGAAAATCTCCTTAGCCTTTTGGACTGCCTGGCCATACAAAGGAAAATTCTGTGGCCAGAAATGACAGTTTTATTTTATTTATATATTTTTTTTTAAGCAAGATCACACATAAACATTTGCCAGGAAAAATCACAACTTGTCCTGCCCTTGGAAAAAGACACACAGTCTGGTTGGTTGGTTTTGGGGATGTTTGCTGTTTAGTTTGTCACATTAATGCCCGTTCTGTGCGGGCTGGGTCTCCTCTCTGCCTGGGCTTCCTCCCTGCGGTGGTTTTCATGCCTGTCAAGCTGATAGTCTAAGCTGAGCTGTCTCTTGCCTTTCAGTTCAAGCCTTTGCTGTTTGCACAGCACATCTACTTAAAAAAAAAAAAGTCTTTTGTTTAATTCTAGAATTCCTTTAGTTTCTACTTTTAAGTCAGTGTTGCAAATCAGCAAAGCCTTATCCCGCACTTGGTTTCACAGTTCCTGACAGATCCACAGAGCATGTGTACCGCCTGCTGACAAGAAACGCCATCATCCCCAGGCTGTGACGCTGACAGTGCCAAAGCAAAAGCACAAGTATCATGTATTTAGAAACTCAGGAAAGCACACAAAACATATGTGTCAAGAACTGCAGAATGAAAAGAGAGAACCTCTAATGTCCCTAAAGGCAAGGTCATGTGTTATCACTGATGTTTGCTACCCTAGTGAAAATCATATCTGCCTTTCTACATAAAACTGCATGTTGGAAAAATGTTGAGGTATCTTCCACCATGAATTGATATCCTCCGTTCTGTTTAACCTTAAAAAAGCCATGCAGAGTATGCAAAGTCAGTTTCATGGAACTAAAAAGTCCTTCTCTGGCTCATTATGTTGAGGAACCAGTGCAAGTTCTGCCACAGATTTAAGCCACAACAGGCAGCAGAAACTGCTATACAAGGCAAATATCCAAAGTGTGCAACAATCTTTCCTCAAAGAATACGCACAGGTCATCCCACAGGAATTTAATTTAGATGGGGTATCCTATAGGCTGCATTGACAGAGGCTTTTAAGCTGCTTCTAGTTAATGATGAGGTTATACCCATTACTCTGGTAGATTCTGGGAAGAAACCAGTGTGCAGCTCTAACACAAGCTAGCTATTTTGATTATTTTAGGGTTTTTTTTGGTAGACAACTGTGTAGATGGTGGTCATGCAGTACAGTGTAGAAGGACTTTTTTTCTCTAATAAACTCCAAGATCTTCTGCAAATAAACTTGGGGAAAATGCAAACTGTCACTGTCCTCCCAAGGAACGGCAAGACTTGCAAGACATAGGAATGAGCTCTAAAAAGGCAGTTTGCGTCTCCACTCAACAGTCCAGCCATTGAGAGCTGCAGCTAGTAAACAGGGCTAGCAGTTGGCTAGCCATGGCTGTTTATTGCTCACAGCTCATACAGTTCTTGTGCTGATAGCCTGTTGCTACAGCTCAAGACTAAGCTACAGACTTCCTTTGCCATCAAAGGAAATATTTACATCAGGCTGAAGTTCTGCAGCTGTTCCTGGGCATAATATCTCTGCAGCACCATTCTCCAGAGGCGGCTGGTGCTTGTTCCCTGAGCCCAGAAATGGCTTTGTGAGGAGAGGCTGTTTCAGAAAACTGTTGCTCTTGAAGACACTATTCACTCCATGTCTTTCACAGTCACCAAAAGCGGTCTGAAAATGCAAGCAGAGACAAGCAGTGGTACTTACCATGGCTGATCTCACAAATCATTCAACCGGGAGTGCTTGGTGGTGTCACAGGAGCTGGCCTCAAAGCTGCTGCTCTTTGGTGTTAGCATATCAGATAAAATTGGCACATTAGCTACTGCCAACAGTGCCACATGGCAGCATGTGGCATTCACGCTGATCTGCTGAGAGTCTAAGAATCATATAATTGACTTCAAGGAATGGCAAGGAAGATGATGAGGATCTGGGGATGCTGACCCTAGATGCAAAAAACAGTCGGTTCTCCTTAAATTCCGTTGTTACGCCTGTATGCCACCAATCCCAGAAATGCCTCTGCCAGGCAGTAATGCAGAGGAGAGTAGGTTACCTGGTCACATAGCTGTGCTTAGATGTGAGAGAGCACCCTCCTTCTCCCTCGTGTCCTCTCATTATATGACTCTTAGTAAATGCAGCAGTTTGGGCAGGCCAGTTAGTACAAATCAGTTACAGCAAAGTCTCATAGTAAATCTCCTTTTATACACAAGCTTTTGGATAAATAAATCAACTTCTTGTCTCTCTTTCAACCTGTGGTTTTCACTATTTGTTGCAATGACATTTGAGGCATTATTCATGAGTACGAAAGATCTCATTCACTAGACATAGCCCTCTGAAGTGATCATTTACATGCACTGGCTTGTTTCTGTGTATTTAGAGCTCTGCTCTGACACTGATTCTTGCCGTTTCCTTAGGCAATAGCATAGATAGATTTCTCTGTAATTTACTTGGGACCTGGAAAAGTGATGCTGGCTGTGTGATAGCAAATAAGATGTTTGCTGTCACTGAATTTCTCCTGTATACTGGAAATTTGAAAATCTTGAAACACTGAAAAATTTTTAAGCTCTTCTCCCTCTCAGTATTAACCTGATAGGGTCAACACTCCCCAGAGCTGCGTGGCTAAGAGCAGAGCCACTCTCAAGCACAGACTAAGCAGGTGATTTAGGGCAGCAAAATAGTCATGGTTCTCCTGTGGATTTTGGCATATTCTAGGGCCCCAGGAAGCTGGGCTGCTACAGCTGCTAAACCACTGAAGAGCCTGTAAGACGGCAAGTTTGACTGGGAGGGTTAGTAGTCAAAAAGCCTTTGTTTTTTTCTACAAGAGACCACAGTCTCTGGAATTTTTCTGCCAGCCTCCATCATTACATCTCTTCTCCTCAACCTTGAAGAGTTGATCTGACCCACTTATCTTGTTTATGCTGCTGAGGACCCACTAGTAAACTCCGTTAAGCAGCATGAACGTGATGCTTCATGAACATAACGTACAAGCCTTGCTTTCTTTCTTCCTTCTCTTTTTTTTTTTTTCTTTTCTCACCCCTACCCCTTTTGTTTCAGCTAGTTTTGCTGTCAGCTAGATGCAAGAACTGACTGGGTTTTGGCTTCTGCTCCTTATTCTCTGCTTCATTTATAGTACAACATCAGGGCAGAATATTGTCTAGTGCTTCAAGTTTATATTGTTTCTTGGAAGTGTAAAGGGATGCTGAGTGTGATCATTCCCTGTGCTTGAAAACCAAATGGTACTGATGAGTGGAGGGACTTGGGGACTTATAATTGGGAACCTGGTTGCCAAGTTCAGAATAAAATTGTGGGTGGAAAATTCCACTCAGAAAGATGCTATCTGGTACCTATAATAGTTTCCTTTCACGTGGACTTTTCACCAACACAGTACATGATCATAATGATTCCTTGTTGTTCTTAAAAAATATTTCTGTATGTATAAGTATTTTCATACTTACTAATGTTGTAGAGTTATCCTACTCTCTACTCAACACACTTTTTGATATGTAGATGAATACAAATTTAAATGGATAATAGTAAAATGTTTGCAGTTTTGTAAGCAAATGAGGGCGATGGCATCTTACAGTTGATGTATATTGTATATATGATATGTATATTTTCTCCCTGTACTCGGCACTGGTGAGGCCCCACCTCGAGTACTGTGTTCAGTTTTGGGCCCCTCAGTATAAAAAGGACATGGAGGTGCTGGAGCGTGTCCAGAGAAGGGCTACAAAGCTGGTGAGGGGCCTGGAGGACAAGCCCTGTGAGGAACGACTGAGGGAACTGGGGTTGTTCAGCCTGGAGAAGAGGAGGCTGAGGGGAGACATTATCACCCTCTACAATTACCTGAAAGGAGGTTGTAGAGAGGTGGGGGCTGACCTCTTCTCCCTGGTGACAACTGCTAGGATGAGAGGAATTGGATTCAAGTTATGTCATTGGTGGTTTAGACTGTATATTAGGAAACATTTTTCCCTGAAGGGGTTATTAGATATTGGAATAGGCTGCCCAGGGAGGTGGTGGATTCTCCGTCCCTGAAGGGGTTTAAAAAAAGGGTAGGTGTGGTGCTTAGGGGCATGGTTTAGAGGTGGTTTTGTCAGGGTAGGTTAATGGTTGGACTTGATGATCTTAAAGGTCCCTTCCAACCTTAGCGATTCTATGATTCTACAGTTCTGCATAATAATTACTTCCAAAGGTAGATGTCCCTTAAAATAAAGCTACTTTTTCCTTTTGGGTGATATGTTTTAACATGAACTGCCAGCCATAGCAACTATAGTATGTCTTGTACTGCCAGCTTTAATAGAGACTGCATGGATAATATAAGGCCAAGTCCAAAAAGTTTTTATAATATCTAAGTTGCAGATTAATTTCTCACTTATTCTCATAACCTAACCTCAATATCAATATTGTTTTATTTTGTACTCAACTTTTTTTCAGTTTTTGGTTAATAAGGAATATATATTCTTTAAAAGATGCAGGCAACCCCATTTTCCCCATATCCCCATGCACAAAAATAGCATATCTGTACTCAAACCAATAAAGAATGCACTGTAGATAAATTCATACTGTACCAATGGAATGTAAGGATTCCATTAATGTTTTAGTGATATCATCAAGGAAGAAAAAGGCAAAATGGATCCACGGCTTTTACTCTGCTGTGTCTGTAATGAAGCAGTGTTGCAGCAGCTGCTGTCTTTTTTTTTTTTTTTCCTGTAAGCATCAGTTGGTGTATTGTGAAAGTTTTTTTTTTAAAAAAAAAAAAATCCTGACATTTCCTTCTTTCTTTTTCTGTCTCTATTTTTTTTTTTTTTTTAAAGAACAGTCAGCTTCCTTTTGTTACTGCTGTGATGTACTTTTCCCTACTAAGTCCAAGACGGAGCCTGAAATGCAATATGGAAATTACTAATATGACAGAGAAATATGAGCTTTATACTGTAGAAAAAGTGGCTGTAGCAATATATCAGAGAAATTATTGAATGTTATCGGTCATAGCACAATTTATTATTTTACCAGTGTGCTGTGAAAAGTTGCTCAGCCAACTCAAAGCTTTCCTACTATATTAGCCCTGTCTGGGAGTTTAACTGGTAGCACTTCGCTAAATGCGAGCACAGTAATTATTTGTACATTAGCCCCTTGGATCCCCACCTTATTTTGGACTTGGTACGGTAAGGCTTTCACAAAGGAAAGATGGCTGAAAGATATAAGGGAGGGCTGAGAATTTGGAAACTGTCTGCTCTGCACTTTGTGTACGCTCCCTGCCAAACTCACGTGTAACTCTCATTAATGCTAATGGGATTTAATACATGCTGCAAGAGGAAAATATCCTCATTTATTTTGCACTGAATCGAGTGGTAGCAAAAGTGCTGTATTGACAACTTGGAGCCCTCTATTTATCCACAGAACAGGCAGTGTCAGAATAAGTTTTCTCTTACAACCTGGTGTCTCAGTCCTCTTCCGGAGGGACGTCTGAAGGACAGCACAGGCACTGGCACCTCTGCCACTCTTGCCTGCACAGATAACAGTTTTGCCATGTGGACACCTGTACAGTGGCAGCCCAGCCAAGATTTCCCACGCTTCACTCATGATATACTACGGTTTGGAGATGGGTTGGGTTTGGCTGGGTCTGAATGAGTACTAGAAGGATGAACAGTACAAATGAGCTCTTCGTGAATGGCCCATCTTCACAGTTCTGCCTGTAAATTCTTTAGAACAACATACCTGTGAGAGGAAAACTTTTTCCGGGATTTACTGGCTTGGACTTTTAAGTAAGGGGTTGCTTAAATAAGTCCTTTAAAATTGCTGTTGCTTCCAATCGATGCCACCAGATGTAGGTGATGTAGCAGTGACAAGTTTAGTGGCACATATCTGTTATACTTGGAATTTATTTCTCAGTATTATTGAATGGTAATGATAACTTTGTAAGATGTCTTCCAGTATATGTACACGTGTGTACACTGGTCAGAAAAAGCCATTCTGTTGAACTTGAAACTTCTTGCAGGAACATGTTAAGTAAAAACATATTTTGGAAAAAAAGTAGTGGGGAAAGTTCGTTATTAGGATAAAGGCAATGTTGTTTTCTTTTGATTGTGAGACAAAATTAGATAGGCATAATTACATGTGATTTAACATGCTGAAAGTCACATTTCTGTGAAATTTTAGGATTCTATCAGAGGGAAAAATTTGAGCTGACTTGCCTTTTTAAGGGAAACTGGTTTATTTATCCATTTATTTTTCACTATTATCCTGACTCAGCTAATCTTGATTGATGAAGTTATTTCCATTAAATAGACAAGGACGCTTCCCTGAGCTTCCAAAAAGAGCTGCCTCACACCCAACAATTAGCCGGGGTTACACGATACTGTGTTGTTCTTTTAGCCCCATTCCTTATCAGCAGGGTTGTGGATGGAGTCTCTTTCTACCTAGCTGGCCTTCTACAGCTTTCTACTGCATCTTTGCTGCTATCTATCTAAAATACACATCACCACATGCAGCTGAACGGTCTGTCTTCCAAATGGTAGCGATGTTTATTATTTTACAGGAACTTGCTATGCAATGGTTATAACAAAGAGTTTCAAAATTAAGAATTGTTTCTTTTTCTCCTTTGGGCTAGAAGAGAAGGCCTTTAACAGAGGACATCTTGCTAGGGAAGGAGGAGTCAGAGCATGCACAATACCACCAGGCTTGCTGAAAATCAAGCTCTTGCTGCTGATGTAGCATACCTTAGCTTGACTGAGGTTTAAAAACATTCTGGATTTGAGAACTTAATTTGAGTCCTACTGCCAGGGAATTCCTTGTTGAATGTGTCTCCAGGGACACGTACCTTGTCCCACCACGTCTACCTTCTGCAATGAAAATCTCTAGCTCCTCAAGCTTTCATAACCTTGATGGTAATTACCCTCCCAAGAGCAGGGTAAGGTTTGAGCAAATTTCTCTTTCTTTTCCCCAAGCTTCCTCCTATTTCTCCTTCTCCATCCTATGGACAACAGGAGATGCCAATGTCTATGCAAAGAGGTGCAGAGAGTTATGAGTACTTGCTCTTCTATTCCTTGCCCTATCCCACTGTTTGCAAATCCTGCTGCTGCTTCCTCCTGTACCCCTTTGAAATTCCCTCTCTGTTTCAGTTTTCCAGGCTTAAAATATTTGTTTACTGCATTGCCTTTCTTTTTGGCCCCTCTTAAACCTACATTACAGCCTTCTAATTCAGTCAAAATACAGTGGCTAAATGCAACTTCCCAGCCTGCTAACGATCATGGGCTGTTGGATCATGACTGACTTTCAAGTCACTGCACAAGCTGATTCTCTCATGTTATAATTCACACATTATACTGCTTACCCTCACCTTAAGGTTTTGACTATCCTGTTCTTCCTTTATCTCCTTTGTTCTTTCAGTAATGCCACCTTGTAGTCTCATTTAAATCCACCTATCATCGGATTGTATGTGATTTTTATTTTTATTTTTTTAAACCTTATGCTGGTACCCTATCTATGAAAAAATCTCTGAGTACTATAATCTCATTCTAACAGACGTATGCTCTTTTCACCTTCAAGTGCTTAGTGTAAAATGGGCCTCATGGAACAAAAAGCTTGAGTTTTGATACTGTCCAAGCTGTCGTCTGAAAAGTGGACTGGAGTAAACAAAAAAATAAAAGTAGAATTGGCTCAAAGTTAACAACATCCTTGGGGTCTCTGAAGGCATCTTGTAAAACCTAAACCAAATACTAAGTAAATAATGGCTTAATCAGTCTCTCTTTTGTTTTGTGTGATACCAAAGAAATGGTTGATTCTTAGATAATAGATAGAAAATATTGGAAAAAGAAAATAATAAAAAGCTAAGATGTGTTTTGAAAGTTGGATACTAGTCTTTCCTACATTTTCTTCTGTAATGTTGCAGTTACTTCTCATTTGGGTCATTAAATCAACCTACAGATACAGATGTCAGGAGGGGGACCTTATTCTGAAACTTATGTTTTGATTTTTTTGAGGGTCATCTCACTTTGTATTTGCACTGGATCTTTGCTGATACTACAGATGATTACCTGCTGAGCTCCATTTCTAATACATAATTCAACAACAACAACAAAAGTTGTGCTTTCATTTGGGAAAGCATGTGGTTGGCTTTTACAGATTTAGGCTGGTCACCATCGCCACACCTGCTGGCTACATGCCCTCCCATAAAAAATAACCTGGTCTGCTTCTCGATGAACAGAATTCAGACTTGTGGAGTGTGAAGCTTGTTTGCCAGGCTTTTTAACTCAGCTAAACAGTTCACTTCTATCCTCCAATTTATTTAATTAATGTTCATCTCATTAGTAGGGATCTATCTTAGCCATCTACCATTATACAGTAAATTGCTTTAATGAATTCTGTGATTCTCTCAAAATTCCCAATCAGATGAGAGGCCCTGCTAATGTAATAAGTCAAGAAAGTAGAGCTTTTGGAGATTCATTAAATTTTATTTCTTAAGAATTGTCTCTGGGAAAAGCTCTGAAAGAAACACAATGCTAAAAAGGGGCCATTAGTAGACCTGCTTGTTACAGATGACCAGAAAGTACGAGGTTTAGTTTGGCTTTGAACTTCATTAGCAAACTGTTGGATTTTGGTTTTGTTGGGGTTTTTTGTTTGTTTGTTTCCTCCTTTTTTTTTTTTTAATTTTATTTAATGTCTTGTAGGAATGGGGATCTACTACAAAGTATTATGGTCACGTTCCCTTTAAAATAGGCTGTCAACGTCTGAATTTCTTCTCTGGTGTGACTCAAATGACAGACGAACAAGGTGTGTTCTAAGAAAAGTCCACACAAAATGCCTACTAAATTCAGTTGAATGTGAGTTTACCTGCACTGCATGCTGGAAAGGATTGGACAATGTGACAAAAAGAGAACACAGGATAGATAATTTTCCATTTAATTATTTTTCCTGACCTTTTCCCTCTTCCCCTTCTAACTAACATTCCTCCAGTTGAGTTAGTGTTCAACCTGATCAGAAAATCATGTGGAAAGGAATTAGGACACTTATTAAAATAGAATAGAATATTTCCGTTTGAAATATGTAGTGCATCTAGTCCAACTGCCTGACCACTTCAGGGCTGACCAACAGTTAAAATAAGTTATTAAATGCATTGTCCAAATGCTTCTTAAACAGACAGGCTTGGGGCATCAACCACCTCTCTAGGAAGCCTGTTCCAGTGTTGACCACCATCTCAGTAAAGAAATGCTTCCTAATGTCAAGTCTAAACCTTCCCCAGTGAAGCTTTGAACCATTCCTATGTGTCCTATCACTGGATACCAGGGAGAATAGATCAGCATCTCCCTCTTCACTTCCCCTCCTCAGGGGGAGGGAAGCTGTTCTCAAGTTGCTTGAGAATAAAACTAGAATAAATGAAATTATTAGTTCTGTAATATGGGAAATGAAAGAAATATTTGAATTAAAGGTATCTGTTCTACTTTTTCACTTATTTCCCTTTGTATTATTTACAGACAAGGTAGGCTTATGCCCCTAACCTATATTGGAGTGGTGGTTAGCGCTGATGATGCACTATGTAAATAACAGCTGTGACCGAGAACACACTATCTAATTGTCAGCCAATACTTTAGCCACAGCCTCCACGTGGTTGAGACCTCTAAATCCTACAGGTGTCTTCTGCTACATAGAGTGAGCTGTTACCAGGGTGTCCAATTTTCTATGCCCAGAAAAGTGGTTTTCACATTATATAGTTTGTCCAGTTTATGCTGCCCCTCAAACCCTGCTGTCAATTAATGCTATGTTCTGATTCCTGCAGTTTAATTTTCATACAACTTGAAAACACCCTTTTGAGTGTCTAGATACTTCTTATTACGTCTTATTGTCTAGATACTTTTTAATATGGAAATATCCTGCAGTCGTCTTCAACTATTAGAGCTTTATAAGTCTTTATATTGATAGTTGTAAAGATACTGAAACAAATATAGTATGTTTTACATTAATATGCACAAAACAACACGGTGCCCATTCCCCGAGGGAAAAGTTCCCAGTACAGAAAAGCTCACAAACTTCTCGAATGATCACAATGTAGTGACATTTGGAAATGTGGAAATTTAGTTAATTAATACAGTATTTCTTTTTTTTTTTTTTTTT
>NW_009647222.1:3720528-3721224 GCF_000708025.1 Charadrius vociferus
TGAAATTTGGGAATTTTGTTAATTAAAAAAGTTTTTTTTTTTTTTTTTTTTTTTTTTTTTTTTTTTAATGCTACCAGCCTAATGAGTGGTTCTACTTTTCCTCTTCTCCCTTTTTGTCCCAGTGACCTCCTCAAATCCTTGAAGCCCACCCATTCTCCGGAAGGTGACTGTGTAAAAGTAACATCATCCAGCTCAAAACATTTGCTTTGTGTGTGTGTGCAGAGACACACGGCTGCTATACTGTACAAATCAAAGTCTTCAGTGCTTTTCTGCTCCTGTCAGCACCGCAGAACTAATAGGGAGGTAGAGTGAAATAGGAGCGTGCTCTTGTGTGGCACCAATGAAAATGTTTGTTTGGCCACAGTCTAGTTACTCTTGCACGGCCCTGGGAACCGTGAGCATTGCCCAGGTGTTGGTGTAGGCAGCCCTTGCAAATGAGGTGTGTAATGGCAAAGAAGCTGCTCGTCGACTCCCAGCTCCCAGGCTGCCTTTCCAGGGCTCAGGAAGGTTTAGGCTGCACCTCACTGAGAAGAGAGAAACATGGAGTCTCCTCTGCCCCCTTCTCAAAGTCGAAGTATAGTTACTTTACCAGGAAAAAGAGGAAATGTTTTGCAGCCAAATCCTCCATAAGCACAGCTCTGTTTTCCTGCTGGAGTCAAGGATGTATGAATCTGCATGGATTACATGTATTTTTTT
>NW_009647222.1:3721281-3751283 GCF_000708025.1 Charadrius vociferus
CTCCCTCTCTCCCTAAGTAGCTCCCCCTTTCTTTAAGCTCTTTGATAGTTCCCATTCATAGGGCAGTAGAATGATGTTCCAATAATTTCCCTTCAGAAGCAGGAGACACACTGCTGTATATTATGCCCTTTAGCTAAAAGAAAAATTGATTCTGTCATGTATACATTTATATCTCATCTATTTTTTTTCAAGGAAATTTTTAACTCTTCTTACAAGACTGAGGTAGGAAATAATAAACTACTGACATACATGACATGATTCTCCCATCTTGGGAAGACTGTCCATCTTGAGAAACAGGAAATTCAGAAGCAAAGATAGACAATTATTGGAACTCTAGGTAGGTTTTCTTTTTTATAGGCAAGCTCGGTTACACTTGCAAAGCAGGTTTTCCTTAAACAAAAAAAAAAAAAAAAAACCAACCCCAAACACAACATATGTCAAGTGTTTGGAGTCTCTTACTTTCTGAATCCTGAAATTTGGAAAAAAAAAAAAAAATTCTTCACTAACAGCCAAATTTTAATCCATGTGATATTAAAAGGTCTATTATCTTGAGATAGCTGTATATTCTCTCTAGGAGCAGGAGAGCCTTTTGGTTAATTCACTGGGCTAATCAGGCCATCTGGCTTCTGTTCCTGGACTGTCCTGTGTGATGTTGGCCATCTCAATTAAAGTCTGTTTCCTCAGCTTTCAATCTGCAAAACTGTGATAATAGTTACTTTGCCTCACCAAAGTGGAATACAAAATATAAAATGATGTGCTTGGTGCACATACAGTTTGTAGTACCAAGTGTCCCCCAAGTTGTGTAGAAAAAAACCCACAGGTTGTATTACAGTGTTCTTATTGCAAAAGGTGGTCCAAAGACTTGTATTAAAGGTTTTCCTTATAAAAATGCCTTTTGAGTCAAAGCAATCATTATTCATGGCATGTTGGACATTGACCAACGTCCTACATAAAAAAGGAAGCAAAAGTAAATAAAATATCCAGAATAAAAAATTTCTCACTTTCTTCAATTACATTATCAAATATACAAAAATCAAATGCTTTGAACCAAAAAAAAACCCCTGAATATTTTTTTACAAATGTAATTTAATACTTGTTTGGTGTGGTGACTTTTAGCTCAGATTTAGTTTGAGATCAGTTTAAAAATCCATTTTGAGGAGGTAAAAAAGATGGTCTGTGATCAAGCACCCTGTTTTATAACTTTTTTTCAAAACTGTTTTTCACATGTTGACTTTGTCAGTGTAAGAGACCTGTAGCTCTGTAGTTATAAAGGCTCTTTTCCTGAGAATATTTGCTGTTCTTGAGCCCTGCTCCTGATTGAAAAACATTGTTAAAGATTGTTACTACTAGATCTGTAATTTTGATATTCCTGTTGTTTTTAGTTTTCAGGTGTAGATATCAATGATCCTTCTTTTTTGTTACATGGAGGCAATGGGCTCGCTATATCACTTTACTCTGACTCAAAAACTTTATTTCTAAGCATTCTGCAGTTAATTCCCCAGTCATTATCTTAACTGAAAGCTGAGGCAAATGTATATGTTTTATTTTTTGCCCATATTTGTATTGCATTTAATGTAAAGAGCATTTTCAATCCTTTTCTGCTCTCTTAAGGAAAGAAACCACTGGAGACCAAGATTGAAAAAAAGAATTTTGAAACTATGAAGCAAAACTGATCAGAATAGGGAAATTAGTACTATCTAACTGCTTTTCAGAAAAACTCTTTGGGTGGAAAATCTAACCAAACTCAGAAAATCTGGAGTTTCCAGCATTGTCAGGTTTCAGTAATAATTTGCGAGTTGGATGTCTCGTGTTCAATTTCCCCTGGTACTCTAGATGAATTGTGTTTAATGCGATTCCACACAGCCTCTTGTCATGTTGAAGAAAAATCTGAAATCGTGGGAGTTCCTGATCATTGCCCACTATGGGAAGCTGTAGTATAGATAATATCCAATCCAGTCTGTCTGATCAATGTCAAGCAGACACACCTCTTGCAAAATCAAGATTCACTTAAAAAGGGGAAAAAACCCAACCCCAAAAACTCTACAAACACATTGTCATTAAATGTTTTTGAATGGTAAATTTTCATTCTCTACAGTAAAGAATAAATGGATGAATATGTAGTGAAAGGACTTAAAACATTTCTGTATGTGAATACATGCTTTCCTAAACTGAAACTCTTTTTATTGTAACAACAGGCTTGGTGTTGCTGGGAGAGGAAGTTTGCCTGAGACAGAAGCAGATCCTTATTCCAGAATGGGTTCCTCCCTCTTAACTTACAGCAGGCCCATGTGTGTCCCCCTGACTGAGGATCCTCAATTGTATAGTCATCTATTTTTTTTTTTTAATAGTAATGCTTCATGTTGTCTATAAGGCAAAGTGAGCAAAATATGGCTTATATGTTCGATTATTTTATTTTATCTTAGTATGTTAAACTTGAAAAAGCGTTTTAGAATTAATTCCTTGTGGAACCCCGGGGGTAAGAACCACATGTCATAGGTAACCAAATTAGAAGTCCATGGGTTATGAGATCACAACCCCCTAGAGAAATATTTAGCGGTATGTTTACTTAATATCTAACAGCATGTGAAGTTTATTTATTAATATGCCTGCAGGTTTCTCTCTAATCCCACTTCTCAAAGATGCTCACACGTAGATAGAAAAGCCAGGAGGGGGTGAATTGCCCTGGTACGATTTCCATCTAATAGAATAATGCATCTTTTAAAGAAAAAAGTTAGGGTACAGTACATGCCTTACTGACCTTGACCAAATCTCAAGTCCTATTTTACACAGAAGCCTGTTGTGTGCTGTTTACAGGGAGCAGAAAAGCGCGTGCACAGCAACTTCCTTTAGGGTTATGAATCTTTAAGTAAGAAGAAAATTTATTTTTTAACATAGTCAGAAAAGCAATTGCTTTCAGCTAAGCAATGAGAGAGAAATTCACCCCTCCTTCCTCACACCATTAATTGAGCTTAGTGGAAGGAATTCTGCAGGAAGGAAATCTTCCCCGCTTCCCTCACCGATAACAGCGGTGGAGCTCCAGTCATCACTGGCATCCCAGTGGCATCCCAACAAACGGAAGACCTGGCTTGGCTCAGACGGTGCTGAGGGGCCAGGAACTGCTGCCTGCCCCCCTCTGCCTGCTGGATGTCACCCACGGCCCTGACAGATGGGGAAGGTCTGTTCTGCACAGGGGTCGGGGGGTGCAGAAGTATGTCTGTCTGTGCCAAACTCACCTTTGTTGCCCGGGGCTGCTAGGCTATTTTAGAGGCAGCGTTACCAACAGACAGAGTGCTGCTCTGTGGTTCGGGGGGTGGGGGGGGAGTTTGGTTGCACTCCCACACCTGCCACTAACCCACTGATTTTTTTTTCAACTGACTTTTATGGGTGTCTCTGCAGCACAAGAATACTAACATTTACCTCCTTAATAAACCATTTTGAGATTTACTGACAACAATTTTGAAGTAAGAGCAAGAGGTACTAGGTAGCTGATTATGTTGCTGAAATACTGTGAAGGATTAGTTCTCTGTGTTTGCCAGAGTAACTTCAGCCTTCTTGATCATGTAGCCTCCTACTAACACACTAGATAAAACATTAGATCAAGACACTGTTAAAAAAAAAACAACTGAATCAACACTATCCCTCCTTTCTTATTCAATCTATGCAGCAGATCACTACCTTAAATGTTAATAGGTAACTGCCTGGATTTCCTCTGAGTTTATAATTATCAAGCTCATAATAAACTTGAAAATTAAAGGCAAATGAGGTATTTTTATATTCCTGCTAAAATGTCAAAGCTTCAGAAAGTTTTAGAAAATGCTGAGCTCTTTCTGTCTTGTGTGTCAGGGGCTATTACCACAGTAGGTGCCGAGACAATCTGGACACCTGCAATCTCCAGACAGATTCCATCAAGCTCCTATCTGTTAGAAGCTGCAGTGCTTGCATTTGGATTCGATATCTAACAATAATGTGGTATTTTATAAACATTAGCGGGTCTGATTTTGCACTGGTCAGCAGAGGTAAAAAATAGGTACTTTTGGAAAACAAATAAAAAAGGAATTGGAACTGTCTCAATAAATAGGGCAAATTGTAAATTTCCCAAAGATGCAGTCTTTTGCTCAGGCATAAGAAAATAAAGCTGGCAATTACAAACCACGACAAATATTGAGGAATTGCACAAGCTGGTTCTGCAGTTAAGGTCTAATATTTACTTGACAATACCTTTATAGTATTATATATAGCATTATGTCCCTTTAATATAGACAGTTGCAATTTCCCCTTTCTGTTGCAACAGAAAAGAACTACACACTATCTCTGTATATGGAGTAAACCCGAGAATTCTGACTCTTTTTATATTGGTGACGATCTTAATGCTTCTTTTTGGTAATGCTTTAAAGGAAGAGGAATATTCATGTTAGGAGAAGTATAGAAACCTGATTGAAAGCTGGAAACTGATCTTTGCGAGTCTCGTTCACAAGCTTTTTTGATATGAGCATGATTAAGGAACATGTTCCCTATTCTCCCTAAGACTAGTTCCCCAAACCACAAAATGAGAATGAGGATTTTTTACTCACAGAATGTAGGAACCATTGAAGTTCTGAAACATGATTTCAAGGAATACAGTAACTTGTGCCTCTGACAGACCAATTTGATGAAAATTGTCACAGCCCTATTGCTAACCACCTGTTTCAGAGTGTGATTTCTGGCAAAGGAGCTCAGTGAATATTGATGTTTAACATATTCCACATTGCCCCAACAGTGGAACTTGGTTTCAAACAGTATTGTTTTACTTCCAGAAATACCTTGTAAGGGACAAATATTTCTTTTGTGAGATGGATACTGAGAAACAGAGCGATATAGCCATTTTTAAGTATTGGAAGAAGTGACCTGCTTGTCAGAGGAGTCAGACACCTCATCTTTGGAAGCCTGTGGCTTCTGAACGTTCAAACTCAACAAAAGCCAATGCGTGTTAATTTGAAGTAGGATTTGGTCAAGTGTAATTGTAGAATAAATATATAACAGCTATAACAGATATAGTGTAAAAAGTTGCAGACTATGTGTATAAGAGAAACATAGTTGTAAGGACTTTCCTCTCATCCCCAATGTGGGCAGGTCATCTTCTCACACAAATTTGGTTTAATTTTCATGTATTTGTTATTGCCTTCATAGCATGCTTACCCACCCTATGGATTATAACCTTTTTTAAATGTTTATTTGTAATTTGTGGTTCTTTAGTTGTCTGCGTTTTGACAAGTTTGCAAGGGTTTGCAAAACTTATCTTGCAATGATTTTCACAATGAAAGCTGACCAAGACTGACTATGGTTAGTCCACCTCGCACAGTTTTCATTATTAGGTAAAGTCTAGTTTTTCAACAAAAAGGAGCACTTCTGAGGTAAGGGAAAAGGTGTGGAGCATGTACAGAGAACTGCTTCACAAGTAGATTAAATGCCTCTCAAGTTTTCCTCTCCCTTCACTAAAGAAAAGCGCATTTGGTGCTATAGTTGACCAACAGTTTCTGACCTATTCTGACCCTATTGGGGTTGGTACTGGGATCAGTGCTGTTTAACATCTTTGTTGGTGACGTGGACAGCAGGATTGAGTGCACCCTCAGCAAGTTTGCTGGTGACACCAAGCTGTGTGATGTGGTTGACACTCCAGAGGGCTGGATGGCGCTTTGAGCAACCTGGTCTAGCAGAAGGTGTCCCTGCCCATGGCAGGGGGGTTGGAACTAAATGATCTTTAAGGTCTCTTCCAACTCTAACCATTCTATGTTTCTATGATTCTATATTGTGAATATTCTACAAAGGAATATTGCAGTTGTATACTTGCTTTCACCTAGTTCTTATCCACCCCAACAAAAAAATGGGCATCTTGCCAGATACTTTTTCTGCTGTGTTCTCAGATGTGGCACTACAGGAAGTTTTGGCTTGAAGATAAGGACAAGGGTGATATTAAGTTAGGTGGCTTCTGAGCAGGCAGGTCACCAACAGACAGCAAGCATGATTCAGAAGACAGATTGACAGTCATCTTTCAGTTTCTGGTGTGGCTGCATAGTTAATCCACTTGTTGCTTTGAACTTGCATAGAAGATGGAACTAAGAGCTACACCTCAGATTGTGATAGATGCATCTAAGGAGTTAGCAGGAAAACCTGTTATTCACAGTAAGTTAAATTTCTAATGAAGGTAAAAGACAGAGTCTTAAGCACAAACAATTTAGAAAAATTGTTTTTGCAAAGGAGATGATAGGAAAGCTCCTTTTATCTTTTGTTTATAGATTACCTAGGCCATGTAGAGCATGTCAATTCTAATCTGTGGTAGATGCTTTTCTATTAGAAAAATGCCTTAAAAATATATCAAAACTATATTGGAGTTTGTATCTGCAATCAACCTTTGGCTGCAAATAGAATCTGTCTGAAGGAACTTTCAGCACAATTTCCCTCTGTCAAGCACAAGAATTAAGGCCCCTCAGATGTCCTGGAATTTCCATTTCCATGGGAAATTTCAGGACTTATACAATAGTACAAGGATTTTTCATTTTTTTACTTCTTTAGACTGGAAATTCTAAAATAGACACTGATGCTGTCTTTTTGTGGTTGGGGTTTTTGTTGACATTTTTGATCACAGCATTTAGTTATCCTAAATATTAGAATACTTTTTTTTTAACCTTTCCAAATTCCTTTTCCTTGATAAAGTTATACATGAACTGCACTTTTGCATTATAGTACACACTCACAAGGAGATCTGGAGTTCAGCAGTCTAATCTCCCTTTTTAATCCAGATGAATTCATTCTCCCAAAATACATCTGAATCACAGAATTTCTATGATAAACCAATCAACTCTTTCTTGCTGGGCAATCTACATTGCACAAAGACGTAGATGAAGATGGAGAGCATTGGGAAGGTCAGTCTCCAGTATTAGCTCAATATTGGTCCACACAGAGACGACTACTCTCTGCAATGTTTCTGTGGTACAATTTTTCTCAGACATTTTGATGATTTAATTAGCAACAAATGGACACCAGTTCTCTCCCCTTAAATAAGTGTACAGTTTACCTTGAATAAATTGTTCTCCAGATAAAAAGACACAGTAGAACAACATACAAATGGTACAATCACTAAAAATCAGGGTTTTTTTATTTTCTGGAATGGCTTGCAGCAACTATTATGGACTAATATTAATACACTACTTTAACAGCAAAAGATCTTTGATAGTCTAAAAACATCACATTGACTTCACAGTGACTATGTGCAGGCAGTAGGCATTGCTTACTACAAATGGCTTTCTGGGTGAGATGTTAGAGTGAATTAATATTTCTAAGCAGCAGCAATACATAGCATGATAAAAGAGAGACATTGCACTCTTAATAAGAGAGATAGAGTGTATCATCATTAGTCTTGAATGCACAAATTATCATGACATCCCATAACTACTAGTGTATGGAAGCTTTACTTTTCAGGTCTTTGTAAGAGTCTGATTTTTTATTTTTTTTTTTTCCTGAAATTCCACAAGCTTTGCAAGCAATGGCGATATCTGTTCTTGAACTGAGTGACAAAGTTAGAGGAAATTATATTGGACTAGAAAAAATATTTCCCCAACAAATCTGTTGATAAAATTGATCAAGTCTCCCTACAAAGCATGTCACAGATATGACAGCGCTACTACTGTATTAGGCTAAAACCTGCCCTGCCAAATGTGTTGCCAGATTCCAAATATTTGCTATTTGGTTCAAAAAGAAGTCTGTTATAAGTCAAGCTATTTCCAAATGAGGGAGCTTGAACAATGATTTGTACTTTCAGTCTTCGTGTTACAAAAAACCCCACACTGTTTTACACAAACTATTAAGAAGTGCATGGCAAATTGCTGGGGTTTTGAAATAGCTGGTGAATAAGCAAAATTTCAAAAGAAGATATTTTGCTTTATAGCAAATGCTTTGTAAGTTTATTTGCCAAGTGTAGTTAAGCTGTAATTATTTATGATAAAACGTTATGCAAGACTTAACTGAACATTCCTCAGTGTAGTTTGTACAATTCAGAAGCGAGATAGTGGAATTACCTCCTACTGTTCTCGGTTGTAGTTGCACACATTTATTCTATGCCTGCTTTAGTCTTTAAGGTCTTAGAGACTACAGCACTCTGCTGTTAAATTGTGATATTCAAATGGAAACTGAGTCTGTTGTATTCGAAAGAAGGCAAGGTTTAAAAATGTTATTGTACACAAAGTAGTTATTCCGTATGATGATACTTTTTAATAGGTGAGACAAAAGAAATACAAGTTAGTGCATCATGTGTAATTCTGGATAATTTAGCTGAAGTCAGTAATCACAATTTCAAGGGTGAATTCTGTCCTGATTTGCAGCATAAACAAGAACTGTTAGGAAGCTTTCATGTCTACCCGTTTTCCAAACGTTTCTGCTTGGGGAAATAAAGATAGGAGGTTCAGGTGTCTAATCACAAATGTCTAATGCTGTTTTAGGAGCTACAGGGCATGAAACATACCTACATATAGATGGCATGTGCCCTAGCACAAATGGGAGACCTGTGTCCTTCCAGCTGGTGGTTGGGGAGTTTGTAGAGTACCTTCGGGTGACTAAAATGATGCTAAAGCCAGATCTAGGCAGTTGAGTCCAACCCCAAGTTTCTGACTGTGTTTATCAGAGCAGGAATCTTAACGGTGGGGTCCTGAGCCCCCAGATCTCTTCAGTGAAATATCTGCATGCCTGCATACTAAGTGTTTGGAACAAAAGTGCAACTCAGTTTCAAAATAGATGTATAGATGCCTGATTTTATATGCTCATTCTAAATTCTTTCAATACCTGCTATTATATTAATTTGCAATTTCATCTGAAGGAAGTTGATTTGTGATTATTTTTTTTTCCATTTTCTTTTTTTCCGCCTTTGATTAGCACCAAAGGGTTCATGCCCCTGGTTCGGCCGCGAACCCTTCATCCCAAGGCGGCTGTCCTTGCAGGAAGCACAGTGTGCATTCTGTACCTTGATTATCCTTGTGCTATCCCAGTAGAAAGGAAGACTTATTCAGCCCTCATCTTTGAAATGTAGTTAAGGCAAGATAAGTAATATGGCTTGCCAAAGTCTGTATGTGTAATGGATTGTAACCAAGGTCCCCTGACACTGAGCTTGTGGCTTAACCACAAGACCATTGTCTTCTATTAAACAAATGTTAACCTCAGAGAAGCGAAGGAGTCTATAAGCTTTATTATCTTTCAAAGTCTGGCTTAATGAGCTGTGGTGTCTGATTTTCAGTAAAGGGGAAGTCACCATGGAGGAGCCTGCAAAGCAGCAAGAGACATGAGTTAAACACAGCTTTTCTTTTGTTTCTTATTTGTGGGTAGAAACGGTTAGATGAGGTGCTAATTTGAAGGAGAGTATTTCCTCAAGCATTTTTCGCGCCTCTCTCTTTCTCCATCCTGTATCCCTCTTGCTGACCACTGAGCGATCAAAGTTCTTATAACAAATATCAGAAATGTAGAATATGAAAATAAAATAAAAAAATATGTAAAGATAAAGAAAATGTCCTTATGCTTGGAGCTGATGATCATCCATCACTAATATCAGTACCTTCCTTATTAGGCACTGAGAGTAACTACTTATGGTCTGGGGTTTGATGACTGCTCTCTTCAGCCCTCTTAGTTTCACCAACTTGAGCAGAGCTGTTCTACCTCAGAAGCCATAGGAGTCCACGAGGAGACACAAATGACTGAGAGTTGGCACAGTTTACTCACTCTTAAGGAAACATATTTTAAGATTCTTCATCAAATATAGCATTACCTAAAATGGGCTTGCCCTCTAGTGTCAGGAAACCTGAAAGATGATCCCATTTTTATCGTTTTTGTCTCTCAAGAAAGATTCTTTCCTATTTCAGGTGGTGGAGCTGCTGCTTTGCAATCTGTGACTTGCCAGGTCAGACGTAAGCAGAGCCGACACCTCAGAGAGGGTGACTCCTCAGACAGCAGCTAGCAAGTACCATCTCTCTGCCAGTGAAGTTTTGAGGACCTACCATTTAACAAGAATGATGTTTACTGTTATTTTCAAAAATCTCTTTTAAAAGTCTTTAAGTGAGGAAAAACACCAGAACATGAGTGTGTTTTGTGTTTATGTGATTAGAAACCAGTTGGTATCAGGTTTAAATCTCCTGTGTAGAAAAGATGTCATACTGAGACTGACAATAAATGAGGTGGAGGGCTTTAGGGTACATTGATGCACAGCAGGCATGCTATAAATACATAGGACTGTAATGATATTACAGTGTTTGACTCAACAGGCTGTAAACAGGCTCCCTGTCTTCAATCCCTCCCTCTCTTCCTCTGGTAAGAGCCCAAATCCAAAACTGTCAGAGTTGATGAGAGCAGGAATCAAACCAGAAAGAACAGGTCTACTCAAACTGAAGAAACACAAGATGCTTCCCAGTTGATTTTGTGGTGCAGAATGAATGAGAGCCCCAGCAGATTGTACCTCTTCCATTCTGCTCTACTGCAGAGCAGGTGGGAATAGGACAAGCAAGAGAATGCATGTTCTTTGCTTCATGGGCTGGAGGTAGGGATGATGATCTGAAGGCT
Organism: Charadrius vociferus; assembly: GCF_000708025.1. Lineage (NCBI taxonomy): Eukaryota > Metazoa > Chordata > Aves > Charadriiformes > Charadriidae > Charadrius > Charadrius vociferus. Next base: position 3,731,854 of record NW_009647222.1, read on the forward strand.
GGGGCTAGAAGGGCTACATGACCCCGAAATCACACAAGAGACCACAGAAAACATGGCTGATGGCTTAACCTTGTGAAAAAATATTTGACTTCCATCCTTGACTTCTGTGGATTTTTCTTTGTAGACTGCACATTTACTCACCATGAGGGCACTGGCTGGAGCGAGCTTTGGCTCTGTGCAAAGACTTCTGAGTAGAGCAAAAGGTGTTGCAGCAAGTGATAGAAAAAGAAGGTAGCCAAATAAATGAGGGTCCTAAGGCAACACAATTAATGAGCTGCTTTTCTTTCTGCAGGCTTCCAACAAAAGGAATGGGAGAGGAAGTGTAGGAGATCAATTCCAATGAAGGACGATCTGCACTTTCTGTACTATCATTGTTAGCTTGTCGCTATTGGGTCTCTATATTTCCAGCTTACCAGTTAGCCACTCCTCCTGCCATTGCCTTTAGGTTACTTTCTGTCTGTCAGGTAGTGCATGTGAGGGTCTTCGGAAAGGCCATGAGCAGTGGCTGATGATAAATTCTGAACACCTGGCTTCCCATGAAATCACAGGATGGATATTAAGAGTGTTGGAGAGTATATGTGTAATTAATAGTATATTTGGCAAAATGGCTGGGAATGTTATTATAGAGGAGGAAATGAATGCTGCGAATCTATTTGGAAATTCGAATAGAATCTGACAAACTGAGATGTGAAATTTGGGAGAAGAAATAGGAAGATCTGAAAAAAAATTAAATTTATGTGATGCAGTCTCATCTCAGAAAGGATGTACTTTTCCACTTGAAAAAAGAAGCTTCTCATTTCAAATTGGCATTTAAAAAGTTACCTTCAAGTGAAAGACAGAAAACTTTCACAATCCAAATAAACAAAAAAAATGTATTGAAACCTTATAAGAGGTTACAACCAAATGTTTAAGGTTGAACGAAGTGATGTAGAAGACCAGTGCTTCATGGAAGTTGCAGAAATAAGGGAGATGAGTTCACATCTAGGTGTGCTTCATTTTGCTTTGATAAAATGCATTGTTTGAACAATGCTGATCTGTGGAGCAGCGGAGCTTATGGTAGGGAAGGTCACAAGAAAATGATGTTTTATACTCTGTAAGGTAGACAAAGATCTGACCCAAAACCCTGGATGCTAGCTCTTCCCTTTTCATCCTACATTCTCCTTTTCCTCTTCCTTATCTGTCTTCCTCCTTTCTGAAAATCCCCCAATTTCTCAAAGCTTCAATATCCATTTCTTGTTTACTCTATTTCAGGTATATGTTTTGAAATTTGACAGTTATTTGAGAATGAGGAAAAACATATGTTATATTCATAAGAACGGTTGGTCAGAAAAAGGATTTATGTTTGCTAACAAATGAATACATTTCAGATATAAAAAAACACCAAGTCTTCTTATGAAACAAGTTCTTAAAAATGTGAAGCTATAGTCTGCAATTTAATTTGGATAATTTCTGATCAGTTCATTTTGCTCATGACAAAACATTGCCATACAATGTACAACATATCAATACATTTATCTCATAGAATCTCACTAAATATCTGCTGTTGCATCAACGTGTTTGGCATAATGTGAAATTCTCAAACAATCAAAATTATGATATCTAAATAAAATATTTTTTATCGCTCTGATATTAATCACCTCAGTGTTGAAAGGACGAGTATGGACTTCTCTAGATTTAAAAACAAACAAATAATATTCTAAACTAGCAATTTCTTGCAAATTTCTTTTAATGAAATTATGGTTTTGTGTTGGAAAAATGTTCTGTCAAAGAAATTTTTTTAGACCAGTTCTGCTTATAGGCTTATCATTGACTAGACTGAGGCTTGTGAAGGGGAAAGAACAGCAGGAGGCCTGGTTCATTTGCGTCAAGCTTGTGTTACAAGATGTCCATGATGCCTGTTTGTTTGCCTAAGATGTGAATGCTGTCCCCTGCCTCTATACAGTCAGTCTGAAACGTCTAGTCCCATAAATTAAACCAAACCAACAAGCTGAATCTGAACCAAATTTTCTCTACCCATATTATCCATTCTCACCACTCCTGTAACAGTAATGAGCATGCAAGTTTTCTATTAAATTAAGGGATTCATTTAAAACTACTTATTTTCTCTGTGCCTATATGAAATTCGTCATCTTCCTTGCTCTAAGTGGCTTAGTATTTAACGTAGGGACATCTTTCCTGTCAAGTCATTGTTTTAGAAATATTTATTTCTATTTCCTTGTTTCTTTATTTATGTTCTTGCTACATTTTTTTTATCTGTCTATGTTTGTTTATTTTTTATTTGACATTCAATGAATTTGCTCTAGCTCAGTCTTTTTAGTACTGGGTGATGTTTTATAACATATTGATTCCCAATATTTTAAACTGACCCACTGTTGATATGAGGATCACACTGGGAAGTAAGATGTTTACATCTCACTATGAATAGCAGATAAACGAAATAATAAAGGTTGTCAAAAGCTGAGAAATAAAGTACACTGGGTTCCTGTTTGCTCTCAAGGATATATGGCTGTGCAGCTCAGAGCTAGCAAACTTCAGAATTCAAGGCAAGTAGTTACAGACTCCAGTTTTCTCTTTAATTCTATTATTATTTTGGGGGGGGATAAAAGAAAAATAATGCCACTCTCCAGGACTATAATTTACCCACAATGTTGCATGAAAATAGTGACTTCACCAGTGATTTTCTCCTATAGTTTTCCAGGTAGTTCCTTTATAAATAATCCACATTCTAATGAGCACAAAAATGAAGCAAACAAGTTTCTTTCCTTGTTGTATTTGATCCTGATGACTAATTAGAGACTTAGAATATGCAGAGGTATTGACACAGATTTTTACTGGTTTCACTTATAAATTTCTCCCATATAAAAGCTTTTTTTTTTTTTTTTTGTACTCTCCTTTTAAATTGCAACCATTTCCTATTGAGCTTAATTCCTTCTGGTATTTACTGCAATAACATTAATCATGATGAACTCATCTGGTATTTAATTTTGATGCAATTTCAGTATATACTATTTCTGAATTAAAATACTTATTTTGTAGACAGTGAAAAATTATTTACTGATTATAGCACAACTCTGTGTGTGTGTGTAGATATAGATATATTGTATACATTAACAGTGACATGTAATTTAAATCTGCACATTTTGCATTATTCAGTAGTTGGATGCCAGCTGCTTTTCTTTTGTACTTTGTGATTAATTTCATTGTCGGTAGATTTTATGTTTCTGAAGAGTCTTTCACAGAACCTACACAGGATTCAATGAAGAGAATATGAATACCCAGTTGTCAGTGGTGTTTTAGCCTGATCTACAGCGCTAAAGTTCAATGGTCAGAGTTATAGGATAATGAGGGAGGAAGAAAAAAAATGAACTGTGGCATTATTTTCAAAGAATACTTGATTGACTTTTATCACATAACTAAAAAGAATTAATCCTCCCCATCACCCTTTTTTAATTTCTACTGCAATAGTTTGTCTACTTAATGGAAACAAATGCAAGGTAGGGGAGTGCTTTGTCTGAACTGGCATGTGTGTTTTTCCATGCAATGGGAGAGGCATCTTCAACTCTGAAAAACACATCGCTGCTGTGTGCTTTTAAAGAGTTTAAATGCTGGAGTTTTCAAGCCTGTTTTATATATTGCATTCTTGCTTGCTTGATCAGGCCAGCTTGAAGCAAGAGCATGTGGAAACAAAAAGCAAGAAGTAGTAAACACGAAAGAAATCGCAGCTCTCAACCACCACCAGCAATTATGAGTTCTAAAGTTCTGTCTTTTGTGTTTGTTTTTAAAAGCAATTCAATAAACTACAAAATTTGGAGCACTCTAGTCAGGGAAGTTGCAGGTAGAATTTATACTACATTTCTCAAAAGACGTAAATTCCCCTTTTTTGTAAAGCATTAAGTCCCTCCCTTAATTAAGCCTTCTGGGGTTTAAATGTGTTGATCTCATTTTAAACTGAGCTCAGCACAATTAGACACACTGAGAAGATAGCAGATAATCAGCACATACAAAAACATTTCAGACATAAATGCTTCATCCTGCCAGGCCCAAAATTACTATTTCACTGTGTTTTTTTTCAGTCGGGGGGGGGGAGGGCGTGAGGGGAAGAAAGAGAGAGAAAGAAAAAAAATTGATTATTTTCAGCTCGTCATACATCTCATTTGTAGTGGGTCAGACCTTCCCCATTCACAATTACCACTAGTTAATCTTATCAGAGAAAAATTCAATTACATTTATCAAGGTTATTCCATACACTCAAGTTATTGCCTCGGAAAAATCGGGTTTCAGTGTTAAGAATGTTGGCATTGTGTATGTGTATGGGGTTTGGCTTCCCCCCCCCCCCACCTTTAAAAAAAAAAAAAAAAAAAATAATTAAATCCTGCTTTTACACTGACGTTACTAATATATAGTTATAATAAAGTAATATTTGACAGCTTTGTAAAAGGGATCATTAATACATAGATTATGGAAGTTTAGGAGGGAGGCTCATAACTGTTAATAGACTTCAATTCTCAGCCTACACTGACATTTTAAAAAATCTAGTTTCAAATTTGATAACAGATTACCAGCTAGGCTGGGAGCCAGCCACCTGATTAAGGCAATTTAAATGCTTGCAAAGTGGTGAGATTAAAATCAAATAAGTGCCGATTTTTTCCCTGCTTCACTTATCTTTCCCTGGATTCGTTCCTTAACTACCAGGTGGCAGAGGACTCTGGGTAATTTTCCTCTGCGCCAATTACCCCAGGATGGTTTTTAGGGTGAAGCAGAATAATTACTGCACTATCAATCCAAAATGGGCTGCTTAATGTGTTTAAGAGAGATTTTGAGCCTTAGCGGGGAGGCTGCCTGAAGCGTGCTATGCTTGTGGTGCCAAAGCCCGCTCGGCCTGCTCGGGTAGTTAACTGTTCGCGGAGAAGGCAGCACACACCCAAGGTGAAAGAAAACAAGGAAAACTCCTGGGAAGCTGTGGGAAAGTTAATGAGCTGCTTCCAACGCGTGGCAGGCTGCAGTTGCAGGTGGCTGACAAAGCTAGGCAGGTTAAGAAAATAATATTTATCATCCAGCTGCCAGGACCATCTTTATCAAAAGTCTTCCTAAAATCCATACAACACGCAGAAAAATGGGTTTGAAACAACAACAACCAACCACGAAAAAGGTGCGGGGCAGGGGAGAAAAATGCAGTCAATGAAGCAGCGTATCCTTGATGGGTCATTTGCAAAGCTTTGTAGGGGAGCTGATCTGATATGAGGACACATTGATTTAATTTTTTTTTTTTTTCCTAAGTAGGAGGAAGGATGGGCTCACGATTACAGGATTACAGCGGAGGAGGGGAGGGCTAGGGCTGGCGTGGGCTCTGCCACGGGGCTTCGGCGTGCCTGGCTAGCACCAGCCCGCAGGTAAAGGTCTGCCGAGGGAGGGGGTTGCCCAGCCAGCCGAAGCCTGGCTCCCACTCGCTTCCACGCAGCTACCTCCGCCCATTGGGTTTAATTGGCGCTGCGCTGTAAAACGAGGTACTCTCCAGATGCTCCCCCCTGGAAACTCTTTAGATGGGAGCCAGCTACCCTCCCCCTAATCCTGGGACTGCTAGGGAAAAATTTGGCAGTGATTCCCCCGCTTTACAGCTTTCTCCCTGCGTAACACGGGGAAAGTAACACTTGGCTAAGGCACGGTATAAGAAATAACTCATTAATTATTGGTTCATTAAAGCATTTGAAGATCATTGGAGGAAAGGCAGTACAGAAAAGCTCAAGAGCGAGGTGAAGAAGCGTTCTGTTCTGTTATCAAACCGGTGTGCGGTGGGGGAGGGACGGAAGAGGGGAGCAGGGCTTAAGCTCTGCTGAGACTCTGAAATGACATTACTAAATAGTATACTGTAGCAGCCACAAATTAAGTATTATCTTCCATCTGGTGACTATGCACTGGATTTCTTTAATTATTATTATCTGAATATAAATTGTGAGTTTTAGCCAAGAATTCTGGAAGGTTGTCCTTAGAAACAGAGAGATAATTAAAAAAAAAATCATTATATTTGTGAAGGGGTTGCTGCTGTTGCTTGCCTTTCAGTGATTTGCTTACACAGTTTTCCATATGATCTCTACCTACTTGATGTACAGAGCCTTTTTATTATTTAATGAAAAATTGATCTGTGATTTTGCTTAGCAGATGGTTTGGATAATGCGCGTTAAAATGTTCCATTTTAAAGAGAAAGTCTCTATTCTGAAATTGTTTCAAGGTGCTGAGTGACCTCAAGTGGACTTCAAATATATGGAAAAATCACCAGATATTTCATGAAGATGATGATATCTCCAAGAAGTGCAGGGCAGGGGTGTGCATGTGCATCTGTGACTGGGGCTGTGTAGCTTATGGGTTCATATTCCAGTCCGATTTCCCATGCAAAACTGATTTACCTGTACACCCATCCTCTGCTGCCTTCCTCCAGTAGAGCAGTTGCACTCCCAGGAACTGGAGGAAGGGAGGAAAGGAGGAGCAGCTCCAGGATTTAGATGCCAATTTTTAAGCAGACCCTGTTTTAAATCACAGGAGCCTCACCTGCCACAGGAAACCTGTTCGTGTCCATCTCACCAGATGTGACAGTTTATGCAGAATTGTGTCTTGTAAGACACATGCAATCCATTTAAAGATTATCACATGAAACCATATTTACTTCAGAGGCCTGTAATAATTACACCTTCACTTGAAAAATCCCCAGGACTTTGGCTGCTGTGCCACAGATTTATACTCAAACATTTTCATTTGATGCGCAAAGTGTGAAGTACTCTTTAGTGGCAAGACAATTATCTGATTCTACTAATAAATGAATGCACTAGTAGTCATTTTTAATTGAACAATTATAGGATATTGCACTGTCAGTTGATTATAGAAGTCATTTCATAAATGTCAAAAATCTCTTTAAACGAATTATGGAGCTCCAAAATAACTCCGGCAATCAGCCAGCAATAACACAATAATCTGTTTACCCTGTTGTCAGGCAAACTACCGCCATTTTTTTTTCTTTTTGAGGGGGGACTGAATCTTAAGGATTATACTCCTGCTCAGGCTGCAGCAACTACCGAGACTTTGATTAATAGAGATTGTGAGTGTTGTCAAGTGCTCTGACATGTAATAAATGCGAGAAAAATTAAAGTTGCTTCAGAAAGACGTCAATAGCAAACAGGAGGACAGATCTCCTCTTTGAGCAAAGATGGTAGAAGCCTGAAAGGTGCTTCTAACATGTTCCTGTTTGCAGATGCTTCAGTTGGCTTCAATTTTTACTTTGGTGTTGAGCGCAAATACCTCTTTCTTTCTGTCGTTATGTGATAATCTATTTCCTCTCTTTTCCTCATTGTATGTACAAATGACAGGCTTGGACACAAAAACAGCCGGGTCTGCTTCTATCTATGAACATCTGTGTTCATGAACATCAGTCACACAAATGATGTTTTTTCTGCCTAGTCATACAAAGGAAGACAAGAATTTGGCTCACAGGTATTATGGATAAGGCATATTCTTCCCTGGTGGATTCATCCACTTTCTATCTTGGAGTAGGATAACAAATAATAGTCCCAAGAGCAATTTAGGTAGATCTGTAAGGATGGGTTCCAGCTGTATCAGAACTACTCTGGCTAGGGAAAGGTGAATGGAGAGCATCAAAATAAAGGAGGTTGAACTCCTGCTATGGAATAGACTTGACCCATCTTTTGTTTTCTGAGGAGAGGGGAGTATTTTAGACCTTTTGCTTTTTAATCAAAACAACGTGAGTGTGACTCATAGTTTTGCTAATATAAAAGGTTTTGAAATAAAATGCAGGTGAAATGTAATCAAAGGTATAATCAAAATAAATATATTTTGAAAAGTGTTCACTTTCTGGAGGTTTTAGGTGTGTAGGTGGGGCTGGGGGTTGTTTTGTTTCCCTGTTTTAAGTACTTAACTCCAGATACCTTTGGTCTGAATATATTTAACAGGATTCCATTGCTTGAAATAATTTCTGGAAATGTGATGCCCAGTTCTAAAGCTGGTCATCTCAAAATGAGTGATCTTGAAATAGTGGATCGTATTTTAGGGGTTGATGGTAATAGAATAGATGTACTGCTGGTATATGACAAAACCTTTAATCCCGTTTAATCCTTAGCAATATAGGAAAGATACCTGCAGCTTTGAGTCTGCTTTTTGGCATATTCATGTTTTCATATGTTGAAAACTGAAATCCACTGAAATCAAGCTCAGAGTGGAGATGACAAGAATAAGGGTTTTTTACTCATAAATGATGGTAGAAAAATCCAGTCTGGAGTCTGCATGACCTTATGATGCGTTAAGGGAGGTATCACCATAGGAGCAGAAGAACAGGGGCCCTCTGTATTGTCTGTGCCTCACAGAGTAATCCTCTGCCAGCCCTGCATGAGCTAGCACAGAGGGTAGTTTTGGGAATGGAGCCAGAAGCATTATGCAGATTCAGTGTCATAATCATCCTATGCAAGCTAGGTACGCCTGTGGCTGTGGCCATACTTCCAGCTCTGGAGTTGGCAGTAGCAATACCGGGGTATATTTTCATACTGACTTCTTATTCACATTTCCCATATGAGGACTGTTTGTTGGTATCAGATGCATAGACACTAATAGAAGATCTAAGGAAAAGTCAGTGTGTAGGACTTGTAGGAGTCTGCAACTGGTAAAAATGAATGCTATTGTTCAAGTGCAGAGTTTTATGTCGGCGGCACTGCAATGGTTTGGCATGCTGGGAGCTTGAAGTTCACCATACCTGGCCTTTTAGGCTGACTACTCTCCATATAATAAATCCAAATATTCTGTCCCTATTAATAGGGCAAGATGTGTACAGGAGAGATTACATCCCTATTTGCTGCATATTTCCTGCTGTTAGTGCACCTATGTTATAAAGAGTCACTATGCTGGCACCAAAGGATCGAATGGTCTGAAGCATTTGGTCAGACAAACAGAAAACTGAAAAGGAGTAGGAATAGACTGAGGTTCATAAGGAAATAGCAGATGATCAGTACTAATATTTATTTCACTTTCATTGTGAGGCACATTTATTTCACTTTCATTGTGAGGCTTTGGATTTACAGTTTAGGCAATTCCACACATTTAAGGGGAGCTGGATGGCATTTTGCATGATGAAGATGTGGCCCCAAAAACTGAGGGTCTGCTGCTTCCCTGACTTACACCTGTGACACCATGTATATCTTTGCCAGGTCTGTGCCAAACATGGATAGTTTGGCAGCTTTCTTGTGCATGCTTTGTTATGAATTTAACTGACTACATAAAGTGCAAGGCAGTCAAGAAGCAGCCTCTGACATTTTTAATTGGCATTGAATTTAAGTCATCATCAATTATTCTGCTTTAAAGGCAGCTTTATTCCTTAGAACTGTCATGCATGCTATTCAAAACTCTTGCAGGGATCCATCCCTAGTATCTGTCTTGGCTAGTAGGATTAAGCCCTTATGGCTAGTAGGTGGCTGAGACCTTACCATATGCTGCTGGTAGACAGCAGCAAAGCTTTACCCTGTGATAAGCATACTAAAAGCAATCTGTTGGGCTTTTTTTTTTTTCTTTTTTTTTCTTTTTTCTTTTTTTTTTGGAGGCATCGAGGAGGAGCAAGTGGTTAATTGGCATTCATATTATTAAACTAACTTGTAAATAATGTGATTCTCTCAGGAATCACATCAGTTGCACTGTGGGTAAGTCTAGATTTCAAAGGTGCCACCGTGCCTCATTCTGTGTTGACGGAATTGAACAGCATTAACCTTTTCACTTACACTAACAAAGACAAGTTAAGACAAGATGTGCTATGACTACTGCACATCTATGTTTTGTTTTTGCCCAGGGCCCTGTACAATTACCCAGCACTTCAGAGCTAATATTGGTTGGATGTTTACCTTCCCTCCCCTCCCCCTTCAATATTTCTACAAAACGAGGGCCTCATTGTTTGACCAAAAAATAACCAGTTACATAATAAATATATTCTCTTCTTTAAAAACAAACAAACAAAAAGGCTAAAAAGATATTCCAGGCACTTATAAAGAGATCTAGCAATGAAAAATACACACAGACTCTGCGGTACAGTTTAGCTAGCATTTTCTCAATACAAACCATTCTGCTGTCATTCTAAATTCCACGCTGCATACAATATGGTATTGATAGCAATGAAACACCATGCTGTGCATGTATCCCAGAAAATAAGGGGAAAAAAATGATCCACACAACTTACAGGCAAAGCAAGCTATTTAATTTATTTCTTTTAATATGAAGGCTCTTTACATGTATGTAACTAACTAGTTTGAATATTATCAGTATTATTCGATGTTAGCCTCAACTGTGGTACTGAAAAACCTAACACATCTACAAAATCTGTCTGATTCTGGTGGCTAGTTAACTGTAGCCTGACCTGAGACATTGCACCTTTTGAAATAATGGGTCTAAAAGTTAGAAAGTATACATATATGCAAGCTGCGGTGATTGCAGGGCTGATACTTTCAGGATATTCCTTAGCACCAAATTTTTTGGCTGCTATTTAATTAACTTTAGAAGCAAAAGCTTTTGGGGGTCACTGAAGAATAGCTGTCTCCCTGACTGACTTTTATCAGTTGCTCACTGTATACCTCTATAAAATTCAGCAGATTTACAGGGGGGATATTCACATAGCCTGTTGAGACCTGACTTGTTTGGCATATGTGAGATTGGTAACCGATTTTATCCTGGCTTCCACAGGACACTGTCTCTCACCATAGGCAGAGCGACACTTCTGATGAGCTTTCTTTCACTTAACTTTAGACATCTAGAAAGTAGGTGTCTATCTTGGAGCTATTGAAAGTTTCCTGCTGTGGACAACAGGCAGGAACACTGGTTCAGCTCATAGTAGTGCTGCCATCTACGATGCCATCCAGTTATATCATAAAAGAGTCTAATTTTTCTCTCGTGACCTATGGAAATTCCAAACAACTCTGATATAAATGTCTGTATTGTAAATATATCCCACCCCTTATTTCAACAATCCCAGGAGATTAAGCTTTGGAGAGTGAACATAATCTTGACCATTTGTGAATTAGCACAGTAAACCAAGAAATTATTCCTTAGATAACTATCAAAATATCACATCATAAAATCTTGCACTGAAGACAACAATGCACATACTACGGTTGATCATTCAATGCCTTTCATAAATGCTAGTGAATCTGCCAAAATCTGGAAATATGTAACATAGAGCTTATATTAAAAGCACCTAGATACAAAACCATTTTACCTGTAAGACTAAAAATACAAAATGTTCTTTCAACTGAGACATGGATCAACCTGTATGAATTTCTAGTATGGACTACAACCTATAGTCATGATGTATCGTGACTGTCATCTTAAAATTGGTCTAAATTTTAGTAGGTCTACAATGGTAAAAGTGAAGAGAAGAGAGATTGGCAATGGTGTAAGAGTAGATAAATGCAAGATATAGCCTTGGGTGGGTATCCCTCAGGAACTAATTTGTTCATTTGGTAGTCAGTTTTGCATGTAAACCTTAAACATGAATGTACACTGTTTTAATGTGCTGTGTAGATTCAGTCTTAAAATCATAATTAGTGGAGTTTATGCCTATGATATTTCTCCTTGCTATTCTATAATGTCTTTGCACAATTAAAAGTGTTCACTTAGCTGAGGTTGGGGGTTTTGTTTGGTTTCTTTAATTTTTTTTTAATTGTCTACAAAACAAATACATTTGGAAATAAATGTCATGGATTTCACATCATAGGGAATGGGGTATAGCCTTTAGTTTTTTGCGTGGTCGCAGAAGTCCCACATCTTAGACCCGTGCCAGGTGAATGACGTACTAAGGTTTGAAATCTGAGTCCAGGTTAGTTTTTGCTCTTTGTTTCATTGATGTTGGTTCATTAAGGACAGAGGACAAATTTCAGGTTTACACTGATATTACACCATTGAATGTGGCCTTTTCTCTCTAGCCAAGTCACTTTTGAGGCAAGTGGAGTGTGTGACTGAAGTGATGCAGCAAGTCTGTTTTATTCAATCCAAATGCTGGATTGTCTTTAAAGATCAGCATACCTAGAACTCTGAAAGGTGTTGGGTGTGTCCAGATATTATTCATGGCAGTAGGCTTTAGGGGCAGGAAGAAGATGCTTAAGTGAAAAAGGAGGAAAGAAGTCCTTAAATGGAATAACATTCTGTGATCTTGACTTTCCATGGCCTAAATCTCTGAGCTATCAAGATCCCATACATGTCACTGTTGATCTCAGGACAAGTGGAGTGTTGAGATGAGTTGAGGCTTCCTTGCTTTGGAGGTTTCCACCGTGCTTTCTACCACCATGGCAGAAAGAGATTGAAGTAATTTACAGGCCAGAAACTTGCTGTTATGTGGGTTTTTTTGTGGCTGTGGGCTAGAATAAAAATGTGATAAAGCAAAAGTAGTTCTGAAATGGTTGTTTTGGGTCTTTTTTGCTTGAAGATGCCACTTTAGGACTGACATCAAACTGCATTGCTTAGGAGGTAAGGAGGAAATTTTTGAGGTTACCTACAGGCATTTTAAGGTAATAGGTATTTAACTGTCATTCATTTTCTTAACTCTTTGAATTTTAAAGAGAGTTTTCCTCTAATAATTTGACATTTCTTCCCCTTTTTTATCATAACCATTGTACAGTAGAACTCTCGTTAATGAGGGATACAGAGTTCTATCTCCACTGACCCTTGTGTTTCTGGATTATTTAGATGAAATTCAACTTTCTTGATTCCAGCAAGCTGGTGATAGAATAACATGTTTAAATAAACACCTGATCAGTTCAGGTATGGATGTAGAATTGGATAGCATTCAGGAGGCAGACTGTTTTTTGTAGTGGGTGGTGAAAAAATTGACTGTCTTTCAGGAAATGGTGGGAGAATAGTCAAGAGGAGGAGGAAGGACTTGGACACTGGAAGGAGAAGCAAGGATTTAGTGCTAACAGTAAAAATGGCTGGAAGAACAAGAATTGAAAGCTGCAAGAACCAGTGAGAGAAACAGGTTAAAGGTAGACCATTAAAGTTAGATTACCTTATCAAGAGACACAATTATTTAAAGTAAAATGGACTTTACACTGTGTCAACTCCTGTAATGAATAAAAATAGAAAAGTGGAAGATAAATGAACAGGACTTAGGGAATCCAGACATTTTGGTCTGTCACGTCTGTGTTGTTTTCACCCTTCTAAAAAGAATCTGGTCTTGACAACTCTGAGAACAAGATTCAGTCCATCTAACTATAATTGTTTTTTAAGAGATCATCTGGCTTAAGAAAGTCCTCTAGTTTCCATGTATAATGAGTGCAGAAGCACCTCCATGAGGTTAATCTCCCGTATTCTAATTTCCCCATCCAGCTAATGATGTAATTAATTGTGTTCTTGAGTTGCCTGTTTCCTTCAACTTTAGAGAAAGTATAGACAAGTAACTTTAAATACCTAGAAGTTAGACATCTAAAGCCAGGTGAGTTGAATCCTGTCTTGAAAATCTGCATTATGGGTTAGATATGCAACTCAGTTAACCTGGGAGAGCTGATTTTCTGTCTGTAACAAAAATATTCAGCTCACATCTTTTGTTCCTGAATGTGTGATAACTTTGATTAAACTACCAGATTAAATTCTCCTGGTTTAGATTTTAAACTTGTTTGAAACAAGGTTAGATGGCATTTAAGTTCCATATCACTGTGTCTCTGGTAATGAAAATTAGTCTAATAGGCTAAGGTACCCATTATTCAGGCTAAATTAGCTTCCTGGGAGAGATCCCTATAAAGTAGCCATCATGATGAAGAATGTACCAATTAAACAAAGTAAACCAAGTTGATTATTGACATATTCTGAATTTCTTTTAAACCTTTTTCTCTTTACATCCTTTATGCTTCTGCCTGTCGCAGAAGATTGGACACTGTTGAATAGAGAGAAGGAAAAATAAATGTGGAAGGGAAAGGGAGGAATTGCCCCGTGTCTTGTTATTGCCATTGTTTTGACTATATATTGAATCATTCTTGAAAGAATATCCTTCTTTCTAGATCTTCCTTTGAGATCATACAGGTCATCCTCTTCCCCACTAGCTGCCATGGGGATGATATGTCCTGAATAAGGCAGCTGCTCATATGGAAAAATAATCAAACAGAAGTGTTTAATTTTGGGTTTTTTTTTTTAGCTAACTATTAGTGGGATTTAATACCTGGAAGAAGAGAAAACCAAAAGCCACTTGATGAGCTACCTTTTCACAGACAACAGATAGAGAAATATGAACATGTCCTGTTTCTGTTGCTGATATAGCAATTGCTGAGATTATGCTGATAATCTCAGAGGCTTTCTATTGATAGAATTTCTTCTGATTAAATGAGGAACTGGGATTTTGGAAGATCTGGATTGTATACTTAATCGAAGTTTCAGAGGATGACATCAGAAAGACACACTAGAACAAGTTTTTAGGAGCATCTTTCCCATTTTCAGAAGTCATTTGGTTTTAGAGGAGCTTTTGTTGCAGAGATGTAAAGCATCATTGTCTGGTAACAGCAGAATGAAAATTGTACAAGTGGCTTTGCTGCTCCAGGTCAAGTTCCACCTTCTTAGTTGTGATACATCTTCACTAGCAGTTTCAAACATATGCTGGGCTTTGCATTGTAATGGCTGAGGGACAAGTATATGTTTGTTTCTGCTGTGGATGTAGTATGCACCACTGAGAATTGAGGTTAACAGTAAGAAATTGCATCAATACATACTTATATCCATATATTTAGGCATTATTATTTTAAGCATACCTTGTACCAAGGCCAAGGTGACACGTCACAAAGGTGAATTAGCCATGACTTCCAGAAAAGCACAATTATTATTTTAGGCATGGTCCTCAGTGACTTAGGTGACACATCCTGTATCTCCATGTCATGTCTGTGAAATAGGAAAACAACACTTACCTACTTCTGAGAGATGTTTCAATGAATAGTTTTTGTGAAGCACAAGACTCCTGTGGAGTGAGTGCAAAGTATTACTCTATTTATTTTTATGAACTTTCTGTTTTACTGCAGTAGGAAAGCTTAAATTATCCACAGAGTTCTTGAGCACATTGAGGAAGCCAAAGATCCTGATTTTGCCCACTGTGCTCCTGGCAAAGAAAAGACCCACGGGAGACTCCTAAATGAAAAATATAAACAAAACCCTGAAGGTACTCAGATCCTTAGAAGATTAGATTTTTGAAAATATGTTCTTTATAAGATAAGTTAAATGCATTCTTTCTCTTATTTTTTCCCCTGGTTTGGTCACAGGTTGCTCCAGGCATCCAAATGGGGGTATTCAATCCCTTGCTCTATTGATCCTGACAGGGACACATGCTAAGGTGCCCTATCCTCCCTGAGGCCATCACTAACCGCAGATTTAACAGGTCCAGCGAGGAGAAGGAGAGGTTCCAGAGGCTGTCATTCAGCCTGGGATCCATACTTCACCCTTTCAATCTCATCTGCCTCTCTGTATATTTCATTATTGTCAAGGTGTGCGATACTTGATTTTCCAGTTGTACTGCAGAGCCCTTTCAGGGCTGGTAGTCTGCGGGGAGGAGGATTTAGTGAACATCTTGCAAGTGGGAGAATTACCCGTGAGACCAAGCAGTGCTCTTTGCATCACTCACATGGAGGAGGGACAAGAGAAAGAGTGGAAGTGTATTTTTGTGTATGAATTCTTCTTCCCAAGGTACTTTGGGATTTGGGCACATAAAAGATAAAGATAAGTGGTCTAAATATAATTTTTAGATTTGGACTGCGCAGAGACATTTTAGGTATTCTTCTTTTCCTTTTGCTGATACCAGCAATTTAGAATTCTGCTGTAACTCTTTGGTTTTAGATTTTTAGCTAAGTGGTAATCTCATTCTCTCACATCTGGATGTATATTGAGTCTTCCTTCTGCTTTATTTATTTATTTATTTTTTAAATTAAGAATGTTATATACTTGTAAACATTACCTTGATAAAACGGTAGTGCGGATCACTGCTTTTCTGTTAACTATGACCTTGGCTCCATGAGTCAGTGTGTTACTCTGGAGTTTTGTAACTTGGCGCTTTTAGTCAGTGTATGCAAAGGTACTTCCTATGAAATAAATCAAGGTTTATTTCATCAAGGTTTTCATTTCTTAAAAGATCTCAAAGCCCTTTACAAATTAATACACAGGTTTCAGGAATGTGTATACTGTCTGTACGGAGCACTGAAGTAGAGTATGAACAGTATATCTAATGCATAGCTTTATTTGCCTTAGTATTTCTAATTAGCTTTTCACTGATGTAGGACATAAAGGCAAAATTAGTATTGGAGATGAAAACAAAGGAGGTGGAAATGGAACTCAGGGGGAAATTATATTATGTGGCTGGGCCTACCTGGGAGTGTGTCACCACCATCAGTCTCTTGCTACTCCCCATTTTCCCTGCTGCTCCAACTCCTCCCTTGTCCTTAGCAGGCGATTTGCCACTTCCCTTAAGCTGGCTCTTGTCTATTAAACCAATGGCCATGTAATGTCTTTTATATCAGGTGAACAAGCCAGGCCAGTTCACTGAGGGCGAGAAGGAGATTTTGGGATTTTAGGAGGAAGGGTGGGGGGGAGTTAGGAGCACATGGCTAGGGTCAGTGTAGGCGTGGGATAAATGATGCAGGTGGGTGTAAAGGGTGGGAAATCCCCTACCCAGTTTTCACAGCAGAAGTCGCTGAAGTGTCTAAATGTTGGATAAGAATGCACAAAGAAAAATGGGCTTTGATTTGGTCCCAAATGCTTATATTTCACGTTTCTCTGCTTCTCAGATTGTTACAGACTGATATGGCTGTGAAATTTATCTTCCATTCTTCCCATCTACAAACAATGCCTCCTACTGCTCGTGCTTTCCCGCCTACCTCTGGACAATATAATCTTTTCAGAAGACTTGTACTCAAGTGTCACCTCAAGCAATTGAGTGATTACTCAACCACGGAAAAAAACAGAGAATCTAAAGCAACTAAATGCAACTCGGGTGAATACCTTAAAATTAGCAGTTATGTGCTTACCTACAGTTATGCAATGGACGATGCCAACTAACACTTTACAGATTGTTGATTTACATCAACCTCTCCTGCTTTTTCTCTGGCCTCTGCTCCTTCTTTTCAGCCTCTTCCCAGTGCACATCAGGAGAAATGTGTTGTTGCTGCTGGTACCTTGTGCCATGTACTGTAAAATGCAGAACACAGGAGTAGTAGGATGGGTGCTGGCTGTATGCTCCCTGACCCTTTGAACTCAACCCACTATGAATACAGCGCTTAGTTGAAGAGGAATGGTAGTCAAACACTAGCTACTCTGCAACAGTAAACAGTGTTTACAGGGAACTTGTCATTGTTTAATAGCATCCGTGATGGTTTTGCTGCCCTTGACATACTTCCACGCTTGAACGGCAACAAATTGTGTTACACACTTAATTTGTGCAACAGCCTCCTCTGTCACCAACCAGCTGGATCACAGTGGATCATAGCTGTGGCTGCAGCTCTGAGTACCATATCACATTGGGTTTTTTTGTCCTGACCATTCTCTTATGGGCTGTGGTGCTAAAGCTTTGGTTCCATGTTCATTAATAGTCATTAACAGGGCTGTGTGATCTACTGCAACATCTTGTACTTACAGGACAGATTAAATGTCTTTTATGGGCGTCAGTGGAATGGGACAGCTGATTGAGAGTTCATACCGTCTTCAAGATTCTATTCAGGGTTTATGTTGTCTTTATGTTGTTGGACAATTGATACCTAGTCCAGTGTGAAGTTAGAGATGAGGACAGATGATGCATAGCCTAGTCCAATGCCTACTACTAAAAAATTAAGCCATTAAGACATTTTCATTACGTTTGATTGGGCAGTGTGAGCTTATACAAGATCAGTGGTTTGTGTTGTGTGGTCTCAGATATTTTGACCTGTTACAAAGAAGACCTAAAGCTGCATGCAGGTTGTTGTCACACTGTGGCCTTAAAAAGCATATACTTTCAATCTTCTCTGAAGTCTTGGGAAGCAATCTACTCAGCACTCCTCAGGATGAGCCCCCATGTCTCCTTCTGGAAATAATGCTTACCTGCTCCATGGGGATCTGTAGGAGTAAACTGATTACTCATTTATTCAGTGTTTGTACAGCACTTTGAAGATAAAAAAGCTGTGCTATGATTGTAAGTGCTATTCGCCATGTTACACTTCCTATGTAATTATTTTTTTTTTCTGTGAGATTCTTAGATATATTTTAATCTTTCTAATTGATACTACATGCCACAGAACATTATTCTATCTCCAGCTAAACAGGGTACTGTAGAAGTGTTGGGAATGAAATTGATCTATCTGCTGCGTTATCCACTCTGCGCTCTTACGATATTTTCGCGAACTGCTTTCATCAAGCTAGTAAGGATTTGTCAAGGTGTTTACCTGTTGGGAATCTCAACATGATTTCTTGAGGGTGCAATCTGGGGCTGAGTTATGTGTTCTCCTCTTCTGCTCTTCTAACTATTCGTACATCAAAGTCTCCACCATTGTAATTCTTTTTGGCCTGCTCTTTATTCAGCAGTTGCTGTACAAAACAAATGTATGTTGTGCTCAGAGAATACTGTATATCATATACATTTATCCACCCAATGAAATGAATGCATTCAGTGCACATAAGCAGAAATGTCTTGTTGGGGAAAGCTAGTGGTAGCTTGTGCCTCATGCTGCAGAATGCAGTATAAGGAGTAGTGTATTGGTGGTGGAAGACAAAATTAAGCAATGGAAATTTTGGATGAGTATCAGGAAATATTTCTTAATACTGAGTTCAGGCAGTGGAACAGTCTCCCAAGGAACATGATGGAAAGCCCATTGCCCGTGTCAATTAAAACTAGACTAGTTTTAGAACTGGGGAATATACTGTAGGGAACAATCCTGCCCAAGTCTAGATGACCTAATAACTCTTTTCCATCTGTAATACTTCTGCCTGAGTTTCAGAGTTATGCATTGCAATATGATTTCATCCTGACTGAGAAAGACTGAAATACTTTTTCTTTCATGTAGGATTTTTTCACACTATCCAGAATTTTCATACCCACTGAAAACTAGTAGGGGAAAAGAAAGCAGAACCAGGTCTACACACGCAGTACTCTTAAACCACTGCTCAGGCAAGAAGCTACCCCACTCTGTTTCCTCCTGCTTTCACAGGGTGGTTGCAAAAAGCAACCCCAGACGTCACTCCCGCGGGTGACAACCTGAAACAGCCCAGACCTCTCAGACACCCTAGGCAGGGCAGAGGAACGTTTTGGAGACAGAGATCCTCTCTTTAAGCAGCAGTCCCAAGATTTGTCTTTCTGTTGAACACTGTTGATTCCTGTCTCATCTGTACCTGCAGTCATTGTTGGGGAGCCATGGCTGATAAGAAGGTGCAAAACATGAAGTGTGCACTGATGTGCAATTTTCGGGGGGGGG
>NW_009647222.1:3751298-3761307 GCF_000708025.1 Charadrius vociferus
GGGGGGGGTGGGGAGTAAAATCACATTTTAGATATCTTTCCTGCAAGAGCCCTGGCAAAGCTCTAACATGACATTATTTTGAAGTACAAAGAGGCATTGAGAATAATCAGTGATGCATCACAGAAAGGCCCATTTGTTTCCATTTAACAGGGAAAAGGTTAGAGTAGTACATCATCTTGCTGCTTCCATTCTGTGCATTTAAGAAACGGTCTGTCCAGCTACTAATTGAGAAGTGAATTTGTATACAGAGAAACCAGTTTAGTAGTGTCAGTAAAGGAATCAGTAATTTTTCCACTAATGAGATGCCGCATTGGTAAAATAAACCCCTATCAAATGGAGACATATTGTCTATCTGCTCCTTAAAGATTTCTTGACTGTGAAATATGAACACCCGGCTTTTCCTTGCTTCTCTTTCCTCCTGTTGGCTTTTTTTTGTGGCATGCTGAAGCTGAGGGGAAACTTGTGGTAGCATCCGACCTTCTTTCATGGGTCTAACACACCATAAAATAGACGTCGTTCTGTAAAGACCTCCTTAATCTCCCAGCAAAGTCAACAGGAGTTTGGCCATAAACTTTGTGGACAGCATATTGATACCTAAGGCTTGTAGACTCACAATATGGGCAGGAGGTCATACGGGCTACAAATCTGAGTCCAAGTTTCAATTTCTGAAAGTTTGCATCCAAAATTTGTAGCCTGGCAAATTTCTGCAAACAATTTTTCTGTAAAACAATATTCTACCCAGATCTGTTACCAGTCTCACTCAGTTTGTTCCTCCTTAATATGTTGTTTACAACCTGCTTCTTCAATATTAGCTTGAATCAGCTTTTTTGAACATTTGCTTACACTTAATTTGGCTTTCTCTTTTTGACTTTTCTCTTGTCCCTGATCTCATTTTTTCATCCGCGTGACTCCATTTCTATTTGCATATATGCTGCTATGAAAAAGATAAACTAACTAATGGTGCCAGCCCTCCAGCAAGGACTTTGAGGGACTTTCTTGTCTCTCTGACTAATTCCTTTTGTGGCCTTGGGAAAGTCACTTATCTTGTCTTTCTCGGTTTTCCCATATGAAAAATGGAGGTAACAATGTACACTGACATCCAAGAGTTCCTGTTTGTGTTGCACTAAAGTCAGCCATATCCAAATACAGATTTACTCTATGTGAGCTAATTAAAACCTAAGATGTGATATTGTGGATTAATTTTAGCCTCTGTGGTCAGTGCTGACTACATCATTGAGGGGAAAAATTATGAATTAAACTGAAGAGCTGGAAAAGTATTAACTTCTTTTTGAAATTAATCGTTGTGTTATTTATTGTCATTTATTTTGTAATTATTGCTTGGGAAATAAAAAAAATAAAAAGATCTATCACTGCTCTGTGCCAGTTCTAACTGCAGCTGCGGATTTAGAGACGAAATTCAGGCTTCAGCCTTTCCCTGGGGCTGATGGACTTCTCCTTTCAAAGTAGGACACTTCTATCTGATGGCATTAACCATAAAATCCCCCATTTCAAGTCTATGATATCCTGAAGGACAACGGCTCATTTCATTTCTTATCAAGAAATCGGGCAGATCAGTCATATTTCCCGAATCAAATGACATTTTCAGAAAATTCATTTGAACCAAAAATGAGGTTTCCTCTCCACAGACTCCAATTAGTTTAAAAGTGGTTTTCTGATGAAAATTCTTGAAATAACTGAGCTGTATAAAGAAAAATCTATATCTATATATGTATGTATATAGATATATGTACACATGCAGTCGCTGTGAAAGCCATAGCCAGAGTACCCTATCAAGCAGTATAAATCTTTAATTTTGGTGATCAGCAGTAACGGTGAAATACCTTAAGATCTCTCCTTGCTTCCTCCTCATTTTTCTTCCTCTCATCCCATCACTCTGGCTATTCCAGTGGGAGTGCGCGCACTCATTTGCTCCCTAAGTACACAAAATTAGCTGCTTATCTGTTGATCTTCTTACATGATCCTTTAAAAATCCTTTCTCTGTATGTGTGTCCAAGGCCGCTTTTGCCTTCAGAGGAAGCCCAGACAAGCCAATCCTCAGCCTTTCCCTTACCCGCTCACAGGGGGCCTGGGCCTAATTAAATTGCTCTCAAAGACAAGAAGGGATGAATTTCCTTCTTTCCATCTCCCTTGTCACCCATTTAACTCAGCTGAGATCTGTTCATTCCTTTTTAGTTATGTTAAAATGGAAAGGGGGGAGCTTGGATTGAGGGGGACATGCGAGGAAGGGGGAGGAAAGTAGGGGAGGAGGAGGAAGAGGAGGAGGAGGAGGCGGTGTGTGGATTGTGCTGCAGAGGTGCAGCGTCCCAGGCACAAACAAAGGAGCAAAACCTGAGTAAATGGGAGGTGAGCAGAAGAGAGACAGTGCCAGAACAGCGGCTGGGTTTCTCTGGCTGGGGCATCCTCTGGTTTTGTTTACTGTCCATTTCTATACTCAAACTGAAGAAAAATGTGACCTTAAGAAGACAAGAAAATATCTATGTACATTTCTGCGTATTTATGCACTCTTTCAGAGAGATGCTTGCTCCTTCCCCCACCCCTCCCAAGACCTTTCTCTGATGAACGAGGAGGCTTGGGAAATTAGGATGACCCTCACCTGCTGGTGTGGCATCGCCCAGGAGGGGCAGAGGTGGCTGCTTTGGCTCATCTGTGGTCGGTGGCCCCAGGAGGGCAATGGGGAGAGCTGATGCCGCGTGGCCGCTGCAGTGGAGGTGCCTGTGGCTGGGGAAGGACAGCCCCAGCACTGCCAACGTCAGGGTCCCCACGCAAGCTGGAGCCTGGCAAAGGCCTAGGGAGAGCTGAGCAATTAGCCTTTGAAGGTCATCCAAAGTTGTTGGGTTTTTTTCCTTTTTGTTTTTCTTTTCCCTTCCTCTCCCCCCCTTCTTCTCTCCTCTCAGTGCTGTTTCCTCCTCCTCCATCACCCAAACCCCAAACACATCTGAGGAAGCCGTTCAATTAAATCTCTCCAGGCTCCAGCTGGCTCCTGAGTGAAAGGTCAGCGGCGTCCGGGAGGGAGAGACGCGTGCGAGGAGGAGCTGGAGCCGGTGCTGCTACTGCAGCCGCCTCCGTCTTCCCCTCTCATCCCTCCCTCCCTCCCTCCCTTCCTCCCCTCGCCTCCCCTCTTTAATGATACCCAATGGTCAATCACTCCCCAGCAGAGAGAGAGATGCCCTGAAGCATCATTGTGGTCGGGAGCGATCGATCAGGTTTTTAAAAAAAAGATGATAATGATAACCCGTGGACATAATGTCAGCGAGTTTGCGGTGCCTCTTGGAGGCCGCACGCACTCTGTCTGCCAGTGCCGAGGAGAGGCTTGGAGGGGCCCGAGAAAGCCTCTTCCCCCCACTGAGCCCACTTAGCCCTGCCTTAAAGACAGCTAATTAGACCGAGGGCTGCTATGTCTGCTTACACCGGTGGGGGAGAGCGGGAGCGAGAAGGGCCTCGCACCAATGGCAAGCAGGACTAGAGCAACCTTTGTTTTAAAGAGGCTTCAAGTTAACTGGAGGTAATCATACAGAGACACGGCTATAAATAATACATACCTGCGCTACGCGACCTGGATGCAGGCCCTCATAAGAATACTGTGGTATGCGATGGTGATCCACTGCCTGCTACCCCGTGCGCTCTTTGGGGCCTTTATTTTAAGACAGATTAGTGCTTTGTATTGCCAGGCAGATAGAGGTAATCACAGTCCCACGCCTGTGACGGAGATCTGAAAATCACCGGGAGGTACTTATCAACATGCGATCTGAGCGCTGGTGGATGTGTACAGACCTTTTAAAATTCTATTAGTATATGTCTGAGTAGATTGCGGTAAAAATACAAACAGTTTTCTAAAGAAAAACTGTCAGTCTCTCTTCCTAAATCTCCTACCCTGCAGCCTAAGCATGGACTTCTGTTTTTAAGGATAAATGTGATTTGTCTTTTAACTGTTGAGATTACACACTCACCGGAAGGACTGCAGACCCTGCTTGGAAGAGGAAATCTTCCCTTTATCCCAGTGTACACTTTATCAGAAAAATAATAATCAAACCTGGGGGCCCTCTGTCTCTTCCTTCCATTGAGGAGATATAGGACAAATAACTCCGTAGCAATAATTTCCCATTCCAACACACAGATTTTTTTTTGTTGTCACGTTATTTTCTGCATCATTTGATGAACAAAACTACATTTTCCTCTGCACCTATTAAACTATTTGATGATGCCTTTTATTTTGCACTATAATTGGGAAAGCAATCATGTGATAAAATGTAAGTTTGTTGTGAAATAAAATAAGCGATGTTGAAAACATCCAAATTATATTGTCCGAGAAAGTTTCTCAGATGTTCTGTTCATTTAGAGAAATGATACTATTACTACTTTTAATTTTTTTATACTTTGGGGAAGAAATCTTTGAGTATTAGAAGATGTTTGTAACAGACATAACACCAATGACTCATGATTCTGCCATTACCTCTCTCTTGCAGTATGAAAAATGCGGGTAGAGAGTGTTAAAATAGCCATGATCTGAAATAGGACATTTGTCTCATTCCTTTCTTGGGCAGCTGGTTTGTGTATGTGAAATTTGGATCTGTATGTATGATTGAGCTAGTACAAAAAAGCTGCCAGGAGTACGCATTAACTGAAAACTTTGTGTAGGCTTTAAGACAAACATGCAGAACAACATTTGATGCCATTTGGTATTCTGCGCTAAAGAATCACTAAACGCCCACATGGATTTTCTTAATAAAACACTTTTCTTTTTAATTAAAAACAGAGGCATAATTTCAGAGAAGGAGCTGAAAATGGGTCTGACCACTTTGAAAGCCAGCAGACAATACACAGCAACTTTGTCCTGTATTTGGCCTCATTAGAAATGCAGGTTTCATCTAAAACAGTGGTTGCAACAATTAATTGTATTTTATTGTTCCCAAGCCAGTCAATCAACCTGAAACCCTACAACTTTGTAACCATGCAAGATCAGAGTGTACATAGGAAGCGTGTATGGGATTCATTTATTCTTTAATGTGTTGAAATCAAGTACTGCACTAACCATGATGAGGCACCAATAGGCTAGGCTTAATTTCTGGATAAAATGTTATAATCTCATTTTTCTATAGGGACAAAAGCCTTTTTCATACCCGGGAACCAGTTAGCTGTGAATAATGATGTTGTACATAAGGTCAATGATGACATAGCTTTTAACCATTAGTGACAGTCTATCATGTGAAAGTCCATTCCAGGGAGATTCCTTGGAGCGAGAAGCTCCACCCCCCCACCACTAAAAAGGGGGAAAATTAAGTGTTTGGGAAAGTGTAGGTAACCTGTTAAAGAACAGGATTTTTCTACTTAATAAGGTTTGTAGAACTGCAGGTGAGGTGAAAAGCATCATTCCCTTCTCCTGCCCCCTCCCTCATTCCCCAGACCTTCTCCGTGAAGAGTTGCTAGATGATGATAGTTTTAGGGGCTGACCTGCTGGAGAACAGCTCTGTGGAAAGGGGCCTGTGAGTCTTGGTGGACAACAGGCTGGCCATGAGCCAGCAATGTGCCCTTGTGGCCAAGAAGGCCAATGGTGTTCTGGGGTGCATCAACAAGAGTGTGGCCATCAGGTCAAGGGAGGTTATCCTCCCCCTCTGCTCTGCCCTGGTGAGCCCACATCTGGAGTACTGTGTCCAGTTCTGGGCTCCCCGGTTCAGGAAGGACAGGTAACTGCTGGAGAAGGTACAGCAAAAGGCTACTAAGATGATTAGGGAACCGGAGCATCTTTGTTATGAGGAAAGGCTGAGGGACTCGGGTCTTTTTAGTCTAGAGAAAAGAAAACTGAGGGGGAATCTTATCAATGTTTATAAATACTTAAAGGGAGGGTGCCAGGTGGATGGGAACAGTCTTTTCTCAGTAGTGCCCAGTTATAGAACAAGGGTTAATGGGCACAAACTTGAACATAGGTAGTTCCATCTAAATATAAAGAGGGACTTCTTTACTTTGAGGGTGGCAGAGCACTGGCACAGGCTGCCCAGAGAGGTTGTGGCGTCTCCCACACTGAAGACCTTCAAAACCTGCCTGGACGCTGTCCTTTGCAACCTGTTGTAGGCGACCCTGCTCTGGCAGGGGGGGTTGGACTAGATGATCTCCAGAGGTCCCTTAAAACACTGACCATTCTGTGATGGTGAGCCACGCACAGGTTAAAAGGGTTAAAGTGTTCTGGTCTTCCAGTTCAGTGCTGTGGGTTCAGGCTTAGTTTTTGGTCTTGAATCTCCTGCTAACTTCATGTATCTTGTAAAACAGGGAGGGTAACTTTAACCTTCCTCAGATCCTTCTACTATCCTCCAGCTCATTTTTGCTGTTAATGAACTTTGAAATCTACAGATGGTAAAATCTTAAGGCCTTATCCAAAGGCTACTGAACAACTTCCATTGGGCTCTGCTTCAATGTACTCCTACTAATATTTTATTATCAAAACTATATGTAGAAATGTAAGCATATTTTTCTTCCATAGCCATAGTCTTCCAGATTAATCCCATTTGCTACAGCCAAACTACTAGACCATGGAGCAAAATACCACAAGCAGCCACTGACTCCCCATTAAGCTTTTGAATACCAAGCACTACCAGATACTACTGAATTATTTCATGGACTAACTCCCTTTAGCAATACGAAGTAACAGGTTAGTTACTCTGATACCATCCCATTAGACACAACTGCTGTAACCAGAAGTATGAAATCTTCAGGTGTGTTTTTGTGTTAAAATAAACAACAACAAACATATGAAGCCATATGCTGCAAATTAAATATTTGAGGATGAAAGGTTCCTCTTTTAAATACTTTTGAAAGCTTCCTATCCAACACCATGTGTAGGATTTTGCACTCTTCTCTTCGTGAAACTACGTTACTAGTGGCTGTTGCAATAATAAATAAATTCAAACACCTCTGATTATGGCTTCTTTGTAGATTTTTTTTTTTTACTACTTTGTTTCTGCTCTCCTGAGCTGAAAAGTGCATTTTGTAGACTAACATCTAAAGCACTTTTCTCTTTCCTGCTTTATTAATACCTCCTGTTTTATCCCATGTTATCTTTAGACCCTTCAGCACTGTCCAACACACTGTTTAGTTTCAGAGAAATAAGAGGGTATGAAGTAATGTGTGAGGACATTTTGATTCTGTTTGGCTACAAACCATCCCAGGAAAAAATGAATTAACCTTACCACTGGTACAAAATTTTCTATGCATTGAATTTGCAAATTATTCACCCAAATATTGAATTGAGTACTCACTGTCTGAACAGATAACAGATGTTCAACCCTAAAATGTAGGGCTTTTTGTCATTAAAAGTCATTTTAATACTGCATTGCTTACACAGTATAACACAAGTGATGCAGAGATATGTCATACTTAATGCAGAAAGAGCTAAAAAAGTGTAGTTGTAAGTGTGACTTCACTGTGTTTTATATTTATTTCCTCTGGGTGATTCTGTGTCAGATTTACTAAGATTTAAAACCAGAGCCTCTCTGCTAAATGCCAGGGCTGTAAAAAACAAAACAAAGCAAATACCAACACCCTCCTAATATCCTCCAAAACCCCCAAACCACCTAAAAAAGAAAATCCTATTGTAGTTTCTGTCATTTACATTATTGACAGACTTCAAAATTATGTTTGTCACTGATCTTTCTAATAACATTTAGTCTTTAAAATTTAGGAAGTACTTTTGATTATAGTAAGACATAAAGTACATAGTGCAAGCTTTTGCATGGTTTCAGTAGGATTGCATGTGGAGTTTGCTATATATTAAGGACAAGGATGCCAGAATCTGAGCCAGTCTGATGTGTTTGGTAATATTATTCCAGTTGTTAGGCAGCAGTGATATTTTAGAAAAAAAGAAGTCCCACCTCAGATCACACTGATTGAGCTAAGTGATGTATTCGCACATTTGTCTGCTTCTGTGATCACCTTCTGTGAACCCATTTGTCCTAACAAGCTAAGTATTATTGGATTGGGTCATAACTTGAAAAGTTCCTTAAAAAAAAAAAAGTTAAACAGAAAAAAATACAAAACCCAAAACAAAACACCAAACACATCCATTACTGAGCTGTAGATGAGCGTTTCTAGAAATCAGCCCCCTGCTGTAGCCCAAGGACTGTGAAGTGTGGTCGTTGCATCCCTGTCAGCATCGGCTTATTGCCCTGGTATGGATACTGTGCCAATGGGTCCTTAAGCTCTGGAGAGGGCCACTTGCAGCAGTAATCTTCAAACTGCAGGTATCCTGTTCATACTTCAGTCTGTCTGGAAATATCAGGCTTTCACCTTTTTTTGAGAGTTAAAGGTGTCGTAACCACTCTCTCTCGGTCTCTGCTGCCTAATTCAATGCTAAGTAAAGTATGTTTGTACGTTTACAGTTCCATATATAAATGATCATTGCATTAAGCATTTATAGCAAATTTTACTCTTTAAGGTTCCCAAACCACTTTAAGAATTTAAAACCAATGTAAATGATAAAAAGGGATAGATCTGGTTGAACTACTTATAATGAATAATTAATTTGACAAATCTATTTCTTTTTTCCTATTTGCAAATTATCCAAGTGCAGACTTGAATTCTTTTGTTCATCAGTTGAAGTTATTTGATTAATAGTTTAGGCAAAGAATTTCAGTCTATGGATTGCCTGCAAGCTGTTTCACATGGCAATTATGTCATACATTATCTATTTATAATTGATCATTTTACCTGCAAGACAATGACCTGCTGTAAATGAAGTGGTTTTATTTCTCCATTTTGTTTGACTAACTTTCAGAAGTCACTTTTGAATTAACATTCATAAAGAGAACTATAGTGTAGTTCAGACCAGAAGAACCTTGAAAAAGCCCATGCAAGGATCCTTAGCACGACAATAAAATGTAGTCTTTCTTGACAGCTTTCTTGATACCATACTAGGAAAAACCTGCAGGACATTTCAGGGGAATAGGAGGACAACTGACAATTTTCTGTTTTTCTAGATCAAAGATGAAGAATTTGAAGTCCAGCCTAGGTGAGATTTAAGTTAGCAGGTTGTAGGCTCGTACTAATACCTTGTCAGGTATCATCTGACAGGCTGTTGACAGTTTCTTACCAGAGGGATGGGAAACTGATTCTGTTGACCGTCTCAGTAAAATCCATACCAGCCAATGAAAAACTGCCCGAGGGGCCTTAAACAAAGCATGGAGTTGAGTAATTATAAATGGAAATATTGTCAAATATATACTTGTGTCTCTGCACCTATCTGTGTGTGGATTATACCAGGATACCAGACATGCAACAGACATGCAAGTGATAATGGCCATATTACATTGTAAAAGAATCACTAAACTAATGGTCAAGCATCTTGGTAATAAGTGGATGGAGACAGTATTCATATATGAGAAGAAATGTCATATAGTGAATATTTCTGAAACTTGGTAAGATGTCATAGTGCTGAAATCTCACTGAAAGTGGTTTAATTTTTTAATCCTCTTAATAAATTAGGAAGAGGGATTGGAAACAGACTATTGCATCAAATACAATGTCGCATGTTGAAGAGTCAAAAATAATTGAGTAACAGGAACTCAGTACTTATGAGTCAAAATATAACTACAGATAGGATATCTGTGTACATTATAGAGAAAAAGCAACCTCGTAGTCAGTGGGATGAGCTGCTCTTTCAACATCTTTCAAACAGTGCGGGGAGAAAAAAATCCTCTACTATCATAGTAGAATTTAAACTGGGGAATATTTGCTGAGATTTTGTTTTGCCAGCATCAGGATTCCATAGAGCTTCTAAAAATAATAGCAGATAATCTCAGAGTGTAGAAATTCATCTTTCATACAGAAGCTCAAAACTGACCATCATTCTGATGGCCAAAGAGATAAATATTGCCCACCAGTGACCATTAAACAGGAAGAAGAGTTAAGGACAAGTGATCACAACCTGCTTATATTTACTTTATGAATCTGAGCTGTATATAACACCAAGTAGGCATACTTAGATGTTTTAGAAGGCCAATTT
>NW_009647222.1:3761341-3787915 GCF_000708025.1 Charadrius vociferus
TGTTCAAGGACACAAACTGGCACACAAAAATGTCCAGTAGTCAAAATACCCTGATTAAAACACATGAAGGTACTGTAAAAACGTAAAATATCAATGTATCAAGAATAGAAAAGAGAGAGTGAGTTATATACTGAGACTCATAAGTAACTGATAAAAGAAATTAACAACTCGGTTAAACATCAATGGCCAATATGGTTAAAAACAACAAGAAGGCAATTTAAAAACATTTTAGCATCAAAAAGAATCTTAGGTCAGATATAGTTCCACTGAAGATGCAGATGGTGGAAATCATAAATAATGATGCAAAAAAGGCAGAAATGTTTAATAAATATTTCTGTTCTGCACTTGGAATGAAACAGGAGGATGTATCCATCCCATATGATGTTGTGCATGGAAATGAAAGTTTGCCATCTGTAACAAAGAAAGAGGTAAGGCAGCAGCTGCTAAAATTGAATATATTCATATCAACAGACTTAGATTATTTTAGACCCAAGAGTCTCAAAAGAACTAGCTAAGAAGCTAAATTTGGCCAGCTTATCAAAATGTAGAAAATGGAGGTATCGGTCCTGCCCTGTTATCTTGTAGGCACCTAACTTCCATACTGTGGGAAACTAGCGGAAATACTTCTCCCCACCACACAACAGAAAACAAATATCACTGAACAAACATAAAACCTTTTTTATCTCTACTTATAGCCTACAGTACTCCTTAGGCTGATACTAACATGTTGCTGTCAATGGTCTTTACTGTATTTTAGGATTTCTCCAAATTACTTTCCTTAGGAATGTATACCATGTTTTTTAAAAGCAAGCAAACAAACAAGGGCCCCAAGCAATCTATAGAAACTTGCACTACACAGAATTAAAAAGTCACATTAAACAGATTAAACACCGCCTTAGTGACAGATCTTGATGTGTTGTTGTTAATGAAGAAACATCAGCAAGTTACAGCATTGCTGGTGGTGCTGACCATGGATCAAGGTTTGACCCAATACCGTTCAATATTTTTGCCGACCATTTAGATAAGGGGTTGGTGAACACAGAATTGGATAACGCACACCAATGAGAAAGATGGGCTGCTTTTATAAGCTGATTTGAATCGCCTGGTTAGTAGTCAAGAATCAGCAAAATATATTTAAAGGCAGCTAAGAACAAAGTAATACATATAGGAGGAACACTTAGGCACACTACCTCTGAAAACAGTGACTCAGAAAAGGACTTTGGTGGGTACTCAGAAATTGTTACCACAACGTGAGCTCTCACTCTCATTCATCCTTAGGTGGATAAAAGGGAAGATTACAACCAGGAACAAGGAGCTAAGCCTCATTTCTACACCTCATGCTGGAAAGACCAAGTCCATCTTTTGGACCTGTCCTTTAGGAAGAATATGGAAATAAATACCAGGACAAAGCAGAAAGGAGGGCCACTGCATTCTTCTAGATACTGGCAAATGAACCTCGGGTTGTGACGGACCTTACAGGTCCATGTGTGTATTTATGAGAACAGATATAGAAGAGACCTGACAGATGAGGTTTTTTGTCTTTTGCAGATGTATTCAACAAATTCTACCTTGCAAAAGATGTAGCTTTCTATAATTAAATACTAGAAGAGTTTTTTGAAGGAGGTAATAGACTCACCATAGGTTGGCATCCTTAAAATAAGATCAGATATCTCTCTAAAAGAGGCATTATGTAAAAAATTCTATTACCTATGCACACCAATGGTCAGACTTGATTATGACAGTGAGTTTTTTCTAATCTGTGCATTTATAAATCTGTGAAAAGAAAAAAATAATTGTGAAAATGTTTGTGGACTAAAAACATAGCAAAAATATTGATCTTTCTATTGGGGAAATCCTTAGAGGAATTCTTTGCGATGCTGTCAAAGGGGCCTGATTTTACCACTAAAATGCAGCAGTTCTTTGGTAGAATTCAGCAGCTGTGGACTCTGCAGCACCTGTGAAGTTGGAATTGGGAAAGATAGATTCATCTTAAACCAAAGGCAAAAGAGAGATGACAGAACGGATATGGTTGACATATGGGTAGGGCATGGGATGATTTTAGTAAAATTGCAATGAGGGTTTGAAATAATAAGTAATTGGAAAGGTTTTAGCTATGTTTAGTATATCTTTTTGAGATTATACAGTGCATTGAGAAAGAAGTGACTGCTTCATTGTTTAAACTGAATACATTTTATGGTTGAAAAGCATAAGCTTGTTTGCTAGGATGGAAGGTACTTCATGTAGATGCTTCTGTTAGCAGAAGGCTCATAAAAACTTATACAAATTACTGTATCTGATGTTACTGGAAAGTAACAGCACCATCTACAAAATTTCTGAAATGTGTATATGCAGCCAGTGTTCAGATATTACCAAGAGCAAATGTTCAAAACCTGTGATAATGGACAGATTTCAGAAGTCCACCTCCTGTCTAAGTGAGGGCAGGTTTTCAACAGTGCCTGTGAACTAAAAAACACTAAGCCTACCTGAACATTAAATGAAAAACTTATGTTAGAGGGGAGCCAGACATAGATTACAGTTTTATGTTTAGCAATGGATCACTTTTTCAGCACCATCAAGAAGTCATCTATCTTTAAGACAAGATTTCATGGCCTCCGTAGAGTCATAGAATGATTTTGGTTGGAAGAGACATTTAAGATCATCAAGTCCAACCATTAACCAAGCACTGCCAAGATACCACTAAACCATGTCCCTCAGCACTACATCTACATGCCTTTTAAATTCCTCCAGGGCTGGTGACTCAACCACTTCCCTGGGCAGCCTGTTCCAATGCTTGATAACCCTTTCTGTGAAGAAGTTTTTCCTAATATCCAATCTAAACCTTCCCTGGTGCAACTTGAGGCCATTTCCTCTTGTCCTATTCCTTGTTACGTGGGAGAAGAGAGTAACCACCTCCTCACTACAACCTCCTTTCAGGTAGTTGTAGAGAGGAACAAGGTCTCCCCTGAGCCTCCTTTTATCCAGGCTTAACAGTCCCAGTTCCCTCAGCCTCTCCTCATAAGTCTTGTTCTCTAGATCCCTCAGCAGCTTCATTGCCCTTCTCTGAATATGCTCCAGCACCTCAATGTCTTACCTGTAGTGAGGGGCCCCAGAATGAACACAGTACTCATGGTGCAGCCTCACCAGTGCTGAGTACAGAAGTACAATCACTTCCCTAGTGCTGCTGGCCACACTATTCCTGATACAGGCCAGGATGCTATTTGCCTTCTTGGTCACTTGGGCACACTGCTGGCTCATATTCGGCCTGCTATCAACCACCACCCTCAGGTCCTTTTCCTCTGGGCAGGTTTCCAGCCACTCTTCCCCAAGCCTGTAGCGGTGCTGAGGTTGTCATGACCCAAGTGCAGGAGTCGGCACTTGGCCTTATTGAATCTCATACCGTTGGCCTCAGCCCATCTATCCAGCCTGTCCAGATCCCTCTGTAGAGCCTTCCTACCCTCAAGCAGATCAACACTCCTGCCTAACTTGGTGTCATCTGCAACCTTACTGAGGGTACCCTCGATCCTCTCATCCAGATTGTTGATAAAGATATTAAGGAGAACAGGCCCCAATACTGAGCCCTGGGGAACACCACTTGTGACTGGCCACCAACTGGATTTATCTCCATTCAGCACAACTCTTTGGGCCTGGCCATCTAGCCGTTTTTTCACCCAGTGAAATATATGCCCACCCAAGCCACAAGCAGCCAGGTTCTCCAGGAGAATGCTGCAGCAAATGGTGTCAAAAGGTTTACTAAACTCTAGGTAGACAACGGCCACAACCTTTCCCTCATCCACCATGCAGGTCACCTTGTCACAGAAGGAGATCAGGTTAGTCAAGCAGGACCTGCCTTTCGTAAACCCATGCTGACTGGGCCTGATCACCTGGTTGTCCTGCATGTGCCACACAACGGCACTCAAGATGATCTGCTCCATAACCTTCCCTGGCACCAAGGTCAGACTGACAGGTCTGTAATTCCCTGGATCCTCCTTCAAGCCCTCCTTGTAAATGGGTGTTACATTTGCTAGATTCCAGTCAACTGGGACCTCCCCGGTTAGCCAGGCCTGCTGATCAGTGATGGAAAGTGGCTTGGTGAGCACTTCTACCAGCTCCCTCAGTGCCTTTGGGTGGATCCTATACGGCCCCATAGACTCGTGTGCATCTAAGTGGCGTAGCATCTCACTAACCATTTCCTTTTGGATTATGGGGGATTCATTCTGGTACCCATCCCTGTTGTCCAACTCAGGGGGCTGCATATCCAGAGAACAACTGGTTTTACTATTAAAGACTGAAGCAAAGAAAGCATTTAGTACCTCATCCTTTTCCTCATCCTTGGTCACCATGTTTCCCCCCACATCCAATAAAGAATGGAGATTCTCCTTAGTCCTTCTTTTGTTATTAATGTATTTATACAAACATTTTATTGTCTTTTATGACAGTAGCCAGATTAAGTTCTAGTTTGGCTTTGCCCCTTCGAATTTTCTCCCTGTATAGCCTCACAAAATCTATGTAGTCTTCCTGAGTGGCCTGTCCCTTCTTCCATAGGCCATAAACTTCCTTTTCTTCCTGAGTTCCAGCCAAAGCTTTCAGTTTAGCCAGGGTATCCTTCTTTCCTGCCAGCTCGTCTTATGGCACATAGGGACAGCCAGTTCCTGCATCTTAAAGATTTCTATATTCTTCTGCAGCCAAACACAAGTTCAGGCAGGCCAACAGCTGTAAGAAAAAGGGCAGCAATAGGTCTCCATTCATAAACGTTCATCAGATTGAAAACAGTGTATCTGACTTGGTGTCATACTAAGCACAGTTTCTAGTTGGCTTGAATTGTAGACAAAACTTGTTCCCATCTTCTTGTAAAAGATTACACAGCTGCATCAGCAGCAGTAGAGCTTAGAGCATACAGTTAAAAATTATGTGACTTGTACTCACTTCAAGTGACTTCAAAATATTTCTCTAAAATTGTTTACTTTGTGGCCATCAGAAAATCACATTATTTTCTTGTGCTTCAGAATATAGATGCCAGTACAGTTATGGTAGGATCTCACAGACTTTTATCTCAGATCCACTGTGAGCGGGTAGGGGAAGTTACCCCTCAAAAACATGTTTATAGGGTTGTTTTGCTCAGTCTGGATGCAAGTTAGTTGGCACAATGAAGTTGGACTCTTAAACAGTGCTTTTAACAAGTTTAGGAAGAACCTTCCTGCTCTGGAAAGCTGGCTGCCTCTTTAAAAGAAATTTTGAGGGGAATTCTGAAGAGGACTTACTTTCTTGCTGAGCAAAATGGAGACAAGCTAAAAAGTCCAGCATGCAACTGAACATAATGAAGACTGTATAGGAGCCAGTGTATGACACTGGTTATGCAGCAGCAATTGATGTTCTAGAATAATATCTTGTCTGAGTCATAGCAGCATAATCATTGTCTAGGTGTGGAGATTTACAGGAACAATTTGGCCCTTCAAATGATTCACTGTGTGGCCCTCAGCAAACTACTTAATTTTGCCTTTCAATTTCCTTGGCTATGAAATGGAGATAATTATATTTCTGGAGTTTTATAAACACTTTGGGATCTATAGCTGGAAAGTACATAAAAGTGCTAAACAAAAATACTGGATTTTTTTTCTCTAGTTAAGACACAAGGCCAGCTCAAATTAAGACAAGGCCAGGTTTCCCTAGTTTTCATTGCGTAGGTGGTCTACCTAAAGTTGATAGAGTACAAAATTGCTCTAGAGCAAATTTATACTAACTTCTTTATTATATTTATTCTTTTCTTTGTTAGCGATTTTTCCTTTTCTATGTTTCTTTTTTTTTTTTTGATTCATTTTTTAAAGGCTTTTATCAAGTCTCTCTACTTTTCAATAGAAGTAAGTATACCAGT
The DNA here is from genome assembly GCF_000708025.1 of Charadrius vociferus. Lineage (NCBI taxonomy): Eukaryota > Metazoa > Chordata > Aves > Charadriiformes > Charadriidae > Charadrius > Charadrius vociferus. The sequence goes on from NW_009647222.1 coordinate 3,767,211, forward strand.
GCTGATGCCAGACATGTCTATCAGACTTGTAGCGGTTGCTGCTTTGCAAGGTGTGTTTGGAAGAGGAGCAAGCCAACAGGAAATCGCACCTTTGGCATTGGCAGCAGCCACAAATTTGGCTATAATTTGGTTATATACAGGGACTAGATCTTCCACCATCATAAGGCAGCCATTTCTGGGATAAAACATTAACAGCAAACAGTGATTTTTAATTTAATCATTAAACAACACTTTGGGACAGAATATAAAGATGCTAAGAAAATGATAGAGGCACTAAGTTAGTTTTCTGAGTTATAATTTAGCTGAGACCTTAATGATAATATCTATATTTATTCCAAAGCACTTCCATTATTCAAAATACATACTATAATATATATACGATCATCATCAGTTAGGAGTTGCCAATAGCTAAGGGTTCTCCTCTACCTCCCACCCCTTCTTGGCACTTCCCCCAGTCGCAGGCAGGGCCTCATGTGTGATGCTCAACTAATAGCTTTGACACTAGAAATGTTGCTGTGCAAGGACATTTGCTGCACGGCACTCTGACTCCCACCCAACCCTCTGTAGTTGTCACCTGCACCTCTCCCAGCAAAAGGTCTAAAATCCAGTGCTAGTGAAAAAGATTATACATTTATCAAAGCCTAATGCTTTTATATTCACAGCTCTCCTGTCCCCTGTTGGGTGTATGCTACTATTTGCTAGAATGTGTATATTTTATCTGAAGATCAATTGTTATCAAACAGGATATTTCTGGTTCTAGAAAACTAGTGCTGGTTTTGTTGATTTGCTGTGGCTTCTCACACTTTTTAAGACAGCTGTATTCAGAAAAAAATCTCCTCCATACCCAGAAAGGAGAGGAAAATTTAGTATGTTTTGATTTAAAGTGACTTTTAATTCAACAAGGGCAAGTGTAGGGTGCTGCATCTGGGGAGGAATAACCCCATGCACCAGTACAGGTTGGGGGCTGACCTCCTGGAGAGCAGCTCTGTGGAGAGGGACCTGGGAGTCCTGGTGGACAACAAGATGACCGTGAGCCAGCAATGTGCCCTGGCGGCCAAGAAGGCGAATGGCATCCTGGGGTGCATCAAGAAGAGTGTGGCCAGCAGGTCGAGGGAGGTCATCCTCCCCCTCTACTCTGCCCTGGTGAGGCCGCATCTGGAGTACTGCACCCAGTTCTGGGCTCCCCAGTTCAAGAAGGACAGGGAACTGCTGGAGAGGGTCCAGCAAAGGGCAATGAAGATGATTAGGGGATTGGAACATCTCTCCTATGGAGAAAGGCTTAGGGACTTGGGTCTCTTTAGTCTAGAGAAAAGAAGATTGAGGGGGGATCTTATTAATACTTACAAATACTTAACGGGAAGATGCCAGGGGGATGGGAGCAGTCTTTTTTCAGTGGTGCCCAGTGATAGGACGAGGGGTAATGGGCATAAACTTGAACATAGGAAGTTCCATCTTAACATGAGAAGGAACTTCTTTACTTTGAGGGTAGTGGAGCACTGGAACAGGCTGCCCAGAGAAGTTGTGGAGTCTCCCACTCTGGAGACATTCAAAACCCGCCTGGACGCTGTCCTGTACAAGCTGTTGTAGGTGACCCTTCTCTGGCGTGGGGGTTGGACTAGATGATCTCCAGAGGTCCCTTCCAACCCTAACCATTCTGTGATTCTGTGATTCTGTGATTCTGTGATTTCGATGATACACGTAATGTTTCCCTGGGTGATTTTGCAACTCATTCACGTTTATACATAGAGGGTTCTAAAGCAAAGTTGTAACCGCCAGATTTACTGATAAACCATTTTTTCTTCTCTTTGTGGCATAACTGTCACAGGGTGACACAAACAGGTAAAAAGAAAAGAACTGCCTGGATAAATTAGGACTACCCCTTTTAAAAGCTGGAAGTAGTAAAAGGAAAGTGTCTAGAGACTTCAGTTTGTTTTGGTCTGGGGAATCAATTTGTTTCCCATTACCTTCTGGTAATTTGTTCTGTTTCTTAAGTTGAGCCATGAGCTTGGGGTTAACAGGCAGAGATATAAGCTCTCTTCTAGGCTGGAAAGTTTCCAGTAACAACTGCAGAATATTGCTGTCTTATCCTAGTGCTTTCATACTGATGACAAAAGATACCAATTTGTGTCAAAATTTTATCTTAGTTAAATCGAGACATCTCTGAGAATACAAATTTTGTTGCAACTTGAATTCAGTAGAAATCCAAAGTATTTCTTGACCTACACCTTACTGATCTCCTTTTTTGTCCTTTTGCTACATGACTAAATAGTACCAGTTCTGCACTTCCTAGCAGTGAATCCATGTTTCATCTTGAACCTGAAACACTGGAGAATTAGCATTCATTTCACTTGTTCAGGCCAGTGTTTATGGGGCCTCGCAGTTAATGACAACTGGGTCCTGAGCATTTAAGCCTTCATTGCACTGCAGGAGTTAGGTGCATAACAAAAATTATTCTTCCAATTTTATGGCACTAAAAAACCCAAGAAACAGAAAGCTAGCCTCCTGTTTATTACTAGATCTCTTGGCTTCCAGTATCATTTTACTTGCAAGTCTACAGAAAGGTAAAAATCCTAACTAATAATTCAGTCATCCCTCTGATTTAGTTTCCCCAGCAGCCCAACACGCTGAACTAAACAAGGGTCCTGTGCTGCCAAGCTCTAGTTAAAATCCATATGTTCACCAAAATACCATCACTTATGTCATGCAGGTTCTGAATCATTAGGTATGATGTTCGTATTATTACTCACTAAACAGTTTCTTATACCGTTCAGGCCAATGCATATCAAAATTCATGAATTCTGATGGTTACAAAGAGCTTTTAATGATACCTTCAGAAGATGAAATATATAGGTTTCAAAAAGGTATGCGAAAATATGGATATTAGGCATAATAGTTAGAGGTAGGAGGAGCACACAAGATCAACAAGCCAGACAAGTTCAGAAACCTTTAGTGATTGTGTAGCGATCTGTAATGAAAATTCAAGTACCTTCTCTTTAATGATCCATTTATCTCTTCGACATGATTTTCTATCATTCTAACTGGCATGGCTCCTGTTTTCTGAGTGTTTTTTGCAAATTTGTTTTGTCAAACAAGCCTTTAATACCAGACAGATCAGGCTGCTTCCTCAAGTTTTTCTCAAAAAAAATCCTCTTTTCTAAGGAAAACACAGATGAAATATTTTACGTCTGAAGCAGTAATACTGATATGATTCTTATGGTGAAGGAGGGGAATTCTAAGTCTCTAAAATGTGGTGAATTGTTTCCATATCAGGAGGTTAACTGTATGGAGTCATCACTTTTAACCTATACTATGTTTTACACAGATCAGAGTGGAATTCAACCAGGGAAGACAAGATATCTAAAAAGGTAGCGTTTTCTCCAATGAAAACTGCTAGTGCGTGTATCCTCTAGGTACATAACGTGAGACTGGTTCTGCCACAGTGCAGAGTACTTTGCAACATGGCAGAGATATACGGTTCTGTTGGTTATTGCCTCGTCACGAAAAGACTTGGCTGTTTGGACTTTTGCTTTGGCTTTGCATGTGGGATGGAATGAGTGTGCAATTACAGCTCCCTTCGGAAACAAGGGGCTACCTTACTCTTTATTTAAGAACCACAGTCAAATAGAAGACTCCTCTGTTTCGGTAAGTGTTAATAGCAAAAATAACATGTGTTACTGGGTCATGGGGGGAAAAAAGTGTTTAAAAAAACCCATCCTGAAACTCGTTCCTTCATTAGAATCTTTTGAATCTAGCTATTTCAGTTATTTCAATCAAAATTTACATAAATTTACAGACGTGTTTCTGTATGTGACATCCTATTACAAATCATCAAAAATTGCCCTACGGCTTGCAGTGCTGATCTCACATACTTTAACTTGTGCACAAAGGGAACCCTGCGAGTAGGTAAGCTGGGGCGTAAATTCAGAGTGTGCAGGCACTCCACAGTATCTTCCTGTGCACAGTCTTCCTGTGGGTTCCTCACTCCATTTTGAAAGCGGTGCATCGCTGCAGAATGAGAGCGCTGTTGCAGAATACCTAATAACCTTGTAAATTCACACTCTGTAGTACAAAAACTTCCCCGAACCATTAGTAAGTCATTTTTATTGATTTCAGAATCCCATTAACCTTAAAGGTATTCCTCACACATGGTAGAATCACTCAGGAAAGCAAGAGCAAACCCTAAATTTGAGGCTTTGGACCCTAAAAAGCATTCCCTTAACTCTATCCCCCCTCCTAACATTGAAGATTCCGAGCATTTCTATTTCCTTTACTGTTTCTTATGGTTTACTCCGTGGGTTACTGCCACATTTGCTACTAATGCCTATCCAGTAGCTTGAAGTATCCAAGAGAGACCTGGGGAGCAGAGCAAAGAGCCGATGACAGCTAGCTGGAAAAGCAGCATCTCTAAGCTTTGTGATAGTGATATATGGTAGAGTATGGGAACATTGGTGGAGCAATAGGATTTACCTGTCTTTCAGCCCCAGATCCATTGTCCACATTAAAAGTAAATGGGGATTCTGGGGGAAGAAAGTAATATTGTATATTTTATTTATTGTATATGCTTTTAGTAAGGCCTTAGTTCTTCAAACTGGAATTATGAGCATCCCATAGCTTATGGGATATCTGATAACTCCAACTGCTATTGAAGTCTAGATTAAGAAAGCCCTCTCCAGAGTGATTTAGATGAACTTGGGGATTCAGTATTGGGAAAAGTTATTTTCTGCGTTATAGTAAACCTGGACTTGTGGCAAGATTTCAGTTTCCTAAGGATGTCAATTGGATGTAAATGTAAATTGCATATAAATGCAAATCCCCCCTACTTCAAGCTTTTAAAAAAACCCAAACAACAACCAACCACAAACAGAGAAGTCCTAAAACAGGACTGATGCTGACTGTAAATGTCATTTTGACAGGTTTTAGTTACACTACTGTTGACTTTGATGAAGGTACACCGGAATAAAGACTACAGCATTACTTGGGGAGAAAGTAATTTCAAATTACCTCAGATCATAACTTTAACAATAAAAGAGCAATAGTAATGATGACAAAAATTTCTTTTGTGATTGTGTATTTATCTCCATAATGAGAATATAACTTTATTTCCTTTAAACCAATAATACCCTTTCTTCAATTATTTGCAAATTCCCAACATTACGTTTTTATGTACTATGCTATAATCCTTATACATTAGCTTCTTTTCCTTTCTCTCTCTCTCAAACAAATTGAATTAAAAAAAGAATAGTGAGGACAAACATATATAGAGTTACCTATACCTTTTCCCAGCAAGACGACAAATAGAATTTTACCACATTTCTTTGTTCAGGGAACAGGCAATACCCTTGTAAATTGGGAACCTAATATTGCAGATGAATTAACTGGGTTTTTTTAAGATTATTCTTAACAAATTCTGTAGTTCATATACCAATAGTGGCATATAAGGGAGACATAAACCACGGTCCAGCACCAGACCTGGCTCTGTAAGTAGACACACTGAAGTCACTTGTCATTATTTCTATATGCAGATGTTTTTCACTGCATTAAATCTCTCCCTTATTGTCTCTGAAGAAGCTTCTGAATCATTTTTACAATTAATAGACTGAAGTCAGAAAATACAGAAAACTGTAAGATGGTGATCACTGTTTTAGCACAAGTTCAAATGATATAATTTATTAGTTTGATATGACTCAAGTATTTTACAGATTAATCCAAAAAATATTATTAAAACAGAAAACAGCCGCAACGTTTGATTAAGGTAAATCAGACTCAGCAAGTGTGTCTTATAACAAGAGACCTTTTAGGTATTGCACTATGCATTTTTTGTAGCCCTCTCATCTTTTTATATCACCTCAGTGCCCATGTAAAACAGATCCCCCAAACACTTGCTTAACTTTAAGCATTTAGACTCGTGCTTTAAGTTAACTTCATGTTTATGTCTCTTGACGACTTGCCTGTTTCTAATGCAGGATTTAACAGTATTCTGTAGACTGAATTTCAAGATTTTTTTTAATTGGGCAAAATAGAGCACTATTTTATTGTTCGCAGTTTATCGGAGGTATGTTAAGCTCCACTGAGGCTTCAGGGATCAAAAAATCAAGCAAAGACAGAAAGAAGGAAAAAGTGAATCAGCCGGGTTATATTAGTAAATAATTTAGAGTGCTTAAAATAACAATGTCCGCACATTTTTAATTTAAAGCCTGCTAAATCCTTTTAAAATTCATTTGTATTTGCAATTACTTAAACTGTGAGCTGTGCACTGGAGGGAGTGAAACTATAGATTTTAAGTACGCAGCTGGAGGTAATATATAAATTCAATTGATCAGTCTGGCAGAGAATTGATGCCACAATTTGTACCCAGTGGCACTTTCTCTTTCTTACCTGACTGGCTTAGAACATTATCAGAAAGTCAATATGATACGCCAATATAGTGATATACTTGCAGTCATAAGTCCCGTGTTTAGATTAAACCCTAGGTGCTCACGATGTGGATTGTAATGGACAGACAGCCTGACTCCATCCCACTATGAGCTGTTCTGAAAGCACTCGACTCGACTTAACTCCAAGGTTTCATGTGGTTATCAATGGCCCCAGCAGCCAGCCAAACCAGTAACAGAGGATGTCTGTCTCTGCAAGGCAATGCAGCGGGCAGGGAATAGTGTGTATGCAATGCTCCTGTCTGGCTGCAGTCCCCTCTCTATCAGCTGCCTGTCTCTAACAGGCTTTGCACTCATCGCGATCAGGTTTCCTTTATAACTCTTCTTTAGTCTCGTGCTTTAGTTCTCTCTCTTCCTTGTAATTTATTAATGATTTCACCTCCTCTGCATTATCTTCTTAAATCCTGCCATTCTATAACAGGCATTCTTATGAAGCCTGATGAGGCAGGGCTTCCAAAGTCTGCCTTTTGAGAATGTGCCTTTCTGTACGTACAGTAAATATAGGTTCATATTTGTGGCTGAGCTGAGAACTGGATCAGGCCGCTAGCTGCTAATTTCATACAAAACACTTATTTGAGTAAAAACCCATTATGTCTGGTGTGACATATAAAACTAGAAGGTCATCCACAAATCTGCCCTGCATATATTTTCCTCCCAGGGATTTCAGTTGTATATAGTATGTACGGTAACATCTGACACATCACCACACGTGTTAATTTTTTCCTGCAGCAATGACCCTTACCTCTCCACCTACATAGCATGTGGTGCTTAGAATCAGAGAAATAGTGAGGAGAGCTGTTGGGTCAACAGTTGTTTAACCCTCTCTGTGATAATGCAGAGTTATTCTAGCCAGTACACCACAAGTACTTTGTTTTGTGCAGCTTTAAGTGACACAGTTGATGAGCTCTTCCACTACTTTCTCCTCCTGACACTCTACTAGACTTCATTGTTAGGAGTCGTTTCCCGGTCCTTGGACTAAATTCTCCTGTGCTCTGGTTTATACCTAATATATTCCTGATCGTCTACGCTCTCCAAAAACAGCTCCCACTTTTAGTCTTCTTTTTGAATACTTCTCTGTAATCCCTATGGTTTTTATTGTAGAGTACTCTTTAATAATGGACTGCTGTCAGAGGCACCGGACTCCTGTTTGTTCCCTTGACGCAGGGTTGGTGACACAGGCTAGGAGATTGCTCTCAAGTTACAATTAGCATATAGGTGTGAAACATTTTATACACTGTCTCACCAGTGAAAGGGATAGTGTGTATTTTCTTAGATGAAGAGAGACAATTCTGAAACCCCACGGAATAGCTACGTCTTGCAGTATGCAGTATTGTATTTTCTATTTCCACTAGTCTGATTCCATGTAATAACTGGAACATGAAAGTCTCATAGTTAATTGGTGACCTGTTAAAGTTAATTGTAGGCAAGTCCACATGGGTAAAGCTCTCCTGCAAACACTTGTAAATGCACTTGCCTTTATGTTCATGACTAGTTATGTTGTTTTCACGGATAAAGGAAAGCTGACATGTAAGTGTCAAAGGGACAGGGTTTTAGACCGCAGCTACGGGGCTAGGCAGTCAAATGTTTGTGTAGCACAGAAGATGCACATAAATTTCCTGTGCCCTGCATATGTCCATGTCAATGACTTAAACAGGGTGTGGGACCTCTAACTTCAGGAACAAGACAAGCTGTATTTGTTCTGGTGCTGTTTCTTACTGATCTATTCAATCATCAGCGACAATCCCCTAACTGTAGATATGATTCTACTCCTGACAACAAACCCTTTTTGTTAGACTGAGATCAGGGTAGAACCAGACTCTTAATCCATTTGGCTTTTCTGTTTTTGTACATTGATTGCTTATCAGGAAATAAATAAATGTGAAGGTAAAGGACTTGTGCACATCAGGGCAAAAAGCAATAGCCATTAAGCCTGTAACTTACAGTATATGCCCTTTTAGCAATAAGGACACCGCTTGAAATTGTCAGTGTGACAGATTTACTCTTAATAGCTTAAGCAAATTTCACAGTTTACCCAGGTCATTTTGAAGTAAGAAACATTAATGTGTTTGGAATAAAAATTAAAGATTATAAACTTCACGGACATCTGCAGAGAGTCAGCCCTATGCTTCATGTGTTTATTTAAAATATTAGCATGTGCTTGTTGGGATAGAATATGTTTCCTCTATGTGTATAGTATAAATAACCTAAAGGCATTTAAATACATGTTGACATTTAAGCATATGTTTAAATCAATTTTAATGTATTGATTCATTCCTGTTCTACCACCACACACTCAAGACTAGAGAGAGTAGAACTTTCCCTGTATAACTGCTTGTACAATATGCAGTGCTTTATGTAGGCTCTTATTGAATCAAGGTATAGAGGAAAACAAAGAAGAAAGGGGAGTAAAAGAAAAGAAAAAAGGACGGAGGTGTGTGTACCTGCACTGTACAGTGAAGAGGTGGACATCTTCCCTCATGAAATTGGGCTGCTTTTGCCTCTGCTGCTTTCATTTCCTTGTGGGGTTGGAAGGGCAGCCACAATTTTTGGAGATTCCAACAGCAGCAGGCTCATAAGGAAGCATAATTTACCAAGAGCACATCACTGGATTAAATACAAGTTTTGCTTTGGCCATGTTTTTTTATTTCAAGTGGTTGTTGCAGTGGTCTTGAAGTTTTGCTGTAACTGTTCTCGCTCAAAGGTGATCACTCTTTAGGGAGTACAATAATGTTACGCAAGCTTGTTTAGTGAAAATCAGCACAAGTTGCTGCTAAAAGCAGGGTACCAATAGCTTAGTTTGCTACGGATGTCATCGTTGCTGCTGCAATGATAGCAGTGGGACATTTTAGAGATACAAAGGTGACATAAGCAGAGATTTAGGTCTATTCTACTGGATGCTGAGCCTCTGAACCTACCCTGGAAAATAATTCTACATGTGCTTAAATGGAGGGGATGGTTCACCTACTCATAGCTAACTTTTGAGGCATTGCTCAGGCATTTACGGTTAAGCACACACCTAATCCCTCTGCTGGACTGGGCTAGAACACTTAGCATTCTGTAGGATTGAGCCCTGAGTGTCTAATTACCATAAAAAATATACGGTGGGGAATGATTATGCACTGGTAGGGGGGATGGTAGAGTAACCCTAATAAATCTTTTTGATCTTTAATTTCTCTACTAAAGTATAAATCAGTTCTGTATTTTTCTAAAGCCTGGGTTGGTAACAGATATTAATGTAGCTGAGGCTAAAATTAAGATGGTGTGTCTGAATATTATTGGAAGGAGTTGACTGTATCACTGAGGGTGGGGTTTTGCAGGTAGATGAAGACAGTATGTTGAAACAGCACAGCCTTTACTGTGCAACAGGATGCATACCACAGCATGCACTTCCAGTGAAAAGACAGTCTTCCTCTAGCCCCCTTGTAAATCTATCCAAGAAAGTACGTTGATGAAAACTAGAAGATACTTTTTTTTGTGGAGGAGGATGACTCTGAATGTTTACCTGTCAAGATATGGACAGAGATTACTCTGAATGCCCATCTCAATTTCATTTTTAGTAGTCTTGGATGGCTGTAGATCCAGATTTCCAGTTAGCATGAATTTGCCTAGCAATGCACTTTTTATGTGGGTTAGACTTAAGAAATGAATGTAGGCGACTTTAATTCTCTGTTAACATTTTTGTTCGTATGGGAATATATTTATACGGGAATATATTTATATGCACACATACTTACAGACATACAAGTAAAATATAGCAAAGATGCATTAATTTTGCATTGATTCAAAATATTTACAGTTTCAGTTAAGATGATCGTGCTAAAATGACAGAAAATAGTAAGTATTAACATTGCACTGTAAGTAATGGCATGTGCTGTAAATCCTCGCAGAAAAAAACAATTGCCTGTGGCATCCACACAGTATTTAAATTGGTAATCTCAAAAGAGAGGATGCTTAGATTTTCAAGCTTGTTTTGGGAAACTCTTATCTTAGCTGAGAGTTGTAAGTTTAGGGGGAGTTCATAATTTGGAGTCTGTTTTGGTTTTTAATCTTGAGAGCTAAAAAACTGATATCAGAACTTCTTGGACAGGAGCAGTTTTCACTGTCTTTTTTACATATTACTATTTAGCTACAAGATTGAAATCTCAGAATAATCTCACGCCTGGGAGAGTCTCAAAAGATGCAGATACATTTCAACTGCACAGACCCATTTTGTCATTTTATATTCCTTTTATGATCTTTGCTTTTTTTCATTTGCTTCTAATTTTTTATATGATATGATGATTAAGCATCTCTTGCCACACCCATGAAAGCTGCTCTTTAACAGATAGGTAAGCTGATGTCTCAGCATGGCTTATCCTCTACAAGTCTAAAAGGATGAAAGGAAATGCATAAGCCTTTCAGCCTTCTCTGGGTAAGTTCATAACAAGTGGGTTCCTACCGTTCTGCTTGGTCCTGAGTTAGAGGAACAGTTCAGCACACTGTAAGGTCAGAGATTTATGCTCCTTAGAGTCTAGAGGAGGGATAGAGAATGATGTCTGTCTCTAAAATCTGAGCACAGGGTATGCAGAGAAAATAAATGAGTCAAATACTTGCAGTTGTCTGGGAATATGTGCAGGGGTGTGTTAAATGTTGCACGTGTGTGACATTGTGGATTTGGTTGTGGTTTTTTTTCTTATTGTTCTGGTAACACCAAGTCCTGAAATAATTCAGTGCTGGAAGAACAGCTGTGAAGATCTCATAGCATTGTTTAACAATGTCTTTTGTATAGAGTAGAGACCTTTTAATATTTTCCCACTTACGTAGTTCTTGCTCAGTCAAGGAGTCTCATTGATTTTTCACTTGGATAACAGCTGAAAGAGAACTGAGTATCCAGTCCTGTGATGTACTGAGAAACTCCTCAAAGGAATTCAGGTGCTTAGGATAACTCAGATCACTCTGTGCCACATGGGTTCAATTCTTTAATTGCCAAAGTCACCCGCCTAAAGCAGGTAACACATACAGAAGGCAGAGTTAGAGGTGATGGAGAAAAACACCAGGCATACCATACTTAGTGTTATTTACAAGCATGTTTGACATTTCTTAGTTTCATAGATTATATTTAGGTTATTAATAAGGATAAAAATCTCAGATTTTTTTTTCTTTGGTTAAGGATGCCAGAATAATTACTCAAAGGAACACATCAGGTCAAGTGTTAACAATATGTGCTTTAAATAAAAAAAAAAAGAGAGAGGAGGAAAGAAAAGCACCACACACAAGAACCAACCATCTGTTCCAAAAAGCACTTACAGCAGCATCAGTCTTGGTAAGGATTTAAAAGATACTGTACAATTTCTGTGTTAAGATTTATTGTAAGAATTAACAGATTTATGTCAAGTAAATGATCCACAGTAACTCCCGCACAACATATATTTACAATGAAATGATCGTAGCCAGAAAGTGCAAAAAGAACAGATCCTCTCATGTGATGGGTTTTGTGTGAAAATAAAATTACTTAAGACAAACAGAAGTTTTCAAAAGCAGTATCTTCAAAATGTGATGTAAAATGACTCAATTCCTTTGGTGTAGAGTCTAGGAAATCTCAAGAGAACTTGGATTTTCCTCCCATTGCTGAATGAACAAAGTGTAATGAGCGTCAGCGCATAAGTCATTAAGGGTCAAAAAAGTCAGTACTATTTTTTTGGTTAGAAAAATCCTCTGTAATTCTGTTGTCCATAGCTGGGGTTGCAAGGCTACAGCTAGTTCTTTTATTCAAGGCTTAACTTTTTTGTGTGTTAACTGTAAAGTAAAACAACTCTAGGCTAGGCTCTTGGTGGCAAAGAACTGTAGGAACTACAGCATTAGCTGGTTCAGGTCTTGAAGAAAGTAAGAAGTGAACGTTATTTCTTCTGGTGAGCCTCACGGTGTACATATGACTTATTTTTCAAAGTACAGTCTAAATACAGACATTGCATTTCAAGTTACATCTTAAATGTGAATCAGGTAACATTATGTAACAAAGCCCTGGGAAACAATGCATTAATTCATATAATCTTTGTGCTCAGGGAAGAGCCACAGGTTCAGAGGCCTGGAGACTATAAATCTGGTGCTCAGTCAGCATGATCTAGTGTTATAGTTGGTATTGTAGAGTGTTATTGTGGCCTCATGCTCCCACTCATACAGCATTTGGCTTGTAGGTTTTTGCTACGTGCACTTCTACTAAATAGTCACACCACATCCATCCCTCAACCTGCATACTGCTTGTTCCTTTGTTCTTTGTATGGGTCTTCTGCTGAACTGTCTTGTGTTTTTAGTGCTTGGTGGAAGTTTATGGGACTGGATATTAATTAGTCTTCCCAGCATGCACATTATTACAGCAATGAAAACATCACCACTCGCGTTGAGTGTTTTATCTTAGTCATCATATCTGGCAGGTTTTGATATGGGGTTGGGGTTAATCCCTGACTGAACATCTACAGATTTGAGAGGTACTGTACAGGTAGCTCAGGTTTATTTGTAGTTAGAAGTATGATTTGGCTTGACTATCCTGTCTGGATTGATCCTAAAACGTGCTGATCTTTCACTCCTTTAATGGAGCTGGAAAAAAAAAATCAGTGTGGATCTTTGTGAGAGACACTGTGTTGCCTCTTTTATTCAGCACAATGCACTGAGCGTGTTGTGTGCAGTTCTCCATATTTAATGGCTCTTTTATCAAACAGAGTTGCTTTAAGCAAAGGAATAAAATGAACTGTGTGCAAGTTGTTTCCTTGGCTTCCAACATCCCCTCTCAATCCAAATATGCTGTTCCCCTATTGCCTGCAAATCAAACTGCACATGTAAAAAGGGAATGAAAAGGTTTATCTGCTTCCATTAGCAAACACTATATCTAACAAAGAGATTCATGTAATGAATAAATAAACACATAGGAGGCACACAGATGTTTTGCCTAAGTATTTTTTTTTAAATAATTTCTGAAAAACATAGTTGAGTCTCCCTAATTGGCACAGAGACCCCAGCAGAGAGAGAGGAACGTGGCAATTAAGCAATCAGTCCGGTGATAAGAAGTGCCATGGAATATCTATGCACCTTTTGTGCTGGTAGACAGCATGTGCCAAATCCACAGCTCATGTAAATTGACATAGATTTGTTAAACCTTGATGTTCTGGCCCTTGATTTGGGCATTTGTGTACTGGAAACATGTTAACTTCCTCTACCAATGTCAAATTTTTCTAAGTAGAAGTAAAGAATAACAGAAACGAACCAGGATTTGCATGCTAGGTCACTTATGCCTGCTTTAGTGCCTTTGCAGACACTAAAGTAGCTTTCTGGATACTGTCTAAAATCTAGAAATGGAAGGAAGATTGCCTTTGTATAACACCTAGCCCTGTCATTGACCTTGGAGCAGTTTATCTCTTGATGGCAGATACTGCTACGTTCCAACCTGCAAAAGTAGAATTACGGTATCAAACCTTGTGCTGAGGTTGTCCATGTCCATAAAAAAACGGGTCAGTGCACTGAGACAAAAGATGTTAGAGGAGCTAAAAAGTCTATTTTTTTTTATTATTTTTTAGGAATTAGACTCTGTCATTTATGGCTTTTTGATTCACTCATGTGTGTGGTCATAATCTTTCATCTGGCTACTCTGATTCCTGTAAGAGGTTAATTTGTAAGAGTTAATTCTACAAGTTGCTATGAAAATTTATCCTCAGGGAGGGATTGGCCAATTAGAACTTGCTCTTATGGTACAATATTTGCAACTTCATAACCTTTGCTAAGACTTTAATATGGCTTGAGGAAAAAAATGAGTGTGGTTGGTTCTCAGGGAAGATCCTAAGGTACATAAATATGAACTGAATTTTAAAACATTACTTGAACTTAGGTTCTCAAATCCATATTCAGGCACTTAAGGAAGTGGGAAGATTTTCAGAAGTGCTGAGAATTGAAATTTGAGCCCAGTCTGAGCTGGTGGGTAACTTGCCACTTCTGTAACTCAGCCTACTTATCAAATATCTAAATATGGATTTAAACTATAATTTAATTTTCAAGCATTTATCTTGACCTAACTTTCCAGACCATGGAAAATCATGATTTTAAAGACTTACTTTTCCTCCCATTTCTTAATGAGTGTTATTACATCCAAGGCTGTTTAATTCCCAACTACCTATATCTGTTATGTCTGAAGGTGCCTATGAATAAGTGGATTTGTCTGGACTACATACCAACTACATTTAAGGGTATTTACAAGAAGACAAAATTCTTGTTTTCTCAGGTAAGAGCATTCTTGTAATAAGTGAAGCTGGTGACTTTGGTCCTCAGCACTGGGCAGTCAGCATGAGAGAAATATGAAAAGATGCATCCTAAACTTCACTGATTTTAACTGAAAAGAGATAGCTAAGTTAATTGACATTGTTTGAAGATGCTACCTTGAATGCTTTGTGACCTCTTCATGTTCTGAGAATGTTGTATGTTTGGATGGTGTTCTCACCATGTAGAAAGACATCATCTTCTATGTGATGTGGCTCTGTGTACTTTAAAAACAATGTTAAACTACTTTGTGTCTTTATTTTTCTTTTTACTATTTTTTTTGGTTCCTTTTTAGTTTTCTTGGACTTATCCCATTGTTTTCCTCCCTCTGCCTCAAATGGCAGTGGCTTCTAATTTAAAGCTGACCTTTGCAGGTGTCTGTGGCTTTTAAGAGTGCTTTACCCTTTGTTGAAGTAGTTTTTAACTTTACTTTATATTTTAAAAAAAGATCAGTTGGGAGATTCTAATGCTCCCAATTCAGCTTTTTTACTAACAGTGCAAGTTAAAAGTCAGCATGGCTGAGAATAAGAGATAGAGTGGGAGAACATGAGCAAAGGAAAGTGCATATTGATGCATCAGACTAGTGCATAGGAGCCATTAACGTTGAGGTTGTCTCATTGTTTCTGTTATGAGTGGAGTTCTCTAGGCAAGGATTGAATATATTTATTGCTCAATCATATCCAAAAAATCTCTTGAAGATGTTGCAAGATAGCACCGCATCTCCATGACCTGTATTAAATTTAGAAACCCTTCCATTGTCTGGAATTTTCATCTTCAGATACATATTGAAATGGCTATAGTTTTTATTGAAAAAAATATTTATCTATGAGGCTCTCTTGTGTCTCTGATAATATCTAGTATTCTCTTATCTTTACCAATCAATCAAATCCACAACAAACCCGTATAAATTTTTTTTTATAAAAATCTAAATTCACTTGAAAAAATTGGGGGAGGGACATGGGAGAAGTGGTGGTGAGGAGGAGGAGAGGAGCCTGGGATTTTCTATTTAACTGAAAACTGAATTTTTATGTAAAGTAGCACTTTATATATTTCTTCAGAGCAAATTTCTTAAATAAGTCTTACTCCAAAAGTTTAGGCTTGTCAAAACCCATGTCTCCCATTCCCTACATGTGTATTTGTTTTGAGATTAATTAGGAACTAGATGTGCATCTGGTGGTTTCACACATACAAACTATTTTCTTCAGATAAAAGTCTTCTGAAGGACAAAAGACCTGTAAAATCTCATGGGGTCTCATACTGACTTGGATTTTATGACAACACCATGTTGAATTTTCACAAAGGTTTTAATCCCACTACCTAACATCAAAAGGAGCCTGATTCATAAAACATTGCTTCTATCACTTTTTTCCTAGAATCTTGCTATAGATCTTTTGGAAATGGAGGTAGATATTGTGTGTTGAATTGATTCGTAGCAAAAAAAAAGAAATCCAGCCCTGAAGTGTTAGTCAGTATTGGCCTGAGGGAAGCGTCTTGGCAATTGGACAAATTTAATTTTTCAAAAATCAAAAAAAGAAGGGTAAAGAACAAAAAAGGGCCCATAAAATACATGAAACAGAAGAATTTCTGTAGCTGAAACAATAATATATCAACACTGTCAAAAAATCATAATTGTCTCAACACTGTAACATTATTTATTTAATATTGAGAAGCTATTATTGCACTCTAGTTAAAAAAAAAACACTCTTACCTTAAAAATGCATGAAAATAATATTAAAAATTAACACTAAAACTATATAATGTGGCAGTAGGAGGCTCAGCAAATTGATAATGGAATAAGGAGACTTTCAAACCAGGTCAGAAACTACTGCATGATATCTTTTTGATGACATATGAGAAATGAGACATTAAATATGCCCATTTTCTAGGAAAAAAAAAACCAAAACAGCCCATTTGCAGAACTTTGCCATCAAAAAGAGGCATAAAATACTGAAGGATGCCTATGGTACTGAGACCAAGAATGAAGTAGGGTACTTTACAGAGAGAGCTTGGCTTTCTTCTTCTGGAATAAGCATTAACTAAAGCACGCCGATGGAGCAGCACAGTGAGCATTCATGGCTCAAGTAAATGTGATATGGATGGAAGCGTACAAAGCCAAACCAGGCAAATTTCCACTGTTACTAATTGTTCGTTTAAGTTATGCTTTAACTGTTCACGTTCACATTGTAGTAGGGCCTAAATGCAGTCAGCAAGTTGGTCTCATTGTGCTAGACGTGCTATGAAGTAAAACCGTGTCATAAAATCCATATGCCTGTTTCAGCTCTGTATTGAAAGTGTAAATCAAGCTTTGTGTCAGCTTTATCCATGGTGAGTTTTCTTCTGTGGCATTTAGTCACTGACGACAGTGGAAGTTCCAGGTCCTCAGGGAAATGTGTTGGGTTTCCTGTTGCTACAAGCATTCCAGATGGACTCTGCTCAAATAAATGGGCATTTGGCTATTTTCTTCTCCTTTGCTGGAAGTAGTACCGTCATGAGAAATTGTTCATCGAATATTTTTACATGCAAGATGGGAAGGGTGTCTCTTTAGATCAACCTAAAGAATTGCTCTGTCCCGCAAATTAGGTCTGTGTTTTTGAGAACACAGAAACAGGGAATGAAAGAATGAAAACACTTGTTCATAAAAGTGAAGGAATTGTCAATATACATGTCCTGTGCAGTTTGCAGAATAGTTGGAATGAGGTGAATGGAGTTTCTGGAAAAAACAAGCTACCACTTTCATGATAGAATGATGACAAAGTTGTAGTGATAGTTAGAAAGTAAGTAGCAAACTATGCAAACCTGTATGTGATACATCACTTCATTGCACAATTGAATACACCATTTAACATATAAGCCTGTCTGCTGCTGTTCCAATTCATCTTTTATGGTGTATTGTTTATTCTTCCAGGTAGTATTTCAAACTAGTGTCCAGGAAGTATCTTCAGTCCATCACACCTTTCAAATTTCCTTGAAGAAATTTCTTGGCCAGCCACAGTCTTTTCTTGAGTACTTAAATTTGCAACCATTTCATTTTTCTCCTCTGCTCTGCATCTCCCTGGGTTCAGTTTTGAAGAAGAATTTGTCTCCCAGAAATGAGACTTTTCTCTCTCCTAATTTTGAACTTATTTTTACATTCCTGGGTTGAGAATTCACATGAAATGATTGTAAGGTTTCACAGGACATAAAGATGCTCTTGCACTAAAGAGATATCTAATTTTAGAAATATTTAAGTTTGGTTTGGGGAAATGTTTCTTAATGTCATGAATAAACACAACAAGGAAGAGTATGTTTGTACTGATACATGCAGAAGTAAAAAGAGAACAACCCCCCCACCTAGTTTTTATCTAAAACACCTTTAAAGACAAAAGAAGCCACAGTTGGTGGTGGAAGCATAACAAAATCCGGTAATTTCTTACTGTTACTTTTGCAGGGGATGCTGCCCTCCCCTTAACACTCTGATCCCAGCTGCTTATGGCTAGAATTATCCAGCAGGCTTTCCATTGTCAGTATGATTTCAGCAGTACATCCAGTTTTTGGGTTCAGGTTTCAAATGTCTCTGTTTTAGAGGAACATGGAGAAAGGGTTTTTTTGCTTCAGAATGTCTGTGTTTAGGTACCTTATGGTAGGTATTCTTCTTAAAACATTAATAATTATGGTTCAGAGAAAGTGCATTATTACTTTAAGTTACAACTGTAAGGAAAAATGACAGTGGTGCTTAAATGAAGCCTGACAGTCTGCGTAGCAGGCACCAACCATCTGTGCTATGGCAGCACTGTTTGTATTTTAATGTTTAAACATACAGCAAAGATAATTAAAAATAACTATAATTAAAAATGATTACAACAAATTACTTTTCCCTCAACAGTAATGTGTGCCTGTAACTTATAAGTTACTTGATGAAGTAACCCTTTGGTAAGGCAGATAGGATAGCTTTGCAATTCTCACCCTGTTTCTGACAGTTCATAGATTTTTCAGGGGCTTTTTTGTTCCCCAAATGATGAAAGCATTTTATGTACTGGGCTTCATACACCTATTTGATGCACAGTAATTATCACTGAAATTTCACCCTTCATATCTTCACTCTTTTTATTTTTTTTTCTTTTCCCCGAGACAAGATTAAAAGTAGCATATTTCTCAGCCTATGGAAACAAAATGACAAGAAAAGAACACAAACTCACACATTTATTTTCATTTTCAAAGAAAAATGTTAATATTTGCTCTTGACAAAAGCAAAACAAAATTTTAAACAGAAAAAAAACTTTTAGGATAAATTAATGCAATTTCTGTTATGACTTCTTATACCTAAGAATAATAAGTTGGTTTGATTTTGCAGCCTCATTTGTATAAAGCTTGAACTCTTCCATCTTGTGTTGAACTCATACAGATTCTGTCCTGTTGATGGGTCCTGATGTCTGTCCCCATGGAGAGGGAGAGGAACATTTTTAAAGTGAATGAGATGGGTTAAAAATAAATTTTCTTAAGTGGTCATGACTAGAATTTTAGTTTATGAGTGCCTTCTTTTGGAAACATAAATGGGTCAAAGATAAGAACAGTTTCTGTAGCTGGCTATGAGAAGCCCTTACTACTGCTCTTCAATCCTACCATGTTCTTAAAGCAAGATGAGATCCTGCATGGAGGCTGGGTGTGGCCAGACCACGGGTGCAGGCTCAGAAACCAGAAAGTCCTCTGAAATTCCTGTAGTATAGACATAATCAACATCATCTATGATGTTCCACTGTCGTCCTTCTTAATCATTTAGTACATTTTTGGGTTTTGGTCCCAAAGGCTCAATACGAAAGGCATTCGCAACAGCTTCTGTGAGGCAGTGTTGCATTTCAGAATCCAAGTTCTGGTTCAGTAGGTTTTGGCTTTCTTAGAGAAAATTGAATTGTTGCTTGATTGATTATATATGAAACCATTTGGCTGTCTATCCATCACATATCAGTTTAGATGGAATATTTTTTAGCAACTCATTCAATACCTAAGGTTTTTAGCAATTCTGCATATTTGACTTAGTGTTCCTGCTACCATGATGTCCCTTGCAATAATTTGAGAAAGAAATAAGTAAAAAGGGGATATATTTGGCGTATGCCAACTTAGCATTTTTGAGGCAAAATTGGAATGATATGTTAAGATATTTTGATTTCCTTAATTGATAGAACAAGAATAAAATAAAAGAGAGAATTGCTGTCTATGTTTCTGCTTATTAAAGGCAACATCTCTGCATCATTGGCAGATCTGTTAAGAGAACCATTTTGGACTGCCGCCCTCACTTACTTTCAGAAAATTTATATTTGTCATTTTGCAGAAACTGTCTCCAAAACTTACTTACTTACTTACTTACTTACTTACTTACTTACTTGACATTAGTGATGCGGCCTGGTGAAAAGAGATTGATAGATGAATTAAAAGGCAGTGTTTGTAAACTGAGACTGCCACAGTGGCATTCCTCTTGCCCTGAAGGTGATGAAGGTGCTGTGCAATCTCAAAGGAAGCAGAACTGTGTAGAACTGCACTGTTTGATCACATGCTGGTCACTTAGATTAACAGAATGAAGAGAATATATAAGTGGGATATGAATAAAACATTGCAATAATGTAAGGAAGAATCCAAATACTTTTCCAAACTAATGTTTTATTTACCATTCTAAGTAGTTTAGTGCTGTTCTGGCATGTAATATTTGATGGGTATTATGTTTTATAAAGTTTGCATTGATAAAACTATCTGTCTTTCATACAAGGGAACCGCATGGTCTTCTTGCTTGAGAATAATATTACTCCATAAGGCTGATTACAGCTATGTTTGAAATTCATTTCATATTTAAATAGTGTGGGCCAAATTGAGCCCTGGTGCAAATCTGCTTGTGCCAATGAAACTCCACAAGAGCAATGTTTGACCCTATGGGTTAATGTAATGAAAAGATAACAGCATACTGTATGATCACATAAATTAAAGATGGGAAATATCAATTAGGTCAGCTAGTCCTTACCCGGGGGA
>NW_009647222.1:3787968-3808996 GCF_000708025.1 Charadrius vociferus
CTCATGCAATAAGACTCACGTCTTGGGAGACTGTGCTATAGTTCATCAGATCTCTCCACTAAAAAATGCTTTCTGAAACCCAGCCCAATTTTTTTTTATTCTCAAGAATTAAGTCTCAATATCCTTGTCATAAGCTTTTTGTTTCACTGTAAGCAATATTGGTTTTGATTTTTCTATTGGCTTTTCACAAGATATGCCACACATGTTTTCAATCAACACTTATCTTGGATTCACTCACAAATAGAATGTAGGGGACTTTTTTTTTTTTTAATTATTATTATTATTATTAGGAGTGAGCTAAATTGCCTAGGTTAAATAAGAATAAATAAAAATGTGTTTTTATCCTTATAGATGTAACAGCCATTAAAAAGAATGGATATTATTTCTGGGTTGATTTTTTTTTTTTTTGAAACACTGGAAATAGAAATACACAAGCAATTAGGAAAGGTTTTACTTTCATCCCAGATAAATCTAAGTAGTACTGAAGATTCCAGGCTTAGATGAGATAAAACCCAATTTCCAGATGTGTCTCCAATGTTGTATGCTTCTGGCTACAAAGCTAACACAGACATTCAAGCTGTCATGTACAAGAATGGTGTCAGCCAGTGACTCAGGCAACAAAATTTGGTGTATGAGCAGTGCCATTACAACGATGAATGCTTTCTTGCAGTGTGACTGGGTCATCACACAAATACATTTGTCTTGAATTCGACCTTTTGGTGAAAACAAGACTACATGCGGGTCAAGTAGTCTCCATTCTCTAAATGGAGCAAGCCTCTTTGCTTTTAATATGAGACACTGGTTTTGATCCAGTGTGTGCCAAATAGATTCAGGAGTTGTTTAGAAATTGATTGGCTAAATTGTTTCTCAGGCTGCCAGTATTTTTTGTCTGAGACAGACTTAAAAAATTTGCTTTGGACTGCCTGACTTTTCCCACAACATGCTATACTGCAACAAATAAATTAACTTTGGGTCTTTTTTAGATTTTGGCAGGTTAAATATTTGGTCAGGTAGTACAGTGCTTACTAATGCCAATTGTTAATAATTTGGGGGGCATTTGTACAGCCTAACTTTGACACACAATTGTTAAATTATTTCTTAAAAATCTTAGTATAGGCAATGTAATCTCAAAGACAAAATCAGAAACCAATTTTAAACTAATTTAAATCTTCTTTTGCTATAGCTTGGCCCCAGACAACTCTTCCGGCTTTTACTAAAAGGATTTCAGGCCTCCTAAGATAGATGTCTCTAGACATCCTGAATAATTTCCTTGTTTACATGCTTTTTTGAAGTGGTGGAAGAAGGCGGTGAGTTACGTGTATTAAGTCCTTTAATAATAATGATATCAGTAACTATAGCAGAAGTTTCTTAAAAAAATATGCACATCTATCTGAAAATATAATTGATTGAAAAAAAACCCAGAAATAATGGAGGAAAGTGAGGAAAATACAAGGTAGGTCAAAAAATAGAAAAGAACAGTATCTAAAAAGAATCCAAGAGAAATCAACTAGGGAAACTAGAGGAAATTACAAGCACTGGAATATTAAGGATGACAATATTTGTCCTTCAAGGCACACAAAACCAGAAATGAAAGCATATTAATATTACTGGTTATGTCTTGCTTAGAAAGCATACAGTAAAAGCTTTCTTTGATTCACGAACTCTTTCTGAAGGACTGTCACTAGCCAAAAGCTCCTGAGGCCTTAGCCACATTGTCATTGAAAGTAATAGAACTTTTTTAAAAAAAAAAACAATTGAATTAATTGAAAGAAGGGTTACAAATTTATAACCCCTATTAAGATGGCTGTCGGGCAAAACAATAGGCAGCCAGGCAGATTGTTGCCTGCACTGAGTTTTGCTCAGGTGTGAATGGGCTCATTGCCATTACCTGCATGTCCCTAAATCCCGGGTCTGGCACCAGGAATGACAACATAACGAGTGGCTGCCACAGTCTTACCCCCATAACCACTCCTGCCCCAGGACCTACCAGTGTGGCTCCTTCTTTTCCCAACAGCAGCAAGGAGGCACAGGCGGTAAGACACGATTTCTTTTTGTAACCAGACAATTCCCTAACAGGTTTTACAGTTGCTTTACAGCCCATTATTTTTGTCACCTGAGTGTCACAGAGGATGACGCTCAGCTTGTAATTCTGGCCAAGTTAATTTAATTTACGTAAGATGTGTATGTTGAGAAGAGAAGGGAGAACATAGAGTTTAAAAATGACTAGCATAGCTTCAGACAAAGTGCCAACATACTTAAATTATCTACCTTTTAGGTCTACGTTCATGAGAGACAGGAGAAAATCAGAGGATGGCATTTCGTATACTTTTTCACACATTCTAATAATACACTATAGACTCTTAGCTTTGCACAAGGCATCTGCTGAGTTTCCATATCAAAAATTAATAAGGAGGATAAGATGTAATGAAACAAAGTAAAAAATAGAAATTCTGGAGATAAATATTATTTACAGATAGACCTTTTTGAATAACTGTGTTGGATTTTAGTCAGGCCAATTGCCAAGCCCAAATACACAATTAAAAATTATTTCTGGTCAGCTTGAAATTAAAAATGTTGATTTTTTTTTAACATTCTGAAAATCTGAAAAAAAAAATTCAGTTAAAATTGAAGGTGTTATTCAGATTGAAACAAAAGTTTTTGTTTCATTTCATTTCATTGACTTTGTCAAAGCTTAGAAATATTTAAAATACCAAGATAGTAAATTTGTAAGGAAAACCAATTCTAGCTGAAAATGGGAATGTTTCTTTCATCTACTAGCTATCAGAACAAAATACTTCCATCTTGCTATTCAAATTTTTTACTAGAAGTTGCCTGAAATTGTCACACTCTTCCTGAACCAACTGAGAATTTTTTGCTTTGTTTTATTCATGAATAACTTTGTCAGCTGTGAAATTTAGAAGGAAAATGTCCAGTAAAGGTGATGTATGTATTCAGTAGCTTGGATACAACACACACACAGAGTAAGTATATAGATATCTATATATGGGTATTTATTCTCTGATTGTAAGTACTTACTGATTATCAGTAAGCTTTGTGAAAGCTTGGAAAAAAAAAAAAAAGTATGTTTTCAAAAAAAGCATTCTGCCTAATATGCATGTAAAAAGTAGATGAAGACCTAAAAGTTTTGTTATTATTTATATGGAAATGCAGGCAGTAGTCATCAAACAAAATAGTTGCTTCAGGATGCAGGACTTGTTTAAAGTTCAAAAGAAATGGCTGTAAGTATTGATGTTATATATCGATGGATTTGTATCATGCCTAAATGCTTCACTTTGTCTTACAAAATTTTTTCTAATTTTCGTGTTCTTGAAAGATGCTAGAACAAATTTTCTTGTCTTCAGCCATAAACTATGCCATATGGAATTGTAACAAGTCCTCGTAGCTCAACCAATTAGCAATTTCATGGGGGACCATCTCTAAGGAAGACAAATTTACCAGACAGTCCCTGGTTACTGGATCTACTGGCAGTTGATAGATAATTGACTCTGAGCCAAATTTTCGCAAAGAGATACTTTTTTCATGTGAACTTCAAAAGTTCACAGTGCCTTTAACATGGGACACTTGACAAGTTCTTATGGCAAGGACTTCCAAAAGTTGGTAACCCAAGACTGACTGGCACTAGATTCCTAGTATGAAGGAGACTGATTTCCTGAGCTGTAGACTTCTCATTCTCATTCTCATTCTTGTTTTGCCCTATCAACTTTCTCTTTGCCTTCCTCTGTAAAACCTGTTTCTTTGTTTTGGCGTATGACAACTTAATATATGAAATCTGAACATTTATTTTGCACTCATTTTCAGTAGCTTACTGTAACTTTGTTTGATCTGACCTTTGTCTTCATTTTTCATCTTTCACTTACATATGATGTGCTTTCTTTTTACCCTATCTTTAATTTTTAAGTTAATACGTTTTATATTTCCTTAGGCTCTAAGACTGCTGATTGTTGCATAAGATCATATTACTGCTCAAGTGCAAATCTGTAAGAAAGCTCAGAGCCCAGAGCTGAGAAAAAGGCTGATTTCTTGCTTTTCTTTAGTTGCTACAAACCTTGGTTATTGACAAAATCTTCCTTGTATACAAAAGCACAAGGGGGCAGCATTACATTAAAATAAGTTGTTGCACTGTGTGTGTGTGTGTGTGTGTGTGTGTACTGAAGAATAATCAGTTAGGTAATGCTAAGGTTGCAGGAAAAAAATGTTATTTGAGTTTGTTCAGGCTGCCTTATTAGTTTCCTTGTCCTGATGGCATTGGTAGGTTAGAGGAAAAAAATTCTGAGGCTATGGGGAGTTATACTTTCTGTTGTGTGGTAGATTCTTCATACCCCTTCCTTTACCTGCTTTTCCCTGCCAATAAATATTTATTTGTTTTTTAAGGACCAGCATAGTTTTTCAGAAGACTTTATTTCATGAATACTTGGCGTGAAAAACAACTCTTTGTTCCCTCATTGATATGGTACAGTGAACGCACTGTAGAGGATTTCTGCCAACCTTAGAAACTTTCAAAATTGATCATCAAGGACCCATTTGGAAAAGACCAGTTGAAATAGCCTGTTCTGTTGTGGCAACACCTATGTCAATGCAGTGAAGGGACAGGCAGCTGGCTTCATGCAGAATTCTTAAAAACTCATTTTTGGATTGAGATGCTTTGTTGTAGAAGCTTGACTTCAAGGAGCACAAATGTTTGTAATGACTTTGCAAGACTCTGGTCAGGTCCAGAGCATTTTGTATTGTTTTCCTGTCATTTATTACAAATTGTTATTTTCCCAATTTTGAGTAATTAAAATTCCCAGTGACTTTTTGTATAGAATTAATCATCTGAGCCACTTTCTAAAAACCGAATACTGCTACTGTAGATTTGTCACTTTCAGTTTAAATTCACTGCAAGGTCTGACATATCTTTGCTGGGTTGGGTCATTTTGATGCTGTGCCCAAAGGACGTAATCTATTATTTTTTTTCCAGGAAGTGTAGTGCCAAGGGTTGCTAACAGAAGTGGCTCTATAATGATTCGTGAACTCTGAAACATGATAATGCATTGCCTGTATTTTGTATTTTTCAAGTCTACCTACCTTTAGAAAAGAGCAGTTATACACTTAGTGACAAATCTTAATGCCACTTGAAAGAATAATATCGATGACTAGAGAAGGGTGTCAGGGTTTGGTTGCAAAGAGCTAACTCCAGCCATTCTTTTTGTTTTCTTCTCTGGGGATGCAAATAATTTGTGAATTATTTGGCATCACCTGTTGGAAATACTACAGAGAGTATTCTGTGAATCCACCTGTGTTAACACATCCACACTTTTTTCTCACAGCTTTTCATATAATTTACTTCTGAAAAGAGTAGTTAAAAAGGCTCTTCCAGGGCCTGACTGTTTAGAGGCTGAGACCCCTCAACAAAGCAAAAGAGGTTGATGAGATTCACTGCTTCCTGGGGCTATGTCAGAAGATAAACAGGAGTTAATGCACAGCAGGGGTATTTGCACCTGTTTTAACTAGTATTTTGCTGAGATGAAATGTAAGAGTGGTGTCTGGCTGTCGGCCAAATAAGTAACCAGGAATGCCATTTATCTTTGACAGTTGTCAGTCCTTCATCAAAGAAATTGACTGCTGCTTCCTTTCCATGCCAGAAAGGCCTGTGTAGTTTATAAAATGTGGACTTTAGGACTGAACTACATAAAATTGAAAGGTTGGTCATAAAATTTTTAAAAAGTGATATTTTTTTTTCTTTCAGTACACTCAGAACCTAAAATAATGAAAGAAGATCTTGTTTTAAGAAGGATAATTTGTAACAGTAATTTCAAGTTAAAAAATATTTGAGAGATAATTATAGGGTCTTTTGTAGCTTTTTCTTTTTTTTTAGTTCTTTCATTAAATGAAAAATACACATTTGTTTTGAAGTGGAAATTAACAAATCGGGTCACTCAGTTTGAATTCTGCCCCCATGTTTCTATTAAAAGTCATCCAAAGATGAACTTTGGGCTCAGAATTTAATACCATAAAAATGGGTTCCTTCCTTCCAAAAAAAAATGTTATCTTTGTATTTAGCTCTTTCAGCTGTGTTTTGTATTGTTACTATGTTAAGTTTGGTCTTATTCATATGGAGTCTTTTTCTGCAATTTTGTGCTTTAACCTGTGAGAGCCCTTCTGAACTCTTTTTTCTTTTTCCTCAAACGTAAAAATGACATCTTCCCACCATTTTGGGAATCTAGTTATATTATTGTAGCTGTCTGTTCTTCATCCAAAAAAAAACTGTAAGGAAGATGCTTTGGAGAACTTTTCTCTTCTTTCTACAAACAAAACAAGTACAATTGATGGCATCTGACCCTGATTTTTACATAGGTGTTATTAGAGTATTTTAGTCATATCAGATCATCAAAGAGATACACATACAAATCATCTCTTTTGAGGGAAAAAAGTATCTTACAAATCATATCTGCTTCTATAAGACATGGTTTATTTATATATGCTCCGATATCTTCTATCTGGAGATTTGAACATGGAGATTTGAACAGGAGTTTTATTTCTGTCTGTCTGTCTCCCTTCTCCCCAAAAAGGCTTATTCTGTTTTTCAATTTAGCAGCACGAGTCAGCACACACTTTGTGTCATACTGCTTCTACAGCAGACTCATTGTTGATGAAATGACCAGGACTTGTCTCTTCTTTCCATAACTTCCTATTGAAATTCAGCTCTAGTTACCTGTCCCAATAACTTCCATTTCCCACAGGACTTCCCTTAGCTATTTAGGTACTTTAGAGATCACCTTCTTATAAACATAATCTTTCTGTCATTTTAATGAGCGTCATTCATTGCAGTCCAAAAATTGCCTGTAGTGTCATTCAAATTTGGTGACTCCATATGTTGTTGGCACCTATTTCTACAAAGTATGTAGAACTATTAAATAACAGTTGTAGAGAAAATTATTTGTAGCAAAAGAAGGATTCCCCTTGTATTTTAAGTCTGATTTGATTCTTAATGTGTTGTATTTGGGTTTTTTTTATAATTCATTTTTATTGTTTTTCCACAACGTTATCCTATGTTTGATCCAGGTAAAGTAGTGTTCCTTCTACACCAGAGTAGTCCCTTTCCCATTCTGAGCTATTAACTGAGGCCAATAAGCAGGGTTAGGGAGTTAGCTTTAGGACACCATATCTATAGGATGAGACTCATACCAACTGTTGAAAGTTCTTTGGCTATACGTATGACTGCTAGCATAGAACAAAAGCTAGACAGCTGAAAGTAAGGAGGAGTTAGTTTGTTCAGTTTTGCCAACAAAAAGAATTTTGAGTTTTTTAACATCATTGGGGACCAGATATCAACTTTGCTCTAGGACGCTTTAACATACCATAAGTTTGGGATTTTCTGAAGGGTTGAGTTGGACCACATTACTTCTACCTCTAAGAATGAGCTCAACATCAAGGTTTAATTCACAGTTTGGGGTTTTTTTTGCTTAGTTCTTCCTTCCACACAAGCAAAATATGCTTAACAATGAATTTTAAAAACTCTACAGCCAGCATCACTTGTCCCCTGTTTATTGATTAATTTATATCTCTCATAGGCTGAAGGAAAAGGGGATGGCACTTTCCACTGCCTACACTCTGAAAATACCTCAATGTTAAGGTGAAGAAGCTCATAAAAATCTTTAAAACAGGGTATCTGAAGAGTAAGTGAATCATGTAAATGTGAAAAGTAATGTATCCTTCTTCATTCTGTTCATCCTGAAGGTCCTTCAGCTTCAACGTACTCCATCTTTTCTGCGTCTATCATTGCAATATAAACCTTTAATAATAAGCACTCTCATAAATATGAATAGACAACAGCAAAAATCCTCCTTCCCCCCCCCACCCCCTGAAGTGTTGAGAACTTTCTGAAGTTATCACTGTAGGAGGCAGTGAGCAGGCAGAGCTTTGCTGGTTTCCGCACCTGCAATGCCAGGGGCAAAGCGCTGGCTCTGAGAGGCTCCCTCCCGCTGGCTGGAGCTGTCATCCTCTCCACCTCTGGCACGGGCTGAGATCTCAGGCCAAACGCCTCACTCCAATATAACTTCCTATTCATTTATATTGCCAGTCTGGTCATCTGCTTTGCCCTCATTCTCCCCCTTTGTCAAATAAGACACTGCTAACCTGCTTTGTGACAAAAGCTAGAATGCATGTTCTTCCTTGCTTGCAGTGGCTGAGAGAGCCGACATTGTTCTCCCTGGCACGCATCCTCCCCGGAGCCTGCGTGCACTGTGCGTGGGGCCCCAGCCAGATGCTCTTTGAGTAATTCCAGAGAAGTTATCAAGACTGCAGGGAAAGCATCACTGCATGGTGTAATATAATACATTTATTTCTTAACACCTATGTAATACATAAAGCTAGTATGTTATTGATAAATTAGGAAACACATTTTTTCCTTGATTTTCCTTTTGCAAGTGGCATGACATAGCATTCTGGAGTGTCCAAAGACTACTTAATCATTACATATGATTTGCAGGCAGCTTTTCTAATTTATGGTATTTTTATGGAGAAAATTTATTATACATAGACTTATTCTAAAAAGTAAAAAAAAAGTTAAAAAAAAAGATAAATATTTAGTGCTCAGTAAGGTTGGTGATGTAAAGGAAGAGTAAATAGGATTTGCCTTATGCCTGTAATTGAGAAGAGAGCTAAAGAAGTGATCTATTATTCAAAGGTGCTGCCCTTTGCAATTCCCATTGACTTTGGGCTACATATCCAGGTACTAAAGTGAGATAAATTTTTAACATACAAATCTAGAGGTGATTTTTGTTAGGCATAGGCTCCCATTTTTTCCCCAGATTTTTCCCTTTTAAAATTTTCAGTTTCATTCTCAGCTGTTTGCTTTTGCTGAACTTACCCAGATCTTAAAAACTTAATTTAATATTTTGTTACAATGTTTTTCTTTTCAAATTAATGACTATGCTCGCTAGGTAAGTTCCTCAGGTTCTTTCAGCTTCTGTAAAGGGGTCACAAGTGTTAAGACAAAATGGATAATATTGCTCTGTGTTACATTAATTTTATTCGATCTTCTAAGTAATGGAAAAAGGCTGATCTTCTAATTAATGGAGAAAAGCTGATTTGTATAAAATTGTGTGTTCCTTAGGGGTTTTAAGAGGAGTCAGTGGGTTATACATCTGTCTTTAAATGTGTAGGCATTTTTATCTTGTGTGTGTTCAACTGTATGAAGCAAGTTTCCGATCTAGAAAGTCATTATGGTTCAAACATGTAGAAAAGATTTCCATAATAATCTAGGAAAGACCTTCCTTGGCCCAGGCTGAGTGAGCAGACCACCTTTGCTAGAGTTCCTCACTGAAACACAGGCATGGGGTATAAAGGGAATCTCCTTTTCTGACTCCAGGTCCAACAGTGGTGACACGCTTAAGGACTTGTGTGTTCAGAATTAAGACCCCTCTTCACTGGCACATTTTACAGTGTAAGCTTGGGCAAGGCACTAAGCTTCTTTGTGCTTTGTTTCCCCATACGTAAAAATGGATAACCCTTCCTTCAGAGGGATGATATCAAATGTTTCATGAAGATGAGACAGTTCTGTAAGACATTCTGATACTACAAAAATGTATGTTATACGAGTAAATAAAAATAGTCATTTACTTGAACTGAAGAGGGAAGGAGATAAGAGAGCATAGGTAAGGAAGGTAGACATCCAATTAATCATAAGAACACAGAAAGCTCTCAATATGTACGATAGGAATAACTAAGAGAAGGAAAGATCTCTCCCTTCTTTCCCTGAAATCTGCATTGCCTATGCAGAAAGATCTCTCCCTTCTCCTTTCCCTGAAATCTGCATTGCCTATGCACTGGACACTAGTTTCTTTCACTTTCTTCTCTTCTAAGTTTAAGAAGAAAACTCTGTACTTTCCTCAAAAGGGAATATCTCCTGTTCCTCTGCATTCCCCTCTCTTTGGCCACAGACAGTACTGGACTTACTCCATTAACGGAAAACATCTTTCAGAAAGTTGATGTTGCTCAAGTGTGTCAGTCCCCTGCACTAGACCCTTAAAAGCCAGGAATTATCAGATTCAGAGACACCTCTTTAGCCTCCCCTCACACCCACACAGCATGTCTCTATTGACAGTGACAGATACTGCATCTTAATAGGGAACCCACTTCAGCCTCCAGCAGAGAAGGAAGCACTCTACTCATTAATCTCCCTCATAGTATAGTATGAACCCTTATTTACAGCCTCAGCAACATTAGCAAGCATTCTGTGTTGACATACGCACACAGGTTAGGCATGTCAGACAGTATGAGCTTCTGGGGGAAGCTGATGTTTTAATGAAGGGTTTGCCTCCTCCCCATCTGAGGGAAGTACTGCCTGCTCTACTGCTCACCATCTGTAAAGTAGCATCCCAATGGCATTCCTCATCAATCCAAACCCACACCTTTAAAACAAAATACGAAGGTGTTTTGGTGAAAGGTTTCAATTAGCCAGGCCTCAATGTTCAAAGCCATGTCTACTTGCAGAAAAAGATCTTGTTTCTACAGTGATAGGCGAGACATGAAAACCTGGAAAAAGAATAGATGTCTATCCAAAGTATCCTACATTCCTACATTTCTGTGGTGTTTAGATATCTGACCTCTGTTTGGGCCCTTCCACTTATCTTCGATGGGAAGCATTGTTTTGCACCACTTACTAAGAAAGAAAAAAAAAAAAAAGTCTATTAAAATCATTTCAGAAGCTTGTATGAATCAGTCTGTTGTCTAATGAAAATCTGATCTGGGCAAAAACAGTGCGAAATCTTGAAAGTTCTGCAGCTGAAAGGCTAAACTTTGAAACTGTTATGTGGGTACTCAGAAAATTGGATAAACAAATAGCTTTGTGTTTTTACCACCTACATTTCAGAGTATGTAGCACTTGGAAATGCCTAGGTGTTGACTGTAAGCTTATAATATGCTAAAAATGTAATACTGTCAATACTACAAAAGGGCCTGTTTGTTTTGAGCTCGTTATCTATACTAAGGATTAGGAATTAGTTGTTTTGGTAGGGCTTATAGAAAATTGAGTGATGCTCTGGAAAAGAAAAGTAATGTTTAATTTAAAAACAAATATTGATTACAGTATTAGAGGGATACTGTACACTTGAAATATGATGCCAGCACTCAAAATCAAAGGAGCAGTGTGGCTGGTGCATAAGACTTGGACTGAGATTAGTGAGAGTTAGATTTTATTTCTGGCATTTACTGCCAGTAACTTCCTCTCTGTCTCGAAGAATTTCTCTGCCTCGCCTTCTCCCTCCTGCCTGAGCTCCACGCTCGCGGGAACAGAGAATGCCTGTACTTGCTTTTTGGTACAGAGCCATTCACAAGAGAGCTTTGGCTTTGGCGGTGTCTTTTACTTTCTATGATGCCTCTAGGAGCATATCTATGCAAATGTGCCGAGTTGGGGTGGATTAATACTTTCAGAGTACATCTCTAACATGGTTTTCCTGCTACAGCTTCCTAGAGCTCAGCAAGACCGGTGAGTTTGGAGGGTGAGGCAAAGACCTTTGGTCTGTCTGAACACCTCTGGGTAAAAGCACCTGGAGATAATCTAGCACCTGAAGGAGAACTGGATGAGGTACACTTCACAGAGTTGTACAGGTGAGTTGCTGGCCAGACAGCAATTTTCTGTCTGGATTCTCACATTAACTACAGGAACTACAAAGGACATCTGAGTTGCTCAGTTCCTTCGGTTTCTTTTACAGGATGGGCACAGACCCATGTGACATTGGGAAATAACCCATATGTCAGGTTTACATTTAGGGCTATATATTCTGAACCCAGACTCTTGGCCTTGCTATGTTTTGTATTAACCCATTTAATTTAATCTAGACAGGTCTCTATCTCCTTCTGTGAAATTCACTTGACCCTTCTTTGCTCACCTATATAAATTCCAGTATAGATTTTTTGAGGGATATCATCTGAAATGTTTTATTCATGGTACAAAATCATACATTAGTATCACAGTGTCTGATCCTTTGAATAATGATTGCTTGAAAACAAGCTTTTTGTCTGATCAAATGCTTAGCAGCTCCTTATTGGATATGGGTCATGGGCCATTAGCCACCAGATAAGGGACATCCCTTAAAATGTAGGAGGATAGTCACCCTAACTTCAAATTTATCTCAAATATTCTCTAATATTTCAGTAACTGTGTTAGGGTTACCTGCTGTGCTTAACAGCATTATTCTATATTGTTCTGATAACTTTCATGGAATAAACCCAAGATCTATCAATAGTCTTAATTAACAAGCAGTAACAAACTGACTCAGGGGCACACTAGTTTGCCACATTTGCTTCTATGCCCCTGTAATTTTTCTGAAGACGCTCACTACAATGAAATGTATGAACGCAGATTTCAAAGAATATGCCTAGCGAAGGATCTGAAGGAGACACCAGGTTTTCAGATGAGCTGAGCGCTCCTTGTGTAATGGACATAAACCACGCACGAGGTGTTGCTGCCGTGGTCCCTCTAGCAGACAGAGTCTGTTTGGAATTAAGTTCCTTTGCCTTCACCACAAGTGTAGTGAGTGGTATCAGCTGCTTACTGTACAGGGAAGGATTAATCAGATGCGAAAGCCACAGAGATTGGTATCATCGGTATTTAAAAAGACTTGGATATTAGGGAGAAAAATAATGCACTTCTCTCATGGGTTGCTCTTTAGCTGTAAATTTCCAGGAATTAAAAAAAAAATAATTGTGATCATTATAGCTTCCTTTTCAGAGTTCCAAAAGAGTGAGACGCTTACTTCTATTCTAATAACTTTATGATGAATTAAAGATCCTGAAAAGCGCAGAGATCCCTAAACAGACTATGCCACATTGCCAGTAAGTCTTCCTTCCAAGGACCCTGTGGCAATGAGAAAGCTCTTGGGACACTGAGGAACAGGAGAGAGGAATGTAGTAGTATAGCCACAGTGCTGTGGAGTTTGGGCAGGATGATAGTCCTTGGGGCACCACAGGGAGGGATCTACCAAATAGGGTAAGTCTGCTTTGCATTGTTTTTGAAGGTGTTCAAGTTCAAGCTAGCTTCAAAGCCATGCCAAAAGCCATGCAAATAAACATAAACTTTTTTACTCAGCTTCTTAGATGGCTTTTGCAAACTGTACTTGAGACCTTTACCACCAGGGGCCCTTTACCTTCAGTGCTAGACAATACCTTATGCTATGAAACTAGCTGGTAGCTCATTTGGCTGAATATATACTGCATTTGCAGTGTTGACATACCCTTTCAGAGGCCTGTTGTGCTGTTTTGAGTAATCCTGAAGGGGTGCCTTCAGCCCTGAGAGCAGCCCTATCCTATTCTTGGGGCACACCACCATATTCTCTGCTACCCTTAGCCCCAGGTCTCATGGTCTATATCCAGGGGCCTGGAGGGTGGCCAAAAGGACTTATCTGAGGTGATGCACACACGCACTCTCACACACAAAAAAACATGCACTCATTTACTGGCTTGCTCCAAAGGAGAATGTGTTTGTGGGTTTTGGTTTCATAATTTTCAGCTTCTGGTGTTGGTAGGAAATGCAAGGTGAAAGAAGTGTGGACATGAGCACAGCATTTGGTGTCTTCCCTAGCTCCCAGTATGCGATCTCCAGAATCTACTGCAAAACACTGCAGAAATTACAGAAAAGGGAACTGGCTCTGCCACCTCAGAACCAGCACAGGATTTGTAAGACAAGCCTTAGTATCTGTGGAAAAAATACCTAACAGAAGTACTTGGATACTGACAGCTTGTCTCTAGTCAGCATCCCACAGCAAAGAATTATTACGTCTTATGATTATTTTTTATTTACATACACATCAAACTGACAAAATGAGGTTTATGCTTTCTCCACTTTTTAGTTTCCAGCTGACTATCATTTTCTTTTAAGATTAAATAAGTAATTTATTGAACTGTAACATCAAGTATTTATTAGGAAATTGCTGGGTAATTTTAACTGTATCTTTTTTTAAAACATAAATCTGCATCCAAGGCCTCCAGTAACTTTGTGCGACTCTGCACCATTAATTTCTTCCAGAGTGACATTCTGATATGAGCTGAACAGATGGAATTGCAGGATTGTTCTAGCAAATTTATCATAAAAAATGCATCCGACACCTGTGTAATTTGCCTAATCATTTTCCTAATAAGCTCCCACCATTAATTATGCACGATTTCCACAATGCAATCAAGATAAAAGTAAATCTGATGACTTAATACCCTTCAAAATAATTGGTTCACCCAACACAAGGCCTCCTTTGCTTTCCATAGCCATTCCAGTTAATTAGAAAAAGGGTGCACCCTGTAGGAGTCAGCAGAATGGAGGCTGATCGCATGGTGGGAGGCAGGCCTGCTGGTTTTTTGGGCAGGAGTCAAGGATATTAACTCATGAAAGAGAGGAACGGGGGCCCCCCCTCCCCCCCCCGCCTCTCGTCGTTGCCTCTCTCCCTCTTCCCCCTCCTGCCCACCCCACCCAGCAGCAAACAGATGCGATTAGTGTTCTTCAGCCATCAGAAACCTGACTGCAGGACTCCGAGGGTCTAATGAGAATCAACTTTTCGGCGGCTGCTGTCTTGCGGTGCAGCCCACCTGTCACATCATTAGGTGCAACCATGTTACTCTTCAGCACATATTCTTCCTGGCTTGGATTATCACCATCCTAGAGACGGAGAGGGGGGGCAGAAAGTATGGCTCAGGTATTCCACATAGGCCTCAGGCAGTGTGGAAAAACGTGATAATTTAAAGGTGCTGCAAATTTCCTACACCTCGTCTGGATGAGTGAAATTAACTAGCACTAAAAGCTGTCAAATTAAAGGTTGACTTCCAGATATTAGCACCTTAAATGTCACTGAATATTCTCCGTCTCTCCCCTCCCCATCCTCCCTCCTTTCTCTCCCTCGGCCTGTTCCCCTCTGCCCCCCCATCCCCATCCTCTCCATCCTCCATCCTCCCTCCCCCACACACCTTTTTTTTTCTTTTTTGGCAAACCCGCGTGTCAGCACACCTGCACATGCACACAAACATTATCCTACTGCTGTTCCCGCTAACTGCCTGTGCGTGCTCAGGCCGGAGTCGCTCGGCATAAATCTCGGATGTAACCATGGCTACAGAACAACTGGCAATTACAAAATTTCCTCCATTTTTAATGTTACACTAATTATGTTTGAATGTGTTTTAATGGAGAAAGGAATCGAGGAGATGAAACAGTGTTCTGTACGCGAAGAGCTGGGGGAGAACCTGCATCTCCCATCTTTGACAGCTTGAAATCCAAGCCCAGGAGAGGCACAGAGCATCTTGAAATGAGCTGGTGTGCCTGGGAGAATAGGATATACACACCAACACGTGAAATATGTGGATTAAAGTTTGGAGTCCGGATGGTACCACCGAAACAAGCCCACACCCGCTCATAAATTGGGGTTAATATGAAAACAAAATTGCACGATAATTTGAACTTCATTTCAAGATGAAATGATGGCTCCTTGTACTGCAGTGCCATTGCTTTGGATGTCCTGTTTGGCCAAAGGTGGGCCTTCAAATCTGAAGCTGGTTTTGTGGCTTTTGTTCCACCTGTGCTTTTGAGTTAGAAACTGTTTTTCTTCTATTCTGCATGGTGTAAAATATTGCAGGGTGGAGGGTGGTTTCCAGGCTTGTACAATGCATAAAGTGGCATGTACGGTCTGCAGAAAGTTTTATGGGCTCAAAAGAGCCAAACCATTTTGTTACCAGTCGTACTCTCAGCCCCTAGGTTTGACACGTCTACTTGTGTGTCACTGCAAGCCACTCTGTGTCATCCAAATGCATATGTCATGTCAACACATTTTGAATGAAGCCTCTAAGTCCTTGCAAGTGAGTGCCTCCTGCTCCAACTGAGGTCCCAATGCCCCATTTTGATTTTAATGGCGTGCTGGAGGGACACATCCTGCCACCCAAATTATTCTGGGGCTGGGTATCAGCCTCAGAGCTTTTAATCAGCTGTATCTGGTGCGTACCCCGCCAGGGTGCAGTTACAGCTGGATCCTGTGCTGATGTTGGCAGAACGTCTTCAAGCGGGGCAAGATGAGACAAATAGAAGTGAGTAGAAGAGTAGCATACCCCTTCAGGCATTTTGAGCTGGGGTCACAGGGATTTTGAAGAGTGGTTTGTTGTTGTTTTTTTATGAGACCCTGATTTAGTTAGATTCTACTGCAAGAAAACCCCCAGCAAACAACATTTTGCATCATACTGCTCCATCTTCTCCCTTAACCTGGTAATTTAGCATTCACTCACACCCACTGCTGAAGGTGGGGTGGGGATACTGTTACAAGTTTCCTCACAGCAGTGAGCTCTCGATCCCAGCTGTCTTCAGCGGCATGAGCCAGCTTGATTATGCTAAAGCACCCCTGGATCCCTTCCTCTTTTGTTTCGTTCTACCCAGGGTTTTAAAGCTTAAACATTTGACATGCTTGGGTAGTTTCTTCTCTAATTTTATCCCAGCTGACTGTGCAATGAGTTTAACTCAGAGCCCTTAGGTGCAAGCTACTTTCCACAATGTATATTAAACCTTATAAAACTAGCCAGTATGTCATTACCCGGAATATAATTACCTATATTGGAATTTGGCCAGGATACTGGGGCTAATATTGTTAGCCTTGCAAAAATTGGCGTGGGACTTTTTAATGACCACATGTGGTCAGTGCCATATGTTTCTAGCTCATCTAAAGGATGGTACCTCTCACACAGCCATGCCCCCTTGAAATCACTTCAGGGTAGGAAAGCAAAAGCTCGGAGGCCAGACAGGCCAGTCAGTTGCTAGTTCAGAGGCTACTGGTGACATCCTCGACGTGGGGCAGGAGAGAGCTCTGTAGCAAACCCCGGCGCTGCACGGGCAGGAGCTCTTACTGACCCAAGCTTTGCACGTTCCCTCCCTCTCTTTTCTCAGCCCTAACACTTTCACAACCTAGCCTGATAAGAAGGGCCACTGCCCTTTCTGGAGATGATGTATTTTATGTAAAGCTAAATTTTTTATTGCTTGTCATGTGCGTGATTCCATCCACTGAAGATTTTGGTTTAGACAAGAGTGGCTTAAACCACAAACTCAATTGGAAATGTTCTATCTTTTGTGTAGATGGAGCCTTCTGTCTTTTAAGTTCCATGTGTTGTGTGCCAGACAGTCATAACATGGCCTCACCAAGGATGACTATGCTTTAAAGTGATTAAGCTAACTGTAATATTCACATTAAAAGGAAATCCCAATTAAATATTTGGTGCAATGTTTCCATGTTTGCTCCATATGTCGCTATGAAGTTTGGGATAGAAGCTTTCTCAGAGAAAACAGCTGTAGTTTACCACTGCTCTAGCCAGTCTGATGAGACTAATCTCCATCTCATTCCTCAAAATGTTCATAAAAACATACAAGGCATTAAGCATTGTTTTTTGAGCCCCTCTGGTAGAATGTCATTACAAGGTTCAAAATGAAGCTTGCACTATTCTCTGTTTTTCCTTCTTACCCTGACAAGAAGGAGTATTCGGTGTCCTTGTCCTTTCTCAGTTTCTCCTTTGTGACTCTCCTGAGTCTCCCCAAAGAGACCAACTCTCTTGTGCTGCCTGTGTGCCCGGGGTTCTCTCCCCATTCTTTTCCTTCCCACTTTCCTTTGAATCACTAAACCACGTTCTCTTTAAATTGTACAATGAAACTCTCCATTTACTTTAGCCTGCAATAAAATAGATTTTCATTATAAGACATTTGATGGTACTGCACTACTTCTGGCCTATGTGGCTTGTTAAGGCACTAGTGGTGGCAGAAAAGTGATGACCTACCACCTCTGTTTTAAACCTAATTCTCTCCAGGTTGTCAAAAGTTGTGAAGAAGAAATCAAATCTATTATTGGACAAGGTTATCATTAAGGAGGTTAGCAAGCCTTCGTTTTTACAGCCTGCAACTTTACAACTATCCTTTGCTTGAGAGATCATCGTTTGGCTTTAACGATCTGTCTTGCTACAGGTAGTGTTTAATCTTCCCTTTTTGATTAAACTAATAGAGATGGTTTTGCCAAGTCATCTCCAAGGCTCTGTTTGCTTCAGATGTCCTGGACTTTTGACTTTGCTACAGCTTTTATCCCTGAGTATAAAAGAAGGCTGGTATTTGTGACTTTGCTTGCTGATCTCTCCCTAATAATGACTAACGGTCAATTCATATAATTGTGGCTCCATCTACACGTAGTGAAGATGTGGCAGATGAGCAGAAAGAAAGGAACAGATGTTATCAACAGTCATTATTGTCACAGGGGTTAAGAAGCTCATAATTTCAGCATCTAGTTAGAGCAGCCCCTGCGTTTAGGTAACTCAATGCTAGTTGTGACAAGGTAGGCCTTTTCAAGATATGTTTGTTGAGAAGGTACAAACTCCTCTTGCTTCCAGATTACAGCACAGTGACATGTTGCCTAGAGGCACCTCAGACCTGGTGTGTTTTTTGAAGCCAGGAATAAGCTCACACTTCAGGCCTCATCGCAGGTGGAGAGGCGTGGGCTGGCTGTAAACAACTTCATCCCCTGGCGTTAGGACCGTGTCTGGGCAGGGTTTTTGAAAGTACGAAGTGTGCTTGGCTGGAGAGCGCCGTGGGGCTGGAGGGGACTCTCCGACTCCTCTGCATGTGGCTTGGCCACCATCAAAGTGACTTGCCGGTAGCAACTTCATCCACTCTTAGCGAGATCTCTGCTTCTCCAGAACTAGCCCACTTCGGGACTTACACTTTATAGCGTACGTTGGTTACTACTAAGCTTCTGAATAAAATTTCAGAGAGGGGGTGCTAAGCTTTAAAAAACTAAATGACCTAAACCCAATCTAAATTGAGGAGAGGAGCAGTTTTTAGCGTTATATCCTTGTGATATTCCAACCAGGAGTATTTTGGTCAGTCTGGCAGAGAAGGGCTCTGACAGAGGTAGGTTTTTGCTGTGGACTCCAGAGCTTTGAAATTCACTCCTTTGAGAGGGGCACTAAAATGAAGGCAGCAAGAGCTGGGAGGGATGGAGACATTGTGATTTACTGGAAAAATCTGGATCTTCTAGGGGAGAAAGGGCTGCCTGCATTCAATACAGCTGGGTGTATATCTAATTAATGGCAGAATGTCCAGTGCTTTTGGAAAGCAATTACGGACCCAAAGAAGTAATTCATTGTAGGGTGGATCCCTAGCAAAGAACCAGACTGTGATCCATGCCAGGACCACTCTGTAGCTTGGTTTCTCCCTGCATTTTATGTTTTGATGCATATTTGCAGCCCTCCTGAAGCCAAGATCTGTGGGTTAAATCCTGTTTTGTAGAACTGTGTCCAGTTATACTTATTCCATCTTAAGCCCATAAAATTTATTCTTTGCTGTCGTGTGATATTGTTCTGGGGTGTTCTAGGTATATTTACTTGGAGCTTATGCACAACCATATCTCTGGTACAATGAGGTAGCAGAGATGTGCAGCAAATACTATAAAGGCCCTCTATGCCTTCAAAATACATTTTGAAGTTGATGATTAACTCTGCATAATA
This sequence comes from Charadrius vociferus, assembly GCF_000708025.1. NCBI lineage: Eukaryota > Metazoa > Chordata > Aves > Charadriiformes > Charadriidae > Charadrius > Charadrius vociferus. The sequence continues at coordinate 3,807,469 of NW_009647222.1, forward strand.
TGTTGACTACTTCTACAGCAGAGTGGTGTGACAGACTGGAAAATCTATTCATTTGTTTTCCTATTTAAAAGAAAAATAAGTGCAGAACCACAAATAAGGAGGTGAAGCATAACCACTTAGCACACAAATGTATATTAAGCAGCACTTGATGGGAATGTTTTACAATTTGTTCCTGAGACCATTGCTGACCTGTGTTAATTTTAAGTGTGCAGTAAAACGGAGGTCTTCTAGATGGATCTGGCAATATCAGCTCACGGGATGCTCTGCAGAACACCTGGACAATTGCAAAGGCAACTGTAATTAATTCTAAAGGTTGCTTTTCAGGTGTATTTTCTGAAGGTTCAAGGTTTTATTTCCACAAAGAGGACATCTTGGTATCTGAGGAAAATTATATTTTAGCAGAAGTTTGAAAACACATTTTGGTTTGTTTGGGTTTCTTCAATTTTGGCTATTTTTTCCAGAATGATGATAGGATTTTCTCAAGGGATTTTTGAGAGCTGCTGAGCAAAAATTTAGCTTCAGTGAACTTTACTAGTATTGTTATTGTTGTCATGTAATCATCACTTTTTAAGTGCTCTTCTACTCTACCTCTGACTGGTCTTCTAAGGGTTTTCTTTTTCAGAATGTAGGTCCCTTCTACATATGCCACGAAATCTTACTGATTTCTAATGATGTTTAAGTGTCTTCTAAGAAAGAGGCAAGGGGTGCAGTGTCTTAAGAATCATGATGTGCTTACTTTAAAAGACAACTTTCCCATACTAATATGAAGCCCCACCATTTATTTTTGTTTGGTTTTTTTGTTTCTACTCTGAATTAATTATTCAGTAATGTTGGGTTTGTTACTACAGCTATTATTTGCCTTTCAGATAGTCAGGCTTGGAAAAGGCAATCTGAGGCCATTGCCCCCCACCCCCAAGTTAAAAGAACCAGAGCTCCTGCTGGGACATCCTCACTCCCAGCCGCAATGAACAGTAAGAACACTATTCTCTCTCTCTTTTTTTTATTCTTTTTTTTTTTTTTTTAAGTTTTCAGTTTTTCTGCTAGTACCTAAATTGGGATTGCTGACTTTTTGGTATTTATGAAAATGTCTGTCTTGTCTCAGCAAATGGGAGCTCAGCTCTAGTGAAAATTTGGCTCCAGGTCTGTATACTTATGGCAACTTCCTCTGTGAATAGCGAGCTCTGTTGTTAATTAATGCAAGCTGTGTTATCATTTTATCTACTGTTGTTCCTTCTGTTAGGCAAATTTTCTGTTTATTATAACTATCGTGGTAGTGTTTATAGGCCTTAGTCAAGAACTTGGGTCTCGTGGTATACGGAAATAATAATTACTACTAGTTTCTTTTTTTAGCTTGCTTTCTTAAGGAAACACAGGTTATGCTGTCATGCTGTTTGTCTGGCGGCCTGCTCCAAATAACTTTGGAATCTTTTAATTAATTTCAACCAAAGTTTACTGTGGGAGTTCTACCAATTTTGTGGAAACTGGCCACCGGCAAGAGGAGAAGGTGATGCAAATTAGGATTCCTGCT
>NW_009647222.1:3809007-3857288 GCF_000708025.1 Charadrius vociferus
GCCTGCTGCAAGGAAGAGTGTGTTGTGAGCTCGTGTTATTTTCTTTCTGGGAGCAGGCATGTGCCGGCTGGCCAAGCAGCATAAATATAGCTCTTGTGCTGCCTCTTCCCTGTTCGGTAATTAGGAAATCCGGGAGGGAGGTGGCTGCGCTGTGTCCTCATTTTGAACACGAGTGCAAGAGTGGAGGCAGGTTGTAAGTAGCATAGAGGAGGACTTGGATATATTGAGTGGGGATTTGGGAAACAGTCTTCATTAGCTCTGCTGCTCTCAGATTAACTAGATTTATTTTTTAGTGTACTTTGGAGTGCAGATATTCACTAGGATTTTAATGGGAATCTTCCTAAGGAGAACTGGGAAAATTCATGGGAAATCCTAGAAGTGATGATGATGATTTTCGGGACTAGTGATGGTAATATCATTTGCATATGATGTACAAGTAGATCGTTCAAGTTTGTGCACATTTTACAGTTCTCATATATATTCGGCTGCACTAGATGTGTCTAACAACCATCAGTGTCCATTTGCATTAGTTTTGAGGGAGATTTTTTTGGTACATTTAAATTGTTAGCTCCTTGTTTTTATTCTGTTTCATTTAATCATTTATAAAGTCAGCTGAAATTTGTCAAAGCTAGATAACTTTTCCAAATCTGTAATAAAAATCATGAGTGTCATATGTTTAACTGGGAGATTATCATGAATAAATGCACCCCAGAGAACATTTCATAATCTTCTTTTCCCTTTTCTCTACCTTCAGGTTCCAGAGAAAACCCATTTTGGGTATCACAGATGCTCTGCATTGACCAGATAACAAAGTAATATGATCAAGAAGTAAGTTTGGATACCATTACATTTTTTTTCATTATTATTTTAATTTTATTTTATTTAGCATTTTAATGTTAAACTAGTGTCCTGGCTGAACGCCAGCTTCTGGACAAATTCCAGCTTAAGTAATTTCATCCTATCTAATTAATTTCCTTATCTGGCATTAATTGGAAGAGTTATTCTTCACTTCCTGTCCTAACCTGTTCTATAACGTTGCTGTTTGCTGTAGGTTACTATGATCAGTCCTGGAAATGGATGCATTTTAGTAGATAAATACATATGCAATGGGCAAGTTTAGGAACAAAGCAGCTAGACAGATATGTCCCACTGCCATCTTCAATGATGCATCACCTGTGAAGCATGAGCACTGCCCTTTTTCAAATAAAAATATTCCTACTGAAGGATTAGTAATCACACTATTCCCTGGTAGCTGGAAACCATCAAAAAAAAAGGATATAAACTTTAATTCTACTTATAGGTATTAGAAGGGTTCTTTTTAGCTGGAGTGGCAAAGATCTAGAGTTAAAGGTGTTGGATTTACTTCACAGTGTCACAGGGACCTTGTTCAGGTAAGGCCCGTACATCTGCAGCCGGCCATGCCTTTGTTCGTGTGGCTTTTGGGGGCAAGGAGGAAACCTTACACAAAATAAATCAAGTGAGAATTCTTTACTACTGTTTTTGCAAAATTAAATTAAATTTCTCTAATCTCAAGTGGTATTTGCAATATAAATTATCTACATATATTCAGCCTGTTAGCATCCAATATAATTAAAGCCAGAAAACCTGTTTCTATTATTGTTTACTGTTTACATACCCTCGTAAATTCTTGGGAGTTTTTGGCCCTATTGGCTGCCTATTCTGCGTTTGCCTTCCTGGAATTGCAATGCTGAATTTAAATATGCAGCCTTAACTATTGAGAATATTTTCTTCAAGTTTCCTTTGTTTTGTAAGGCATGCTGAGACCTACATATAAAGACAAATTTGAAGAAAATTGGTTTAATAATGTTATGCACAATTAAAATGTGCAAGCTCTGGGACTGCTTTCCTGATGTGTATGTATATACTTGGATACATAGAACATAAAGTATAATTTTTTTCAGCTTGCTCAATGTTAGCATTGCTGTGGGGCAGAAGGCTGGTCTATGGCAACATAGCTAATTATTTTGTATATCTACATGTTAGGTTTCCAACTTTTGAAAACTCAAATGAGGTAATTTGATGACCATCTGATTTGTCTTGCCTATCACAAGCCATCAAGCCTCACTTGACATTCTGCCATCACAGCAATGTCACTGTGGGCTGGAGACCTTTACTACAATCTTGATAAGAGACTATGGGTGATGAGAGAATTGACTACAGTCCTGCTGTCCCATACCTTATTGTTAGGCATGTGCACTTTATTTCTGAGCTAAATTGCTGGACTTTCATATTCCAGCAATTGTGTCTTATTACACCAAGGTCGTCATGCCCATCTAGAACATCTAGCACCAGGCATTTCTTTTGGGATGCAAAATCTGGTTAATTCCTTTTTTACCCCCCATCAACGCTGCATCTGGGGTATGTGCTTCTTGTTAAAGAACTAGAAAGTAGGGGTGAAAAAGTTTCTGTGTATTGTTCACTGAAATGAGAATTAATGATAGCTGACGGGATACTAGCTCACCTACCATGACTATCTAAGTTAGCTGATAAGAAGATCTAAATTAAACTTTTATTACACTGTAAAACGAACAAAGAAAAAACACTTGCCTTATTTTTTGTGTTCAGAAATATTTGGAAAGTTGCTGTTGAGCCTTGAGTACAGGTTGTTACAGGCTATTAAATATATAATTAAAGTGGTCTTAAAATTTTGGTAAGTTTAATAATAAGAGTGGCCCTCAAACAGCCTAATCATGGCTTGTTTCTCAGGCAATATGTACTCTGATGTACAGGCTGGCTGGCTGTAGATCAAAACTGGAGGGTTTATTGATTAAAGTCTTCCTACAGTGGGGATTAAAAAAGTATGTCTTATCTTGCTATCTATTTGAAAGATATAGATTCCTGTTATTTGCTGAAGTAAGGGAATGTTGGCAGTATCAACTTCTTTACACGAGGACTGACATGACTAGATGCTCCTTTGAAGATTTACCTCACTATCTTGGAGAAACAGTCCAACCACTTTAGGAACAAAACTACTGCATCTGGGCAGCCCCTTCCCCAGCCGTCTGATGAGCACTGAGCTGGTTCTCCACCTGTGAGTAGGTTGCTTTGGGGTTTTATTTTTGGTTGGGTTGTTTGTTGTTTGATTTATTTTTTTTTCCCCAACTACTGTTTTGGGTTTTGTTCATTTGCAAATAAATTTGAGTGCAAATTGGTTTGCAGTTACAGTCTTCGCTTAAGCCACTGCCATCATCAAGAAGACATTCAGAGACATACTTAGCCCAGAGTTTGGCCCCGTATCAGCACAGCAGCAGGAGAAATAGGTGAAGCATTAGTATTTCCCATGTGAGAGCACTTAGGGGATGTCATGTAGAGCAGGTTTGCTTAATTTTTGGATCTTATTCAGCAAGGACCAACTCAGTTAGAACTAATTAACAAACAGCTACTTTACAAAAGTAGCCCTTCATCTTTCCAAATGTGTCACATTTTTTTTTAATGAATTGTTGGCAGTGCACAATGTTGGGCAAATAATGCATGCAAATAAATTTCTGTGACCAGTAGCATTAATTTCTCCTGAGAATAAATTTCAAATATTCTAAGCAAGGTACATCCCAAGCCTCCTTTCAGGGTTAAAGACTCATTAGGGGTTTCCATGAAATGGAAAGTGCAACTAGGGTATGTGGAGTTACAGCAGCGAATGAGCAAGTGGGGCTGAGCACCACCCCATGCAGGACAGAAGCCACAGCAGGCAGACGCCATGTGCTGGTCCCCCTCAGTCCCCTTGATCAATTCATGTAGCTGGGAATCTCGCGTCAAACGTGACTGTTTATGAGGCTTCCTAAAGGTCGCCATTCCTACCTCTAGAGCTGAGTGGAAAATAGCAATTCTGTTTCTGTAAAGATTTACACTTCTGATACTTTTCTTTTATGTTCAAACTGTACAAAACAAAATAAATGTTCTCTTTTCAGCCTGTCTGCACTGGAGGCTGAGATTTTGGGACTTTTGACTTCAGGGGCTGGCTAGATTTCTGAGGAGTCAGAGAGGATCGCTGGCAGTAAACCAAGCAGTGTCCAGTTAGAAACCAACTGATGGGAAGATTTCAAAACCTAAGTCTTGTTAACATCCTGCAATCCTGACTGATTTTTTGCACAAGCTTATTAAACTTGTCTTTGTCCCACAAATATGTTTTGATGTCAACAAGTAAAATTTTTTTTTTGTTTTAATTTGCTTATCTTACTATTTATTTTTATATAAGTACTGGTACCACACCAAGTAGTTAGCATCAAAACCTGATTACCGAGTTCACAGTAAAGGAGTAATGCATATCTTACTGGATTTTTGGATCTTTTTTAAACTCTTGGATTTTATGAACTATTCATTTTCTTGAATACAGGCTTTCCTGTTTCTTATTCATGATTCTCCTCATATAAAAAGTTATATATATAACAGGGTACTGTTTCATCTTTCTTGTCTATTTTTAACTTTTTATGTGCAAATTTATGCACTAACAGTCATAGTGTGCTAATATGTGCTTTATGGAAATAAACTACGAAGCCAGAATAGTGTTGTAGCCATTGTGCTTTCATCTTTTAGCTTAGTGACTAAAGTCCAAACCACAATGACATGCAGATTTGGGGTGACCACCTTCTCTGTCCACACACAGACTGAACTCCAGAAAAGAGGACTTAGCACAGAAAAAGCACAGCCGCCCAGAAACAGTGTTAAATTCTTCTCTCTGGGTTCTAAATTCCCCACAAATAGAGATTATCTTGGTTTTTCCTGGTCCATTTTACACATGTTCCATAAGAGGGTGCTCTGGATGACTAATAACATCCTTGTGTGTGTTATAAACAGTATAGGCCATGGATTTACCGCCACGATGCATAATCATGGCATGCTTGTTACTAATCACTCTAATTCAGAAAAGCTAGCCATGATATTCAGTGGGATGGGCTTTGGTTCCCTGAAGAACTTGAATGAAAGACTCAGTAACTCTTTCTGTATTAGTAAATTTGTGGTCTTAGTTTAGCAGCATTACCTATGCCATGTTTTTCCCCACACTGCATTGTGCTCAGTCATCCACTGTCCAAAGGAGTTAAACCAGAAGACAAATGCAGTGTAAACATTCATTTTGAGTTCTTATGATTAATGTGATTGATTTGTGAAAGGATGAAATTATGTTGTAAACTTAATCATTAGAGAAAATAAATGCCTGAAGGATCTAAGCTTTATATATTGGGCTTTTCTTTTCACTGAGTCAATATAGATTGACAAGCCATATTTTCCATTCAAAGAAGTGTTAAACATGTTTACAGATTTCATGAAAGACTCTGAAGACAATATCACTTTAACAATGTTTTCTGTCAAAGGCTACAATAATAACCTGATTTCTGCTCTCAGTCATGCTGGAGTAACTGTCAGAAAAGGTAGAGCACATTGGTTAAACAGAGTAAATTTGTCCTTAGCATCTTATAATGCTGCAAAAAATATAATTGTTTGGGTTTTTTCTTTTTTTTGTTGTTTGTTTTTTGTTTTTAATCCTGCAGGTAGAGGTGACTGTGAGGTGAAGTAGACAGGTTGTTCAGAGCTGCCAGTTCTCATAGCTTGTGCAGTATGGCATACTCTGACATGAACCAGTCACTACCTTGAGTGAAAACATCATAAAAGTGATGTAAAATGTGTTAATGTTTCTGGCACAGCGTCACATTACAGCAAATGCCATTGCGTCTCTGTGATGTTGATAAGTCCTTGTGACACAGTAATGCTTCCCCTCATGCTGACATGTTGTGGGTCTCTGTGGAAGTGCACAGTGTCCCTGTGAGCTGGGACTGTCCCCTGTCGCTGCCCCACTCAATCCATGCCTTGCATTGTTCACTGTGTGCTTTGTGCAGCCGCTGGTCTGGGTAACTTGTCTCATCCCTCCTGTCCCTCAGATAACAGAAAGCTATGTGGCCCTTACCTTGTATAGCTAAAGTGTTCCTTTGTAAGATACTCCTGGTCTTTTTTTTAGGTATTTTGCCTTTTTAAAAGCAAAACCAAAAAAAAAAAACCCAACTAAAATATTATATATTCAAGGCCCTTATTCAAATATGAGGAGAGAATTGGAGTTAGAAGTTCAAGCTTTTAGAAGTCCAGAATTGTCATGGTTAATGTTTCATTTGCTGTCCATGGGAAGTAATCACTCACTTTGGAACCTATATTTTGTTAACATACGTTAACAAGCTAAACTTGCATGCTTGAGGCAACCCATAATCTGCTGGTAGTCCACATGTCATTTAAGACCATACATGACTTTGAGGACATCTTTACTTCTCTTTGACTTTGATGTGACTAAAGATTTGAAGCTTTCAAGAGTCTTTATGGAATCATATGCTATTTGTCAAATACTGAACGGTAATAACATACAATTTTTCTTAGCACTCTTGTGAGATACTCTGTATTGTATGACAAGCAGTGTATTATAAATTCCTTTAATGCACCTCTGGATCATACAAGATCCAACACATCTAATTCTAAGGTCGTCAGTGTATTTTGTGTTGCACTAATTCAGTACAGCCTGTAGTTTAAGTTTCACTAAGGAGACTAGGGACTAATTCCGGCTCTGGCGTTAACTTTCTGTGTGAACTTTGTTTCTTTCTTCCACATGGAATGGAAAGACAGTGTTTCCTTTCTACTTATAAGTATGATGTAAGGATTAATTAATTATTTGGAACATCCTTTGAGATTACTTAGTACTGAAAAATGCAAATTATTAATATTTGATTATTAAAGTCTGCTATTATAGGTAGTGATAATAATAGAGCGTATCCTAAAGCAAACTAATGAGAGACACTGATTTAAAAATACATGGACGATTTTAACTTCCAAGTTTTCTGACCTTATAGTATACCTGTGCTCATTTATGTCATCTCAGGTCTTTGATATTTTCTGGGGTGTTACCTGTTTTGAGCAATGGGAATTTTTTTTGTTGTTTCTTATGCTTGATTTTGTTGTATGTTTTGCAATTTCCAGTTTTGAGCAGAAACAGAAATATCATGTTGCAGAGAAGGATAATTTTCTACACATGCATTGCTTGGGTTTTGTTGTTGTTGTTGTTGCATATGTAAACATTAGAAGAAAAAAAAAGTAAAAAAATCTCAATTAAAATATCTCTGTTGAGCTTTGAGTAATTAAATGAAGTCTGTAATACCTTGGCACTAGGGATTATTGTTTGCTTGTGTGCTTCAGGGGCAAGTTTGAATATGGAGAACAAACTTTATTGGTGATAGATTCAATTTGCTTAAAAGAAGGCACTATATCTGACAAGAAGCATTTCTTCAGGCACTCTACATTTACTGCCAGGTAAATACAGCTGTCTGGAACAGCTCCATCTGGTGAGTCACAGCATATAGCAAAACCCATTTCTCTGCTTACTCCTGTTAGTTCATTGACACTAACCTGGATCTGCTAAGAAGTCGTCACCTCGTACTTCTGTTACATGGAGATCTTATTCTAAAAATGTCTGTTACTTATGAAGACTACACTGAGCTGTTTATGTTGCTTAAGCTTCTTTTTTTTATTTATTCTTCTCCTTTCTCAAGGAGGGGGAAAAAAAAAAGAAAAACAGAGGTTTTCCTTATTGTAATCCCAGATCAGAACAAATCAGAAATGTCAATGTCTTGAAATATACAATCTGATCTTTGAGATCCCAGAGCTTCTCTATAGGCAGCTCTTCTAAGTGCCGATGCCACCCCAACCAATGAAGATGTTTATTGATTTGGATTTGTCAATGTTTAATTATGCACCATTACAGAAATATATGATGTCAATGAAAAAGAGGAATGTATGAATAAAAAATTCTTTGCAGCAGCAGAAGTGCATGCAGAGCAAAGCTTTTAGCTCTGGCTTTTAAAGTTGAAGAGTTATCTTTTTCATGTAAACAATTTCACTCACAAGAAGCGTATAAATTTGTTTGGGAGGAAGAAAACACGCATCTAGGAGCACAGCTTCTTGCTTTGCATGTTCAGATATCTGCTTGCATGCAAAGAAATATGTACATGTCTGCTCTGTAAATACCATTGGTTCCATGTATGATTAAAGACCTGAAATAGTTCTTAGACAAAGGAAAATGTATTCAGAAAGAACTGGTGCTGTGGTGATGTGGCTTCCATCAGGGTAACACAGCAGTGGTGACACAGGATTCCTCTGGAAATTAATGAACACTGAGAGGAGCCCAAAAGCAGTTGAGTTCTGCAGTCCCCACATTATTAAGTATTAAAAAAAAAAAACAAAACAAAAAAACAAATGTAGAAAAGAGTCGTGGTTTCATGTGTTAGTTTTCAGGCATAAACAGAATTTCTAATGACTTCACACGGATAACTGTGTATTCACGGGCATTAAAAACACATAGCCAACAGAGGAGACTGCCAAAGTCCATCTACGTTTGGTTCACATTTTCTCGAGTGTATTTAATATCGCCTTTTCATTGAATTTCCTGGCTCTCACCTCAGTGCTATAAACACCGTCTTTCCAAGCATTACTTCTGCCTTCAAGACATATTGGATGGGTGCTAGTAGCTTCAAGAACTGCTTATAAAATGACACTGTTAAGATTTGCAAACAGGGTCTCAGGAGACAAGTTGGGGAGACGGCCTGGGGTGCTGGATCAGCAGTTGTAGGACTGTCTGCGTGAGCCTGACCTGGCGGGTGCACGGGTGCTGTGCAGGATTTGCAAAAGGGCTGAAAACTTCCTACACTGAGGATGTGGGCTGCGCACCTCCATTTCTCTGTGTTGCTACTTTTTCTCCTGGCTTTTCAGTGTGTAGGATTTTCTTAACATCCCAGATAAGCCCAAGCTGCAGTATCCAGAGCTGGAGACAACCATCCTTAAATTATTAATGTATAATTTCTCTTTGTTTTTTATAATGGGGGAACAAGAAGGAGGGTAACACTTTGAAAAGCCCTATGAGATCTCCAGTTAGTCAGTTAACACAATTGACTTGCTTCTTCTAGGCTATTATGAATTCAGTGTGTGAAATCTTTGAAAATTATCTAATTGGAGAAGATTGTCTTGCATTTGACCATTTTCTTTTTGCAAACCATTGATCTGCTGATATATTACAGTCAACCAGCTCAATGCACCGTTGAGATATTTTATTGTAATACATTAACAGAGCAATGGTCATTGATTGATAACAGGGGAGCAAGGGAAGATTTCTTCTGTATTTTTTGCTTAAAATAAAATATATAAAAAAAGATATGCTGGGCAATATTCTGTTCTCACTCCATTACAAATCCAATACCATTTCACTGACATCTGTGGGGTTTCTCCAGAGTTAAGGTGGTATGGTTGAGAACTAAATTTGTCTTTCATGCACTAACATCCAATCAATATCCTCTTTACCAGGCACATATTCTAATCTCAGATGCTTTGTTTGTATTTAAATGGAAATCAGAGATGCAGTTATAATTTGGGTCTAGAATGGTCTTTGGTCTTTTTCAGTCAGTTTGTATTTAAACATGTTTATGTGTACTTCTTTGAATAATGAATGGTATGAATAAAGACACACTTTACCTCCTGGAAAAGAACCAGACTTTTTCCTATTCAAATTCATGTCTTAAGCCAGTTTTACGGCTTTTCTTTTTTTTTTTTGAGGATATTTTTATAAGGAATGGCTTTGTTTCACGGAGAACCATGGCCATGCTAATTGTATCTCAGCTCTGATCTAAAGGGAGCTTTTCCACTGCAAAAAAAAAGCATTGTTTAGTCTTTAGGTCAATTGAATCCTTGGCCTCTCTGCCAAGTCTGTCAGCACTGGTGCCAGTTACTGAGCATGGTGATTTTTATGATATCAACACTTGTCTTTGGGGGATTGGGCTGCGACCTTCATGATCATTTTATACAAACCACTACAGGGCAGAGTCTTTCTAATCCGAACACACTGGGACTGTTTTACCATTCAGATTAGTGAAAGTTCGTGCTATTGCAATGCTGATGGTGTGCATTCTTGAGATGTGCAGTTCAGTTTTTTTGCATGGAAATTAAATCTTCTGGCAAAAGGCAAGTTAAAAATAGCAGTGACATTAAAGCCCATGTAGTAAGAGCGGTAACGCACATTGCAGCGTGGAGGCTGGAGTGTGAGTGGCAGCTTTACATTTTTCTGACCAGTACGGTTGGGACCGTGTTTTGGAGCATAGCATTCTGTCATACTGAATGCATTGGAAACTGTGTTGAGCATTTATTTATTAATATGCAATCTTTTTTTTTTTTTTTTTTACTGATTTAGGAATCTAATTTTAAAATGTAAAAAACATATTTTCTATCTTAAGTGACACTGAACTTCTAGGTTAGAATATATAAATTGGAAATTGCAGATGGGTTAAATTTTTTTAATTGTTCCATTTAAAATAATGCTTTTGCTACAGTGCTTTGATTAGTGTAATAGCACAGAAATAATTTACCTATCCATGTTGACTCCCATTTCTCTTAAGATTTTCCAGTGCTTTCATCTTCTTTATAAATGTATGCGTGGTTTCCCATTTTCTTTTTGCACTTTTTCTTTTTTTATTTTTGCTTTTAGACCTCATTATATATTAGAATCTCATGGTTGTGTTTGGGTTTGTGGACTTAAAAGAATGAACTGTATTAAAAATTCTTCACTGCAATTCAAAATAGGCTCAAAGGAAACATTTTTGTCCACATTACCATTCTAACTCCTTCCCTGAAAAATTTGTTGCCAGTATTTATATTCACAATTTCCCCCATACATTTTTAAAAGCAAGCATGGCCTTTACTCAGTATTCCTGCAAAAAGCCTCCTTCATATGACTTCACAACCTGCATCAGATTTCTTAAAAGGAGCTTGAATGGTAGTAGTGGAACCCTGATGCTGTCCTCTCTCACTTTTGCAATGATCCTGTGTTTTAAATAGTTTAATATAAAAATGTGATCTGAAAACACTTGACAAATTTAGCTAGAATCAAAAATTCACAGAATCACAGAATGGTAGGGGTTGGAAGGGACTTTCAGGGAGCATCTAGTCCAACCCCCCTGCCAAAGCGGGTTCATCTAGGGCAGGTTGCACAGGAATGCATCCAGGCAGGTTTTGAATATCTCCAAAGAAGGAGACTCCACAATCTCTCTGGGCAGCCTGTGCCAGTGCTCTGCCACCCTCAAAGTAGAGAAGTTCTTTCTCATGTTGAGATAGAATTTCTTGTGTTCCAGTTTGTGCCCATTGACCCTCGTCCTGTTGCTGGGTACCGCTGAAAATAGTCTGGCCCCATGCTCTTGACACCCGTCCTTTAGATACTTATAAGCGTAGATCAGATCCCCTCTCAGTGTTCTCTTCTCCAGGCTAAACAGACCCAGGTCTTTCAGCCTTTCCTCACAAGAGAGATGCTCCAGTCCCCTGATAATCATCATAGCCCTTTGTATTCTCTATTTATTTGTGGGCAAAATACGGGAAACTAAAATATGTCAGCTGAAAAGGTTATAATCTAATTAGTTCTATATAGTCTCTAGAAGAATTATAGTTCTGATTCATTATACCCCAATTTTTAAGTGTTGTGTTCCTCTATCCATGTTCACGGGACCTCATTTTACGTGGTATATGATGATACCTTTTCTTTGGAAGAAGATCATTAATGCTAATGAGCTTGGAAAACACAATCAGATACAGAGAAAGTAACAGGTTAGAGAGATGCTCAAATGTTGTCCTGTGTATAATGAATAATGAGTGGCATTATATTAAAATACAAATTTATGTATGTTTATGTGGGTATATACACATGTAGTGCTTTTATTTTCTAATTTAAACCCAATTATTTTTCCATAGAAAATAGTGGCTTTCTGCACAGAGAACATTGCTTACTTTAGAGTCATATTTTGGCCTTGTCTATGCCTGAACTGCTGTTGAAATTTGTGCTTTCAGACCTTTGCTTGTGACATTCCATTTTATATTGCTTTAGTGTTTACAAAGAAGAGAAGGTTGTTCGGGGTTTTTTTTTAAGCAAACCATCACTTCCTAACTCACTAGTTCGTGCTAAATTGGTTTCCATTTTAGCAGTATGGAGTTGTCTTAGTTCTTGGAAACATGCTTCACTGAATCATCAATCACTGTCTTCACTATGATGGTGGTTTTATTTATACAGCTGCATGAAATGTTCACTGTGAAGTATTACACCATATTAAGGTCTTGTGGTTTTGTGCTTTACTTCAGACTCTACTCTAATTTGCTGAAAAGTTACACTGTGGTTCCTAAGCCTTTAAGTAAATGTGGTCTTATTTTTGAGCTAACTTAGGCTAGTTTAGGGAAAGCAGAACTATTTCTGTTACTAATGAATTAATTCAATTGATTTAACTCTTCTTTGTTCATGGCTTGCTTGTAAATGACATAGATTTTAAGATTGTGTTTCCTACTCAAAATTACCCAGCAAATACTATCTATTGACAAATTCTTGCCTCTGGACTGCCATTACACACTTAAAGCATTATTTCTGAATTTACTTTTCAAGCCAATAGGGTCATTTTCTTCCCCTATATTTAATCCTTGATGTGATGCAATACCCATTGTAGAATGACTGAATGAAGAAAATACTGAGACTTTTTTTTAGAAAAAGATAAGTAAGGCTCAGGTAATTTAATTAGGATACATTAACCTTTTTTTTTTTTTTTTTCCCTCAATTATCCATCCACTCTCATATTCTGGCAAAGCTCACAAACACCAGATTTTTTAAGACTTCTTATTTCCTTCTGACTGAGGGATCATGACCTAAATTGCTGAATGCTAGACTTTTTTGCTGCTTACTACAAATGTTTACATTTAATTTTCTCTTGCTACATTGATACCACAGAATAATGCATGCAATACTACTTCTGAAGAATTTGGTGAGATACTTGTATAGCTTCTGTTTCTGTGCTGAATGTAGCTATGGCTGCATTAAGCAGTCTAAAAATGCATTGAGGTAATGCTACCCATTTACCCATTTCAAATTATTAAATGCATATTAGTGGCAGGCATTTGTCCTGAGACTTTAGGGCAGGGCTATTTTTATACATATACTGTTGCGGAGGGGATATTTACCATAGTAAGTAGTTCAGATGTGAATATGCATTATTGTCTATCAATTCAAGAAAGTTCCCCAAATTTCTGCCATTACTGTTCACAGGGAAATGAATAATGAAAAGAATAAGAATAGAATCCAACTTCAAAGTTGGTGTAATCCCTTGCTATTTGCACAGCTGCAATCATGAGACATTCATATTTTTGTTGTGAATATTTGAATCTGAATATCAAAGTGAAACTTACAGAATGCCACCCTGTTGACCAACATAATGGAAAATATTAGTACAAATCTCTCAAAGCCTAATTCAAGGGCAGACATGAATAATGTCTTATTGAAAATAATACTCGTTCAAAGCTACAATGATTTCTGAAATGTATAGAGCAATCAAATCAACAGAGCCGAGCCTGAATACACAGATAGAAATTTGACCCATAATGCAAAGAATTCTTTTATTATTAATTTTTAAAATGGAAAGTAATTTCCAAGCATCTTCATTGCAGTAACATACTCAGGTCCCAGGACTGGGTATATGTGTTTTTTTCCTAATGAAACAAAGAAATATCCAAGCTTTTATTGCCATCCATTGTAAAAACAATGGTGTTGAAATAGCTGCCTTGATGTAAAATCCCCATGGAGAACAGCTACAAATAATTTTGCAAAGCACAAGGGTTCCAACCAGCCTAATACACTTTACCTGCGGTCTGCTTTCTCTAGCTGCCTACAGTGAGGTTAAAAAAATAGTCATCAAAAAAATCCCAGAAACATTTTATCCTCTGATTTATTTTTCTAGCAAAGGAAATTTTTTTGTTTGCTTGCATGATGAATTGGCACCGATTAGCGCATGATTTTCTATTTGGAAAATACAACCAGAAATACAGAAATACCAGAAAAGTCATCTTTGACTCAAAGTGTTGGATGAAACCAACATTTTATTCACCAAATATTTATGGCTGTAGTGCTTCAGTGTTTCAAGTAGAGATAAAATAGTTATAAACCATTAAATGAAGGAAATGGAGGAGTATGACCAGCTATATAGATTGTATTTAAAAATCTTGAAAATAAAAAGGGAAAAATGCAATAAAATTATAATAATTTTTAAACCCCTAAAAATTAAAATTGGTCCTAAAGTTTTTTCTAATTCATTCGCCATGGGTTGTGTTACCAAGGAAAACATTTATGTGTCTTTGGAATCTTGATATGAAAACCTCACAAACAAAGTGATGAGGTAGGCGATTAAAATGTTAAAAGGAGTATATAGGATTTTCTAACAGATGGCTAGATTCCAGATGGCAAGAACTGTTGGTCCTCTGCCCCAGTGGCACCATTCTTCATAGATTAGATCCTAAATTTGGAAGGATTGGAAGAATTTCCAGTATCTCAACCTATTTTGCTAACACTATTCGTCATATCTTGTAAATTTTACTTTCTTAACTGGAAACTATGGCAATTAAAAAGATATCATCTGGGATAATGAGAGCAAACGACTCAAGAAACAAAACCTAAGGACAATGGTGTTGCCAAAGTGACTGTAAAATATATCTAAAATAAATTAAAACCTACGAATTAATCATTGTCTGTCTGTATACCACCCAATACTAACAGAACCACAAACCCCATGTATTTAAACCTACATTTTATAAAAGCTCACTGGCAAAAATCAATAGAAAGCTTTAGTGGGCAGAATGTGTGTAATAGTAACAAGTAGAAAGGTTAGTGTAGAAGTTAATGGTTCTATCAAGAATAAAACAGAGTTAAAGTCTGAAGGAAAGCTCTACCACAAGTGGTTCATTAACCTTTGAGAACTCCAGTGTATCTTCAAAGTAAAGATTACAACAAACCTGACTCAGTCACTAGTAGCACTTGTTAGCTCTTGGCTTCAGAAATCAACAGCTTTTTCATTTGCATTATGAAACTATCAGAAACCTTTCGTTCCACTAAGATGTATGACCCTGTAAACTAACTAGATTAGTTAATCCAAGGTCACATAGAGCAGTGGGAATGATGGTGAATACCTTACCTAAACCCAGCAGTGTGCACTCCCAAGTAGCTGGGAATTTCATACTAAAATGATCAATAGAGAACAACATCCATCATTAATTGTCATCACAATAACAGGGAACCAGCATTGCACTGATGGGGCTGGAGATGATTTTGATTGACTCACCTATGCACCATTGCAGGCTTCCTAAACCAGCTAAGAAATATCAGAGTTTTTCTGCCTGCAGCCTCACTGCGAGGTGGGTGCTGGACAAGAGGCCCAAAATCAGTCTCCATCTGGCTCTTCCTCAGCATCAATCACTGCTGATGGCAGCAGATCTTAGTCCTCTTCTTCCTACAGCTCTCCCACATATCTTTCTAGAACTTCACTTCCCACTTAGTTTTCCGGGCACAAATATTTGTGATGTTTCACAGTTAACTGGATCACTGAAATGGTCTGGAATAAATAGAAAATGTGTACAAGCAGTATGGTTTGTTCAAACCTGTTATTCAGGCCTCAGATACTTCTGTTGGTATCACATGAAAATGAACAGGAAGGTAGGAACTCTGTAAGCCATTACTGTGTGCAACCTAACAAAAAATTTGGAGAGGTTAGTAATAGGCTACCGCATGTAGTAGTAGTTTGCAGTTCAGTAAAAAAACCATGTTACCATGTTGTACATTAGGTTTTAGAAAAGCTCAGCACAAATAAATGCCATTTGAAAATGCAACCAATGGAGTCCTGTTTGAATAGTAAGCGCAAAAAATTTCTTTTGGGATACATTTTTATTTTAGTTATATATGTTTATCAGTATGCATACTTATTTATGTGTAATATTTTACAACTAATATCTATGATCTAATATCACTATATCATAGTAGTATGGTTGTACGTTCTGCATAATTACAAATATTCCAATATATCTTTCAATATGAGAATGCTATGCTAGTTCTCCAAGGATTCCTTGTTGCAATGCCTCATATTCCCTTTTCTTGCTAGATTTCAATCTGCGCATCTAGCATTCAATATGAAATAAATGACAAAATTAAATAAATATAAAAAACATATATACTTCTGGGAAAAAAGTCTCATGTAAGTTAAAACATTATTTCATGTGGGAAAAATTCAGGCAAGAAATGTCAATGGAAAATGCCTGAAAAATCCTGAACTAGAGTTCCCACTTTGCATAGACTCTCTTGAAAATTGTGCTGACCATTTGGGTCACATTTTTGCAGCTCAGCCTAAGCTGCTGCTGCAATTTATCTGCATTAAGGAACTCTCCAAAGTCAGTGCACTTAGTTTCAAACCTCACATCAAACTCTAATGGCACAGGTATATGTAAAATCAAATTCACTTTTTGGCATGGCAATCAAGAACCTTCTGACATACAAAGTCAGCCAGTTTCATAACTGGACTTCGGATAGACCTTTTTTCAGGTAAACTATTTTCAGGATGAAGTGACAGGGAGTGCACCCTATCAAATACCTTTTTTCCACTTTCCAGTGTAATAGAATAACAATTCAGTTAAAGTATGACCATAGTTGCAAAATTGTAATTCAATTTGCTATAAAAGTACTACCAGGAAAGTTTGTAACTGTTAGATGTATTATGCTATAATGACCCAAAGATAAAAATGATGGCAGCCAAAGGGACAGTTGGGACCAAGAACCATTAGCTACGCATTGACAATTCAAATGCATTTGTACAGTAGCCAGTTTATTTCGGTCTCCGGTCCTTCTACTATTTTTTCCCATTTCACTCTTCCCATCTTCCCCCACCTACTGCTGTAACTTTTCTTCCAGCAAGTTTTAGGGTGGAAGTTTAAATGAGCATCTGCCACAGCACCAATGCCAATGCTAGCTGGCCATCAACCAGCAGGACTACTCTTGCATGGGATGCCTGGCTCCCCTTCGGAGACTGCGCTTAACCTTTATGACATACTCAGATTTCACCAGCTTGGTGCCTCAAATCCCATGTTCCTGCTTCTCTCCAAATTTTCCAGTTGGTAACGTATCCTGATGGGGAGGCTCACACCCCTGCCCTTCATTTTCCTTTGTGTTTCTTTGCTAGTCAAAACAAAGAGTTTTTATTTTATTTCACGTTGGTTTATTACATTTATTTTTGCATAAAGAAAGAGAAACAGGGCGGGGGGGGAGGGGGGGATTCAGTTCATAATTAGGGGAGGAGCCGTTTTTGGACTCGATCCCCAACATGAAATCTGTTATAAATGGATTCTGCCAAATTGCTGAACAGAGTGCAAATTTGTAATGTGCCAGTTTTTTAATAGGTTTAGTTCTTTGGGCTCTTTCTGCAAGTCCAACCCTCGTGTCATTTCACTGACACTTTGTCCTTGAAAATCTTGTTCTGCAACCTCCTTTTAAAACTACGTGATAGACATGCTTAAGCCTTCCCAGCTGTGACAGCTCAAGACAAAAAAGTCAGCCTAGGTTTTGGCACACCTAGGGTCTTCTTAAAGTAATCTCATTTGTGCTTGTCCTAGAACTGTTCTTATTAGTCAGCGTCCTTATCTCATATCCACAGCCGAGGATGGCATTGTGGCTTCCCAAAGCATGGTTGCTACACTGGCTAAAGGGACATCCAGATCTTAGTTACAGCAGACACCATCTTTGGAATCGACTCTGATGAAAAAATTGCTGAAGCCCTTCATCTGTTTTATTTCCCTTGCTTGAATGATGGGTTAAACAGGCATACTTAAGAGTACAATAGCTCCAGCCATTTGAAATGCTAATTTTCATCTTGGCCACAATATGTTGAGCATATCAACCCCTTTTATACCTTATTGGTTGTAAAGATAATGAGAGTCTTTTAAAAGAATGGCATAAAATCCATGATATTCAGTATTCAGATTCCCCTCAAATCTTGCTCATGCATGCAAGGACTGAGAACAACTTCAGACATAAGAAAACATTGTTTAGGTTTATAGCAAATTTATGGTTAAAACATTAGCACCTTTAAGAAGCACTCCTTCACGCCAGACAGAGACACCTGGTAAACACTGACATTTGTTCCTGTCTTAGTAGGTGTGTTGAACCTTCTAAAATGTTTTTCTTGGAACTGGATCTAGTGATCCGGCTATGTATACTCTTGCTATATTTTCAGTTTATTTGAACGCATGAAGATATTGCACAAGCACCTTTGCAAAAGACCAGTCAAACAATAAAAACAAACATGTTGTTCATCCAGATTGTCTGCTGTTGACCCAATCTGTGCTTTGTATTTTCCAGACTGTAGTGTAAATGTTTCCAGGGGCAGATGTGAGAGAGCTCTGAAAACATCTGATGCTACTTCCAACCGTTTCCAATGACACTTTTCAAAACAGTGATATATTGCACATATTTGTTTTATGCAAGTGTTTTGGTTCATATTGTATTTACATAATATACTGACCAATAGTTTAAAAAATATCTTTCTATATAAATAAACAATTATAACGCCAACACTAGAACCATGGTGAAGAGGCATGCAGCAGAAAAAACAGTCCTAGATTTTCAGATATCTGTCTGAGTTTGCAGAAATGTTGGTGGATTTTAAGATTATAAAAACATTTGCAATAGAAGTGGGGGAGAAGGAAAAAAATGCATCAGTGTAGAATACCAAATGCAAACTGTTAATCTTTGTTTCCACATTTTTAGACTTTAACCAGATACAGTGCGTAACTGTTAGTGGAAGTAAAGGGCAGCTTCTGACTTAAACTGGAATTTCAGATCTGAAGTTCAGCGAAGGTAGGCGGATAACAAGCATTCCAATGGAACACTTATAGTTTTTAGGTAGCAGTAGTTTTATAGTAGTTTTTTAGGTAGACTTGAGAACTGTCCATGAGAATTTATCTTTGACAAGAAATGTCATTAAAATGAACAAAGCTTTTTATTCATTTGTTAAAAAAAAATCAGACTTCTTTCTTTTGTCAAGAAGTAGAATATTTCTGAAAAATAATACTTTTTTGGAAATAATATTTTTGTATTTTTAAAATAAAAATATTTTATGATTAGATAAAATCTTTAAAGAGAATTGCAGACAGATTTTTTGAATGTGGTTTTTATCCTAAGATTTTACTTACATCACATCTCCCAGAGAAGTACAAACTGTGGACATAAATTGGTTAAAGAAAATCATGTCTATATTGGAAATGAATTCATTGATACAGGAGAGGTTTTTTGTAAGTTCTTCCTTAAATCTCTTCCTGATTCCCTACAGTACAATACCCTGAAAAGCCGCAAGTTTCTCCAGTTGATAATATCAGATAATATTCCATTTGGATCCTATAACAATCCAAACGGAATGGAGAAGAATTGGCAAATTCACAAAAGAAATTACAGTCATGTCCCAGTATCAGCATAGTAAAGGGTTCAACTCGATAGCTGAAGCTTTTATTTTAACGTCAAGTAGTTATCTGGTTTTAGGCCTACACTCCTGAATGAAGAGGAATCAATGAATCTAGAAAAGTGTTTTCATAGTTCTATTTGAAGGCTTCAGCTCGCTGTATCTGATTGCAGGTGAGATGTTTAATGTTAGCGAGCTGAGTTAGCGCTTACAATCATTTTAGCAGGCAGAGTCTTTACTGTTGCTAACTCTGCTGTGGATGGAGGGCTGGAGCTGGAGAGCTGCCATTGGAAAGGTGCAGGATTCTCTGTTTCTCTGAGTAAGGATAATGGGCATCATGCCTTCCTACCAGGCAGTGCTTGCTGCTGACTTTTTTGGCTGAAGACAGGGATTAGGGCTTCTTTAATCTGCAAGCCATCCTTTTTTATAGACAGATATCTTTTTCTTTTATCCCCACCAATCCCCCTCACCCCCCAACTTGTTTGCGCGAAGATCTCTGGACTCATGGAGCAGAGGAGGGTAAGGCACAACAATGTGGCAAACAAGTGTGCAGTGTAGCAAGGGCCCATTCAGGTCCACTGCAGTTCATTCTTAAAATCTTTCATGTGTGACAAGACTTGCCTGGTCTGGCAGTGGGGGGACTGCTGTAGCAAATGGTAATAGCAAAAAAAGATTTAAGATTGCATAGCACTCCTTGGAAAAGTGAGTTTGGAAAGGTATCTTTGATACAACAGATCTGACTATTGCATTTAGCAAAGCTAGTTCTTCAAATCTGAGTGATGAATAAGACTGTACTATTTTGTTTTTCCTGGAACTTCAAAGGCAAGAAGGAGGAGCACTGGAAGAGATTTTATGTAGTGTCTCCAAATTATTAAATAGTAGTAGAGGGTAAAAACTGTACCTCAGAGCACTTTTCAATGAGGAAAATGCTTCTATGAGGAAAGAGACTTTTTCCAATAGTATAAAAACTTTAACCAAAGATGCAGGATTTAGTAAGAACCATGCCTCTCAGATGTCAGGAGGAGTTTCTGGAGTTGACAGCTGAAGAAAAGGGGATAAAATTCAGATATTTTTTTTTTTTCTATCCAATGCTGTGTTCTAGGAAACCAGGAGTCCATGCCCTCACCTGCACTTCTGGGCTTCACAGAATATGCTTGTCATCACAATGTAATGATTTTTTAAAATATTGATTCTTCTCTATTTGTATCACTACAGGACAAAGTTCAGGTTTTTGTTTTATTTTTTTAGCACTTTTTTTTTTTCCTGTGGATGAGGTCTCCACAGGAAACTTTAAGAAAATTTTACCCTGTGCTATCTCACAGTGAGTTGAAAAAGAAGCATCAAACTTAGGTTTTCTTTGTGTTAATCATTTAATTATTTATGGACATATTTGAACATGTACCTTAGCAGCCTCATGTCAATCTGGAGAATTGTGAGGGAGCCAGAGTGAATTGGCCAGTTAAGCTGCGTTTACAGATGCTTTGCATTGGCAGAGCAGTGCAAAACAGCTGAGTAGCACGCCTTGGTTTTCCCTCTACCTTCTGTCCTCCAGGTTCATATTGTTGCTTGGACCTCCCTTCTGTTCCCTTGTCTACATCTAGCACAATTTCCTGGTGTTTCCCTGCATTTGTGTATTCATGTATTTGCCAGGGTTCTTTTTCTTTTCTTCTTCTTTCTTTCCCACTCTCTGTTTATACATTTAGAATAGAAATATTTTTAGGAATTGTGATTTTGGGCATGAATTTTCAAGAGCCAAGAGAAACTCTCCCGTCCTCCAAGTTCGTCTGTCTCAGAAGGGTTGATTACGTGCACGGTTATGAGCAGGATTAAATTTGTGACTTCTGTCTTTTTAAAAAAAAAACCCTACATTAACCCATTCTCAGTATCTTCTGAGAGCAGAGCCAATGGTGATGTTAGAGGATTTCTACTACCGTAATTCAATGAGAAACAGTAAAGGATTCTTCCCCAAATGGCCACCCAAATGTCAGTAAACCAGGAGCTAATACAATCATGAATGATAGGAAATTAGTCATTTGTTTCAGACCTTCACATTTATCATAAAGTCTCTCTGATTGTACCACTGACCTTTCAAAATCAATAAGCCAGGCCACCTGAAACAAGGAAGTTTTCTTTAAAACAAAGAAATAATAACTTACATTTGGATCTTCTGTCTGCTGTTGTCTTCTGAAACACTAAGTCACATTTTTAGCTCTCTTTTAGCAAGCCATAAGTGTTCAAAATACATTACTCACTAAATGAAAGATGATTTTCTTCTTAGTTCAGTCATCTGATTTCTGGAGATTGAGTTGTATAGAAGGAAATGGTTAAGCATATTTTTGAGGACACATTCTTTCTCTGTTCTTCCTGCAACTGAGCTGCAACCGAGTTACAAAGTTTAGTCAAACTCAGTATAAACTCCGTTACACATCTAATGAGATTCTTTTTTAAATGATTGGAATGGCAGAGTCTTAATGGAAGGTAGGATTTTTCTTGTTTTGTTTTGGTGGAAAAAACAGGGTGTGTGTTTCTTGCTGGTATAATGAAATCAAACGTGAAAAGTAGTAAAATTTATCAAAAAAGAGTACTGGATTCCAGCTAAAGAAATTGTTGAAACTATTTCTAATCTATGTCTGTGTTTATTACCTAAAGAATGTTATTGACCAGTTTGAAGCATTTATTTATTGAGCATCCCACTTTGGTGATACTTTGCCCTTATTTCTTCAATATACAAAATCTAAGTGAATAAATCTCTGTATACAAATGCTGAATATTATCTTTCTTTTTATGTATATACAAATTAATTTTGTCAATATAGTTCTTTTCATGTGTCAATATACATTGATATGCTGCTTTTTTTCCCTATAAGAAAATATAATCAGAATCTCTTTGGCCGTCAAAAGCAAATGAGAAGAACTCAATGAGACTAGTTTTGTTTTTCAGGTTCTTTCTGTTTGTCTCTAACAGACGTCCTCAAACAACAGGCAGATGCCACTGCCTCTGACCTTGCAGTGGAGAGAGGGAGTCCTGTCCTCTGTGCCACATGACTCTGCTTCTACTGCAGCCAGAGTCCCTCTTTGCTGGGGTGGGTCAGGAGGCTTGAACTAGAGAAAGATGTCATGTCTGTTCTGGCAAGGAGAGGAAAGGTGCAGGTGCTAAGTTTCTAAGCTAGAATGACTTTAAATTTAATTTTAACTTGTGTATTTGTAAGTTCCTTAGAAAATTAATCACATGTCCAAAGATCAGATCTGATTTTCACAGTCCTCTGTATTCTTAGGACATATAGTGTCCAATTATCCATACCGTGCTCATATTAACTAAGGATGTGTGAGTGACAGTAACATAATATGTATAATGTATGTAATGGAATGGAAATATCACTTAGTAATGTACACTGTGAATTCAAACTTTTGGGAAAATAGCTTCAGGAAGCCTGGTGTTTGAAAACACAATATATTTAACCAAGTGTCATTAAATAATAAGGTAAAGGGACAAATTTCAAGATCTACACTAACACAAAGTCAATAAATGCATGTGCAGTCCAAAGATGTGACAGACAGATATATTGTACAAAAAGGATTTCTCGGACAGATTCTGTCAATATAAATATATTCTGTCGACATACATGTGCCTTGTCATGCTGCCTTGTCATAATTGCAGTCTCGAGAGCTTTAATTATCTCTTTAAACCATCGGTATTTACATTTGGTTTGTCTCATGGTCCTTCATTGCTAATGTGTCACAATCTTTTTTTTTCCCATGCGGGGGTGACAACTGGTCACTCTTCATTAATAAAATGACAAGTTTCTTATCCATGTTGTACTCACAATAGGCTTTAGAAAGTTAAACTTCAAGAGATTAAATTCCCTCTGTGGTTATTCTACAGAACATACACTTCAACAGAAAATGCTTATACATCATTGTTTTTCTTCTGCAAAGACTAAATTCTGTTTTCCAAGACTAAGTAAAGTTAAGATGAAAACAGGAATATGACTCTCAGAATTCTGTAGTGAAACAGGGACACATATGGTCAATCTTTATAAACTGTAATGTAGTAAGGAAAAAGATATTCCTGTGAACACTATCAGTCACTTCACTAATAGGATAAGTATATAAAGAAAGTCTTCTAACATTGTATTTTAGAGACTACTCATGAAATCCAGTAAATTAAATTTTGTTTCTGAAATCCAGCATTACCCCTAGACTTCACAGAATCACAGAATAGTTAAGGTCAGCAGGGACTCTGGAAGTCATCTTGTCCAACCCCCGGCTCAAGCAGAGTCACCTGCAACAGGTTGCCTGAGACCATGTCTAGACAGCTTTTGAGTATCACCAAGGACAGAGATTCAATTTGATCAGACTTTTGTGTTTGTATATGAAGGTCAGTGTCTTGGCCTTTCCATTAAAATTAGTGAGAGTTAAAGATATGTAGCACTTAGAAATGAGGAATTCTTATCACAACATAACTGAAGCAAAATAAAATGCAGTGTCGGTTTAGGGTTCCCTGATTTCTTTCTCATGGATGTGTTTCTTTTCCCTTCTTAGGTGAAACCACAGAATTTGCTGTATGATGAACCATGAACTACTGGTCCCAGTTTACCTTGAAAATGTGATTCTGCATAGCTGCCTTAACATCTGATGAGAGTGAGAACAGTGATGGTGCTTCTAGGTGAGTTTCCATCTGTCTAAAATTGTAAGCTGTCCTAAAGAGTGTCTATAATCTTGCTGAACGCCATATCATTGGAAGACTTTTACCAATGAGTAGAAAGACTGTCACTGATCTGCAAGTCCCAGTCTGTTAATTTAAACAGGAATCAAAGAAATTGTCGTTTCATCAGGTGACGTTTTCAAAGTGTGGAAATGCAGACCTTTGTTCCCAGGTGTGCCTGGAACACGAGAGCACTTAAGCCTAAGTGGCTTTGTCAAACAAGAGACAAACCAGGTATTTCATGGACCAAGGTGAGAGAAGGCAGTGTACGTCTAGCTGTGGCACATGCTGCCTTTCCCTTAGAAGCCAAATGGTGGCATATGCAGGTGGCATTAGCTGTGAACTTCACACCAGCACAAGTTATGCACCTATTCTCCAAAGTCATACTTTGGTGCCCTTGGCATGTTTAGCTTCATTCCAACAAACAGAATAATAGATACAGTGAAGATGCAACACTGGAAAGTTCAACCAGCCCCGCCAGGAACCCTGAGCACCTGGATCACAGAGTTTTGTCTGAATATATGAATATGGGACTAGACAAATACTAACCAAGAGGTTGGGAGTTCCTGCATTTTGGTGAGACCTGAAGGAGAGTATCTAGGCACATGGCTCTCAAGCTGCTACATGGCCCTTCTGATGTAAAACCTGGGAGAGTACTGTCCTAGAATAAGACCGGTTTCAGTGTGCCATGCCTCTGACTGCCATGGACATGTGGTCTTAGGACATGATTTTTTTGTAAAGGTTATATAGCTGTGCTGTCTCCTTCCAAAGGCTGTTTTAGGCACCAGCTGCAGCATCGCATGGCTTGACCACCACCGGGTGGCTCTGCCAGGCAGGTAGGAGACGCAACCTGGCACTGAAGCCTTGGCACTTGGGCTGTGCAGTTACCAGGGTATGAGCTGGTTATTTACAGGGCTAGTTTGAGTCTGCCTGCAGTAGATTGCAGTGACTGCAAAGTAAGCATTGCCCAAGGCAACGAAGCACTCCTGCAAATTTAATTCTTCTTAAATAGCTCTCATAAGAAAGGGGGTACTTAGGCCTAAAAAGAGGCGATGTACGGAAGAAAACCACCACCTCTGTCCAGTGGGACCACTTAGAATGAGGATTAGTCATAAAACTTAACAAATGCTGGAGACATTTACAACTCTCTTCTAACATAATGGCACCTATACCAAATACTTATATTAAATTGCAAATTTTATGTTCCATAATGCTATGCACAATAAATTAGCAAAGCCTGTATCAATCTCAATGTGAATATGAAGACAAACCAGAAAAATCATGTTTATTGTTAAGGATAAATAAAGTAAAACAATTTATTGCTCAGTGACAAAAGATTATAAAAGACCTTACAAAAACAGAGCACATGCTATAGTCCATCAGAACAAAAGGATTGTGTGATAATGGAAAAGACCTAAAATTCAGGAGGGAAGGAAAAGATGGTGTTTAATGGTATTATTTGGTATTAAATGTTAACTTATTCCAGTGAGAATGAAATAAAAAACTTTAAGGAAATCAATTCCTAGATTCAAAATAAAAAAGTTTATTTTGAAGGTTAGTACAGCTATAGTGAAAATCTGTGGTTTATTTTGTAGGAAAATGTAGTGTTTAGGTTTCTGTATGCATTCAAGTTTGTTTTCACAAATGTTGAGATAATAAATCTGGCTTTCTGTTCTCAGCTTTCACTTAAGTCATGACTAGAAACCAATCTTTACTCTTGGAAGAAATGAAATAAGAAACAAATTACTTTACAATTACATAAAGTTTTTCATCCTGATTGATCACAAAATGAGGTTTTACAAAATGTAGGAAAAAATAATTTAGATTTGGCTGTGCTGCCTTCAGGCAGTGTGGCAATGCAGGAGACTATGTATAGTGAAGCTGGTTGTACAAAATCATGATAGGTATACCTTGCCAGCACTTACCATATCTAACACTGATTTGGCCTTGGGCAAGCATTTTGTTGCTTAGGCTTTCATCTCTAAACCGAGATATGACAAAGCCAAATATATGTGCTTAAGAAAGAACCCCACCAGAGAATACAGTAGCTCTTACTATGTTTTATGATACTTTTTTAGGAACAAGGAGGCCTAAGTCTCATTTACAGTTTCTAGGCACTGCTATAGCAAAGTAATGGGAAATTTTCTTTTTGCATTTTGAACTTGATTACATCATTTTGGACTACAGTCATAATTCAAAGATGTCTGTATTTTCGTCTGTCTATAAGTACTTTTTTTAACTACAGGGGAAAAAAGTCAGATTTTAAATCCCCCAAACTGAATGTTAAGTTTCTACAACACAAATAGAAGACATCTGGATATCTTTCCTGGTTTGTTTGGGGTTTTTTTGAGCAGTTTCTAATGCCACAGATGTGAGTAAATATGGGTATAATTAATTTTCATAACCTTTTAAACATGTAGTAATTTTCTACTAAAAAAAAAAAAAGAAATTGTGCTTTAGAAACTTACATAATTCAATATTGTAAAGATTAACCAACCCTGAAATAGTATAATAAATAGGAGACGAGAGATGTTCGGGATACAAATGCATGACCTTTGGAAATAAATAAATAAATAAACAAAGCACAGGATTGTCATTTGTAGTTGACTGTGGTTAGATTTTCATTGGAGGTAGCAGAACATTGATTCAATAAAACATCATTCAGCAAACTGTCCTTTTTCAGCAAAGCACATAAATATTTGTCTAACTTGTTTAAATCCCATGGAGTTTAATTCTATGCTGAATCAGGTAATAGGAAAAATGATGCTTAAAAGCAAGGTAGAAATTTCAGCCTTCTGATCTTCTCATTAGTTCCTTGCTTCCTCTCTCAGCCTTTGCTGCTTTCTCAAATATCCTCCCCAGTTCTGAGCTGTTATACTGAATGCCACTATTTTTTATGTAAAAAAAAAAACACAAGCAAACAAACAAAAAAACAGGTATAGCAGTATTTGGTGAGGTATGTATCTGCACACCTGGACCCCCTGCTAGGCTGGAACTCTTTGTGCCTTCCAGAGGGGAGGAAAAGGAAAAGTCAACACAAAAAAAAGTTAAATCACATTGCTTATTACAGATTACCCATAGTTCCTTCAGTCATACCAGTTTTGTGGCATTAACTCAATTTTGTTTCTTTTTTGACCCTGCAAATGATAATTGCTATTTTTTTTTGTACCCACGACAGTGTACAGAAGTACAGTTAGAGTGAGGACTTGTCTTTGCTCCCAAACACTTGGTTTCACTATTTGACCAAAGCTAAAGGTCAGCAGAAAAAGATGACAACTCCTTTTGGATGACTAGAAATTTTACTGTGAGGAGCATCAATTTGTTCTGGCTTCCCCTTTGGTAAGTCTTTGATCTGTGGGCATAGTGTCATGGGGACTGGAACTAATGTCATTGCTTCAGAGGTGACTTCACAACAAAACCTTGCTGGATTTCCTCCTTGAGAAGTAAAGTAAAGCAAAGCAAAGCAAGATTGACCTTAGCATCCAGCAGGCTAACAAAAGCAGAGATGATATCCCAGATCTGGTCTGGTTAGCAGCAGTCCTGTCTCAGTTAGTGACATTTGGTTAGATGAAAGCCAAATGGATACCAGCAGCACTAACTGGATTTAGGAGTAAGCCTATAACTGGAGGAGGGCTGTAGCAGATCTAAGACTTGCAGAGAGGATAATCATGCTGTGGTGAGTCACGGTATGCATGACTCCTGTCCTGGTGCACATCTGTATGAGAAAAAAACAATGAGTACTTGAGCTTTATTTTTGTTTCCAAGAAACTTAGTCTCAAAACACAGGTTTTTTTCTGCCCTTAACTTCCTATCACTTTCAGTGTTATCTGGCAATTAAAATATTGACAACCCTTGGAAAAATATAACCTGAGCCATTTATCTGTCTTCATAGGACAACAATGATTGGTGATTAGATTATATCAGATCAGGACTTTGTTCTCAGAGGTAGTTCACTCTGGTGACTGGCTATCTTCTGGAAACTACATAGTTTGTATAAAGCACTTGAGAAACTTACCAATAGCAGTCAAAATTTTCTAAAAAGGAAAAGCACTAGAAATTGATGACTGTTTCTTCTCACAGAGAAGGATAAAAAGACAAAGAGAGGAAAGTGACAAAGGTGCAAAGTTAAACAGTTTAGTTAAGAAAATTAAGATTGCTTGTAAAAATGGAAATTTATTCTTAATGGAGATGGTATATAAATAATGATAACTACTGTATTTCAAAACAGTGATCCAGAAAACTACTGCTGCCTACCAGAGAAAACAGTAGAAGCTGTTTCAATGCGCACAAAAAAGCTCCTAATGACAGCACCCTTTATCAAAAGACTACACAAACTTCCACAAGGAAGGAAGGAAATACTTCTTGTAGGTTAATAACTGACTGAAAAGAAAAAAAAAAAAGAACCAAAAAATAGGACTAGTGAGTCTTTCAAGTCCTACAATAACAAAGGTGAAAGAAGAAAAAGATTTTGAAACTTGATCTGAAGACATCCCAATAACAGGAGCTCATGAATTGGCAGCAAACACTCTAACCAAAACAGTAATAAAGCTTCTGACATATTAATGCAGTTTGTTGCAAGTCCTCTTTAAGTAAAAGCAGAATCTCCACAGCACAGGGGTTTATGGTAACGGAGGCTGAATAATAGGAAATGGAGAGTTGTCATCTGATCATGAAGATCCCTCCCCTTTGAACATAAAATATATAAAATATTTGAAATATTAATATAATTGTACAAGGTCCTGAAAATCACAATGAAAATATTTTATGAGTATCCTTAGTGTGCCTGTGACCTATAGAGATCATTAATTTGAAGCCTAATAGCCTACCTGATACTGTACAACTTCCACAACCTGATTTGGCAGAATTGTATTATATGTATAATATTGTTAATAATGTAAAACATAATAGAATGCCACATGGTATTATAAAAAACAGGAGAAGTAGATAATTATCAGTATTACAATATGCCAGTAAGAGATCAAAGAATATAAATGTTATATAGACAAATGAAGGTCTGATGTTCCAGTAATTTCCCTTTCAAGGAAAGATTACACCACTGGAAAAAATGGACACAATTCCCATAGCTTTTGTCTTTAATAAAAAAATAAAAAAAAAAAAAGAGAAAGCGTGTAGAAAATTAGAGACTCGGTGCAGTAGATTTTTCTCACTTAAAAATATAATTTAAATGATTAGAAAGCACTGTAATTTTTTGCAGATCAAGGATACTTGATTGTCCTTATCATCTGTACTTTTTCTGCATCCCTGCCTGATATACCTCCTTATCACTTAACTAGCTAATCAATCACTAGACTTTTCCCTACAAAACATTTTAAGCACTGCAGAAGAATGTCTTTCTAGAGTAAGAAAGGTGGCAATGTGTTGCCCTTACTTTGAATCACCTCTGTTCACTTTATCATCTACATCCCAAAGCTTAAAATAAAGCATTATATATTAGAATTCAAGAGGGCCTTTAAGAATTGCATGAGTAATATTTATTAAATGTTCACTTTATTAGGATTAAGATGGCCTGTAGTTGTAGAAATCTTCTGGAGAAAAAAAAAAAAAAGTAATTAAAAAGACTGAACTGAAAATGATATATTATAGTGGTCTGCACAGGCAAGGCATGCCTCTAGTGGATCAGGGCTTCGCTTACACTGCACGAAGTACAAGTGCAGAGAAGAGCATGGAAATCCTTACCTAACTCGCTTCTGAGAAACCAAGCATGCCCAGCTTAGCCTGCCAGTACATTATTATACTGCTGAGTGAGACACGGTGCTGTGACATCAAGTATCTCAAAAGGTACAAATTGCTGTAATTTTTCAACAACCTCACCCACTTACTTTTCTTTTTTTTTTTCTGCTCGGTGGATCAGAAGCATGTTATTAAGCACAATGGGCCAAATGGTGCGCTGCCCTCCCTCTCTCTGCTGCCCCCTCAAGTTGTGGCTTGCATATCTTAGAGAGAAAAGGTGATAGTATGGGAGGAACAAACAATATGGTGAATCCATTGGGACCTTTTTTTCTTCTTTTTCTACCAAAGGATCCTGTTTTAAAATGAAATGGATGAAATGGTGCACATGGGAGGATTTCGTGGGGAAACACATTGCTGCTTTCTTTAGATTTCTGTTGACATGCAGGGAAACTGGTGAGTTTGCTTTAGATTCAACAATATACACCCAAAAAAAAGATGGAACTTTGCATTTTCATGAAGGATTTTTATGGCTAAATAGATGCCTCAGTATCACTCAGTATTTTACTTTCAGGGTGGTGAGGCACTGGAACAGGTTGCCCAGAGAAGTTGTTGAGGCCCCATCCCTGGGGGTGTTCAAGGCCAGGCTGGACGTGGCCCTGGGCAACCTGGTCTAGTGGAGGTGTCCCTGTCTATGGCAGGGGAGATGGAACTTGATGACGTTCAAGGTCCTTTCTAACCTAGCTCATTCTGTGATTCTGTGATTCTCTTACCACAGTGATATTTGAATGTAGAGGAACTCATTTGCTGGTGCTGATAAAGCATTGCTGAAAATTTTGCGTGAGCAAAATGAGGGGTCCCACTTATAGAGTCATGGTTGGCTAGAGGCTGAAAGCTGGTCAAAGCATTTGCTCTGAAAATCCAGATGTAATTTCAGAAAGGTAAGAAGAATAAAGTATTTGGCATATTTCTTAAGAGCTTCCATGTCTTTCCTTTGTCACTACATACTTGTGATGATGAAGTTATGAAAACCCTATCAGAAGAAAGTAAAAAATATCCCCACTCTTTTCTGCTTCTACCCTCTGCTTCATAGACCTTAGACCCTGCTACTGAAGTTTGTGTGATTCTGATCTTTGTAAAATGCTCTGTGAAATTACTGAAGTTAAATCTCTGTGAATGACCATACGCCCCTTAAGGAAACTTCTTACCTCTCACTTTGTGGCTGCTGCTGCTGACAAAAACAAGAGCATCTGAAAGGACAAAAAAATTTGCATGACTTTGGGATAACAGAAAGAAACTGTATTTTTGATATCGAACTTAAACATGTTTGTGTTCACATTCATACACATTCTTAAAGAGTAAAGCATTTGGTGTCACACAAAAAAAACAATCCCCAAAACATGTAATATGAAATTAATTTACTTGGTGTCACGGGTTTTTGAAGATTAAAGTTAACAGGTACAGACTTTCTTTATCTTATGTGTAGGCACAATGTTTGGCATAGGAGAGTCCTCGCTTCTCTTTTTATGACAATAATATAAATAAATAAATGCTATTGATATTACGACAACATCCATGAGCCATGAAAATGATGTAGCATTTTGCTCTGCATGATACAAATACCTGATGAGAGATAGTCCTGGCTTGGAAGGGCTTAGAATTTAAACGAACAGAGAAGAGCCGGTGGGAAAGAGGAGACAGAAACCGAGGCAGAGAGATGTATTTGCCTAAAGTCACAAACAAAATCACTGGCTGAAAATAGATCCCTATTCACTGAACTACATCACCTCCCCCAGAGGTGCTTCCGTACAGACTCAAACAAAAATTAGTAGTGGAAATGTGCGTTCAGTCCTCTCTGTAAAAGGCTGAGCTGACTTTCAGGCTTCAGGGAACTGCATTGGTTATCGAAGCGAGCATCTCTTCGGCCATTAGTAACAGAAACACCAACATGAGAACGGAAATAACCAATGTGTTTTGCACCTACTGTTTTGGGAAGTGATTTCTGTACCTGTTAATATATTCTAGTTGATAGGGGAAAGTTACTTGTGGTTCCACTTGATTGGTATTTCATCAGACACATAACTTGATATGCTTTAGAGTCTGATTTAGTTTCCTTCTAGGTCTGTGCCCCAAGGCTGAGACGACTAGTTCTCGTATCCATTTCTAGCCGTTATTCTGATTTTTAGAGCTAGAAATGGTGAAAGTATTTTCCTCTTTTCTTGTCACAGTTTCTTCATGTTAGCTGAGTGATTTTCAAAATGAGGTTCCGTTTCTAGACTCATTGCCTGATTATTTCTAAATTATGAGTCTTAAATATTTTTGCTATATATGTATCTATTTTGGAAAAGCACACTTTCTCAGGTGTGCTCTCCACTGTGAAGACATGGAGCTATGAAGTTTTTAGAGGGCAAGTGAGAAAGGTTCTCTCTAGAGGATTTATCTCTATAAGAAAGCAAGCTCTATATGCAGTTTCAACAAGATCAGTTCCCCACCATCAAAATAGAAGAGAGCATCTTGGCTGCTCTTTGGTAAGTGCTAATTAAGAAAGGATTCTGCTCCCTTAGACAGATCAGTGCTGAGCTACTCCCAATGACATTGATTGTGCATTTGTAATCAAGACTCAAAGGCTACCATAGGATTAGGTACAAAATCAAAAAGCGTTATTGAAAAAGAAAATCTGCTCAAAGTAGCAACTATAAAGTACTCTAATCTACAACATGTAAATTTAAGGAAGACGTAAATGACAACAGAATAAGAGAGAAATCAAGGGAACTTTAAGAGCTCCAAAGACATGCATATGCCTGTATTTAGACCACATACATGTTTTCATAAGCTCGTATGCTGGATATGTAAGCCATTATGACAAGTTACAATTTCTGATTTTGCTAATTTAATCGACCAATAATCTACACATTTGAATACAATTCTTAATTTAACATTTTATCCACAGAGATTAGTATTAGGAGGTCTTAATTTGACAACTATTTACCTTCATGCTATCAGCAGCTAAGTAGAAAATATTATATTTGTTTTTCCAACATTTTCGATTTACAATTCAGATTCAGCTTTTCGCTAATACTGATCCTTGTATAGAAAAATACGCATGTACCTTCATGATATTTTGAAACCCTGCTAGTCCTCCTTTATGTCCAATTATAATATAGCAACCACAAAAATTACCTAATGTTGAGGGAGAACACAAAATGGAGGCAGATTTAAATTTCTCATTTCTGTAAAACCTTTTCTTGGCAAACTGGTTCATTTTAAGATCTATCCAGCCAAAAGCTTGTTCATTTTATTATTTTTTTCTTTCTCTAATCGCTTAATATTTTATGTTCAAATTCTGCAAATGGATATATTTACGGTTAGGTTTAATCAGCGGGATTCCCTTCATTCTTAGCTTTAAACACATGTAAGGATTTCCTGGAAGAAGGCTTGTATTGTTGTCTTTTAATTGCATTTTCAAGAGTATTGCCTCCTCCTTTATGCTTCTTACAAGGATTACAAAGCACCATTATTTACTTCTTTCGCCATATTCTGAAATTTACACTTAAGATGCGTATAAAAAACGTCTTACGCTCCTTCTTCTAGCATTGACCTCTTATATACTCCTAGGTGCTGCTATTTCTGTTTAATTCAAGAAAAAGAGTAGTTGCTAAACAAACCTTGTCATTCCCATACTGTAAATATACAAGCAAACATTTTCTATAATAGTATCTGGTTTTGTAGTCCCAAACTGGAAGCTGAAATACTTATGAGTGCAAGCTTCCATCAATAATATTCATGGAAAGAATTCAGTTTATATATCCTTTTAAATAAGTATTGATCTATCTGTCTGAATGGTGTGATGCACATATACAAGTTGTCAAAAATGCAGCACCATGCCCACAAAAATGGGGTCACTGATTATGACTGAACAGAAAATGTCCTTTATGGGGTAATTTCTGTGCTCACTAATATCATACTTCACATTTTGCATACACTTGCATGATTTGATCCAAGGGTAGAATTTTCCTCCAAATTCCCTTTCTTACAATATTTGCAGTATTTGTGCCCACAGCCACCTCACACCAGCTACAGACTGGACCTCTTGACTCGTAGAAGTTAGAGATGGAAAAGATCTATTATGTCCTTTTCTCCATTCCTCTGCTCGTGTGAAATTGTTCTGTGCAATCTTTTTGAGAAGATACTGCAAAGTATAATCCTGCCTAGGCAGGGGGACGGATAGATGACCTAACGGGTCCTTCCCATCTAAAATATCTCTCATGTTATGACTAACTTCACCGTCCTTGTTATCTCCCACTTACAAAATTCAGGGACCAGACATCTTCATGGGAACTGCTCATGGCACAGGCTCTTGCTGCTGCAGTTGTCACTCTCTCTTTCAAGCTTCCTCCCCACTGTAAGCTGTCATGCGTGAATTTCTTTTTTCCACAGTATGTTGAAGCTTCTATCTGTTGTAGGTGCATGGTGAAGTGTGACTTGTATTGCTGGGCTGATATATTTTGCTAGTTATAGCCATTTCTATTTGGTAAAGACTTCCTTTTTGCTTCTGCTATCATATACTGTAAGAGCTGTAGCAAAGCAATGCATGATAACTTTCATCCTGAAACATACAGATAACATCAATGAAAGGATGTTAAGTCATCTACATAATTAAATAGCAATTGGCCTTAGCCATTACTCATTATAGTGTAGCTTTTTGTCATTCTGTTTGATGCTAAAGGATGTTCAGCTGCTTGTAATTGATAGAGAGTTTTAATCTGCAGTGGTTTCACTGTAATGAGCCAAGCATGAAACTATTTTTTATTTTAAAAAGGCTAAAAGGCCCTTGTTTGGGTGTAGGCATGGGGACAATGCTTGGGGTTCCTCAAATTCTCCAGGTATAGAAATAAGCTTTTCTTCTATATTAGTTGATTTTCATAGTGTTAGTTGAGGAAAGATTGCTTTTGCTTCAGATGTAAAAATGCAGACCTATTCACAACAATTGAATCACACTGAAGCTATCGGAATAATGTGTTTCTAATCTGGGGACTCAGAATAGCAAAGGGGTAGAAAGAAGCACTGAGCATTTTGCCAGAAATGAATCAGGAAAGAGTTTCCCTTACTTCTAATGATTCTAAAATCTCTAATGAGGCTTCTAAAATTTGTAACAGAAAATGGATGCCTTTGAATAGCAATAAATGGATTATATAATGCAATTGGTTTTTGTGAAATTCTAAGCAATATTCATAGATATCACCTTTGAGGGGAAGTCAACAAAAGAGCTTTGAAGATGGCTCTTTATTTCTTTTATTTATTTTATAATAGTATTTCTAACATATTAATGATCACGGCTGGAAACAATGTTATAATTCACATTACCTTAGCTGAATTAGCAGAAGAAATGTCCAGCTAACTGTACTGAAGGGTTCTAATCCATTGGCTTTGAATAAATGTTTGCAGTGGTTTAATATACTACCCAGCTGTTTGTCACAGCTGTGTTACTGACAATTTTTGCCTCCATCACTGGAGCAGCAGAGATGGGCAACATTTACTTACAACTCGGATATTTCACTTCACTATCCAGAGTGTAAGTGGGAATTCACCTTTACCTGTTGTTTAATCTCCTACTCTGGGTTGCTGTAGCTGAACCATGCTGTAGCTCCAACCCTGACCGTTCTGTGATTCTGAAGCACAGGGAAACTTTTTGTTTTGCCAGCTCCAGAACTGTGGCAGCGGAGTAGATATGACAGCTGGGACATAACTATAGCAGTGAGAGCTAGTCAGTGAGCCCTAAACCTGATGAAAGACAGAAGAACTTTTCATCCAATGTTAATGATCATCAGCTATCCGGTGGGCAGAATGCCAATAAAAAACTAAAGGCACTCATTTTTCTTCTTAACCCTGTACCAACGGTAAAGAACACATTTGAGAGAAATATGTCAAGACATTGGGAGACTCAGAAAGTATAAGAAATACTAGAAGAAGAGAAAAACTGGAGAGAAAAGCAACAACAAAAAAACAGACTCCAAAAGGAACCAAAGGAAAAACACACACACACAAAATGCAGTCTGCTTGTTCCTGAGCAATGAGATTAATCAGGAAAACATCCCATAAAAACTGTCACAAAATGTTTAGCTAAAGTCATAGACAGTTTTAGCTGGAAAAGACTTTTTATCAGGGCATGTAGTGATAGGATGAAGGGTAATGGCTTCAAACTGGAAAAGGGTAGATTTAGATTAGATATCAGGAAGAAATTTTTCACTCTGGTGATGGTGAGGCATGGGAACAGGTTGCCCAGAGAAGCTGTGGATGCTCCATCCCTGGAAGTGTTCAAGGCCAAGCTGGATGGGCCTTCGAGCAACCTGGTCTAGTGGGAGGTGCTCCTGCCCATGGGGGTTGGAATTAGATGATGTTTAAGATCCCTTTCAGCCTAAACCATTCTATGAACAGAGGTGACACAACCTCTCTGGCAACCTGCTCCAGTCTTAAACCACTCTATGAACAGAGGTGACGCAACCTCTCTGGCAACCTGCTCCAGTCTTTGGCTGCCCTTACTGCCATGTAGTTCTGAAGATAATGGAGAGAGGAGAGACAAGCAATCAAGAAAATGAGTCTAGAAATTCTATGTAAGACCCGTGCTTTGCTTCTTATAAAGATATGATATGAGGGGAATCATATCCTTTGTGCCTTTGAAAAAATTGTGTGTCAGCAGAGTTTGGCTGAAGCATAGAAGATGCATTCTTAAGCATAGAGGTTGTGTTTGATGGCTAAGAAGAAGTGAGCTGCTTAGTGCAAAAGATGAGGGAGAAATATACTTTTGTGATTAACATGGTTATTTCATTTTCTGCATCAAATCAATATGAATCTGCCTTGCTTGTGGTGGTTAAACTTTTTGAATTGCTCACCAAGAGATGATGACTGAGACTTTTCATATTGAAAAGAATTTGCTATACAAAGACATTTTTAAAAGTTCTAGGACAGTGTAGACCTCCACATGGCTGTAAAAGTAATAACTGAATGCAAAGATCCAGGGAAAAATACAGCAAGATTTACTATTTTTTAGGGGGTTTTGGTTTTGTATTTTGTTTTTTCTTAGAGAAAAGAGGAAAACAGCAATGCATTCATATCACAAGGAAATGAACAACACTGCTTCCTCATCAACATAAAGGGGAAAACATTATTATTGTTTTATACATTACCTAAAGGCGTGCTTTAATCTGATTTTCAGGTAACATTTTGATCCTAAGATAATCACAGTCACAAAAAACGCAATGTAATCATTGTCAAATAAACCTTTATTCGCTTTTACGTAACATTGTAATTAGAAGTGAATGAATTTCCATTCCCTGAGAAAATTCTGATATTTCAAAATTTGATTTGGTTTCATATCAGGATGCAATATTTACATTTTAATTTTTTGTCAAAAGAAATATTTAAACTTTCTCCAAAAATTGTCACTTCTCTAGTATGCTACCAAATCATTAAAGAATATATGTTTTAAACAAAATATTTCTGCAATATCCAGCATAATTTTTAAATTAAATTGATATGTTCCAAATAAATATGTTGATATCATAAAATCTTCATTAAATAATGTACCCCAATAAGTTCTAATAATCAATTTCTGTTAATAATAAAGGTAATCCCTGATCCTAAAAATCATGCAAAACCCTGCTCCTAATCATTAATTAGTTTTAGCATGGGATTCTGTTGAATCACTGGGAACTGTAGCCAGCTTCTAGAAAATTTCCTGCATTGTCTTTCTTTGTCTTTGCAAGATTTTTTTAAATTTTTTTTTAATATATGCACTTCCTTTTCTATGGATCAATAACATAAGTAAATATAATATGCTGGCTTGTAAATGAGTTATGTACTTCAGTTTTAGCAACTGATATGGTACAGGTATAAGCTTTTACTTCGCAAACTGTGACTCATCATGGGTACTCCACTTAGGGCTGGGTGACCATGCATCATGATTTTCCAATAGCTTCTAATTTGTGACTCAAAAAATCAAATTAATACAGCTTGTAATACTTTTCCAGTATTCCTTCAGAATTTCCATCAGCCTTTCTGTGATTATCTGGAAAAAAAAAAGGACCAGAGTGGTGTCCCCTTTACTATGTTGTTCAGTTCTTCACAGTAAAAAGGCTTTTAACTCCTGTTTAAGGCAAAATGAAAGAGAATTTGGGGATCATAGCAGATAGATATGACATATTAGACGGTCAAGGCGATGCTCCTTCCAGTTCAAGATAGTCCTACTAATCAGGTATTAAAACGTTATTATAAATGACCTTAAGTGACAATTTAGCCTGTAAAATTCTTTTTAGAAGGTCATGAAGAACTTCTGGGGATTTAGTGAATGCAGGGATCTCCCAAATTGCTTGCACTCTACTTTTTTTTGCCTCTTATAGCTATACTCTTGCACAAAGCCCTGTCTGTTGAGTTGGACCTCTGTATAGCAATCCTGATCAACAGCAATGCTTAATCACTGTAGTCCTTAAAAGGGGCAGAACATGGACATACGTCCATGTGACTAAAAGGTCACAACTTAAGGAGAAAGGCCTGCCTGCTGCAACTAACGGTGGAAGTGGAGGGAAGAAGGGAATAGTATAAGCAATAGAAATAAATAGACATAGTGATTCATAAAGTCTATAAGGCAAGTTCTCTGAGGATCACAAGTCGGTTATGCTTTGGAAGACATACCTGAATAACGTGGTAAGCATTGCAGAGGCATGGAGTTTCTCCAGCAAACTGTATTATTTCAACTGGCAGGAGGAAAAATAAAAGTAGGTATTTTACTTGTTTTTGAAGTTGTTCTTTGCAACAACTTTCTGCAACTTTACTATCTTCATACTATAAAGGGAAATAATTAATTCTGGGGAAAAAAAAAGAGAAATAATGGTAATTCTTAAAAATAACCAGTTTGAAAAAGGAATTGAAAGAAAAGAAATTGTGACTAAAAGTCTAGAGACAGAAACTTGCCTGCAGACTACAGGAGGGACAACTCTCTAGGTTTTAAATGAAAGAGAGATGTAGTTCACATTAAAATCCCAGAGTCATCTCTTTTACTTCTTTTTTTTTTTTATTTCACATGTAATTGCTTTTTCTAGAAAGCACTAGTGTGATTATTTCTTAAAATATTTTCACCTGTAACTCCCTATTTTAATTTTACAAAGTGCACTAAAGATATAAAAGTAAGATGTAAGAGAAGTGTCAAAGAGAGATTGCTCTAATAGGACATTCACGGGTGATTTGATTTCCCTTGCTGTTGCAGTAAGTCAGTAGATAAAATCATATTTTAGAGTCTCCTAAAATTTTAGAACTATTCATGAGGAGTATCGATGACGTTGCTACTGTAGTTAGGTATGTCCTTTAATTTTTCAATGAATAAAAACCGTTGTTACTGTTTCCACTAGAATACTAAAAAAGACATGTATGTTAATAGAAGGAATTGAATTTTAAGTACCATCCAACAGAACGTTAATGTTGTTAGTCAGGCAGCTACAGTTGTAAATGAGTGGTGATTTTTCCAAACCGAAGTTCCAGTGCTTAATGCTTCTGCACTATTAGGTCTCTGCAACTGGGATCTACTTTTAGAACCAAATAACCTCAAAACTCTTTCACTCTTTAAACTGGCATATATGTCAGGTATGAAACAACCTAAGCCAAATACTATTTTTCAAATGTACTCTGACAATTGTTTCCACTCTTTTTGTCAAATAATTTATGTGATGAATAGTATTTTGCTGCATTTGACTAGCTTCTGCAGCTTTGTTCAATAAATTATTTAGCAAATAAAAGAAATGTTCATCAAATAATGTAATCTGCAGTATTGGATTCTTTTGGTGTTTGACTGGTTTAGATAAAAACATATCAGCAAAATGGAAGCTATGAAAACATAGTGATAAGATTATAGCAGCTGCCCCAGAAGGTTTCACAAACCAGAGAGGAAATAAAAAAAAACCACTGCTCATTGCTCATGTTCTCTTCCTCCTTAGTTTCTTATTTAGTGTTGTACCATAAGCATTAAGTGCTTAATTGGAACAGTAGGGAAATTACGTTGTTGGGGATGTGACACTAGTAATTCAGAAGGTGTAGAGCTGGCTACTGAAAAGTGAAAAACCAGAAAATAAGAAAAGAAAGATTTAATGAGGTGGTTTTCAGCTGTTCAGTGAGTCAAACAGTTGTCTTAATAATTAACATATGCTTTAAGTTGTGTTTATATACTTAGTGGAGGTAAAATTTAAAGTATATATCGCCATCATGTGCTATAAGGAAAAAAAAAAAAGTCAGATTTCTAAAGTGGCTGTATCTTTACTGAGGTGGTCAAATCTCTGAATATTAGAGAATATTATAGCTGAATATTATAGCTGTTGTTTCCTCACACATGGCATAAGCTGTGCTATGATTTTTGGAATAACACAAGTGAGCTCAGAGGAATCGCACTGAGAGTTCATGGTAACAATTGCAGAGCTATGATGAGTTTGGAAGGGTGCTCAGTAACATGCAGAGAGACGCTGCAGGTAAATTTGACAGTGGACAACCTAGCAGGGTACCTGTTCCCATGGGGCTGATGAGGTCCTATCAGACTGCCTACATCAGCCTGAAAAAGTTGTGCAGGTCCTTACCTGTGCAGAACAGCAGCTGTGAACACAGCTCACGTGCACCAGGGAACATTGCTCTTTCCCATGAAAAGGAGATGACGGAAAGAGCTCTAGAATTTTTTGGCTTTGCAGTCTTGATCCAAACCCCATTTGAAGCCTTTCTGTTGATTTCAAGCTAGCTTTTGTCTGGTTACAGGGGACAAAGTGATAGAATTATCGAAGCGTCTGGGGGTGATCTTGTTTGGAGTGCCTTTGTAAAAAGATGGTGGCAGACAACACCTGATGGCATAACGACATACTTGTATATACTTATGCCATACATAATTGTATGTCCACTTCTGGTATTAAAAACTAATGCATTTGTCACATGCAATTGGTCCTAAAGCAAGCAAAAGTGCTTCACAGCATGTCCTCTGAGAGCTGTCATAAGTAGAAATCAGAAGAAATGCCAAATTCTTTAAGGCTTGACAGCAAATGATGTTTTAATTTAGTGGACATACAAAACTCTCTTTGACACCTAAATGGATGTACACCATTAGAAATCTCTCCTTCTTCCCTCAAGTATTTGTGACAAATGAAGACATGCACACATAACTAATCGTTTATTTTAATTTAAAAAGAAAAATTTGCATAGTACAGAAAAGGTTACCTTCAGAAGGACTGAGCCCACATTCCAAAAATGAAGATGTTCAAAAATTGAGAAAAAAAATTATCTCAAAGTGGAAATAGGAGTCTTTAAAACTGGATCCCTGTTCTACAGTAACCTCAGCACAGGCTGGAGTACACTGGTGTCCATAACACAAAGAATAAATTTTATAATCCCAATCCTTTACCTTAGAATTAGCCTAGTGACTGTAATTACAATGAAGCAGAAGGTCAAACTCTTGGAAAGGGAATCTTATTGCTTTTGCAGCTGCTACCTGTGTCAAAACATTCTATTGAATCCCCTAAAAAGCTAACTACCAAGTTATTTGCACTTCTAAACCCAGAGCTGTTAAACAAGAGGGACAAGACAAAACTAAAATGTTGTAAAGTGTCCTTCAGATTTAGTAGTTGTGTTTGGGATGCTTTCTGACCCTAAATCTAGACAGTTACATTGAAATGAGCAGACAGTTTACTATTGAAAGGTGCTGACCTTTCAGCAAGGTTGCCAGTTCATTTATATGCTTCCTGAACTACCCACCACATTCATTTATGATTAATAAACTCCAGTCATCCTGTTTGCACTGGATCACAGGTTCTTTGTTGACTTTTATTTTTCATATCCTTTGGTAGAAATGCAGAGCGCAAGTTTTGTGGAAATATCTTGGACTTTGCTGTGAAAGATGTTGTAGCTACATATGCAAAAATTAATCAGGTGGGGCTTTACAACTGTGATCATAGCATCCCAAAATTTATGATGAACTCTGCATGCAGTATCTAGATTACAGTAATGCTGACTGAAGGTTTGGTATTTTTGTAGTTGGGTATGCTTATTCCCATGTACTATTTATTTATTTATTTATTTATTTTTCTCACAGACTGCTCTGGTCTGCTATGCAGCTATCGTTCAAACAAACAGGATTTCAATGGAGGAGAGCAGGATTCAGGGAACAGTGCACAGTTCTGCCACTTCCTCCAGGATGGGAATGGAGCGCAAAAAAGCATTCCTTCATAAACATCTTGCTCAAGGCTTTAAGCTGCTTTGGAAGACTCATGCATGTCTAAGAAGGGAGAGGTACAGTTCCTATCTGTCATCTTTTTTCCTGAAGGCCCTGTACATTTTGGAAGGACAGGACACCTTAGCACAAAACACAGTGATGTTTTTCTCAGTCTCTTCACAAAATCTGGCCTGAATTATGTCTGCAGAATGGACAGAGGACTCCAGGTCTTCTTGCATCCTATTTACCTTCCTACAAAGACATGTTGTTATCTGTGTATGAGTAATCTCTTGAAAAGCTACAAAAAGGCTAAAGGCAATTTTGATTTTGTAGAAAAGGCAGACAGAACTGTCCTCTATATTAGCTGTTTTAGAGATATCTTTTAATTAATAGGTAGTAGAATTACAGTAAAGAAAAAATCCTCCAGCAATTTTAGTAACTTGTGAAGTTCCTACTTCTGTGATATGGGAAAAGACCTCCAGAGCACTTCAGGTTCAGTCCCCATCCATGACACTTGCCAATTCATATATTCCATTTCACAAATGAATCTATCTTCAAGACAATTTAGAATTTTTTTCATCATTGCTTGTATTACAAGACCTCACTGGGTCCACAGCATTCTAGAAAGGCTTCTTTAAAGGTCCTCTTGATTATGTCAAATGTACTTATTAACTTACCCCAATAGTCTTTTTCTGATGGTTATCTGCTGATGTTGTTATAGTTCATGGCTGTCTCAGTGTGATTTTAAATGAGATGCCTTTGTTCTTTTTAAGGCCTCTATAGTCACAGCTTTTTTCTATTAGCTGTATAAAGGAAATAATAAAGGTTATTTTGGTTTGTATAGTTTCTATTTCAGTCAAAAAACACTTTAGCTAGCAGTTGTCTTTGCATATTAGGGGGAAAGATGGATGGTCCTCGGGATGAGTTTCTTACCTCGAATCATAGACAGACAGTTTCCTAGTTTTTGGATGAGAGTTGTTCCACAGACCCAAAGACATTGGAGGTAGGATTCAATTAGTTTAGTTTTAGCTGGCTAGAATGATGGTGCTTAGTCTGAGGAAATGCCCTGGTTTCCTGAGTCAGTGAACAGAGATGGGCTGTAGGAACCTCT
Source organism: Charadrius vociferus (assembly GCF_000708025.1). Classification (NCBI taxonomy): domain Eukaryota; kingdom Metazoa; phylum Chordata; class Aves; order Charadriiformes; family Charadriidae; genus Charadrius; species Charadrius vociferus. The sequence goes on from NW_009647222.1 coordinate 3,852,059, forward strand.
GTTAGTGTGGGAAGAGTCATTCAGCAGCTGTTTCTCTCTGTCTCCCTTTCTCTCTCTCTTTTAATGACAGAGGAAGTCTAGAGTCACTGCGTAGACTTTAGGACTTCAGATCTTAGATGAAATAAGTCATAGCCCCCTCTGGACTTGTTCCTGAAAAATGCCAAGCACTGTAGCCAATCTAGCAAATCATTTTAACTCATTTAGAGTTTTAATCTTTAACTACTCAATGGGGCTTTCATATTTTATTCCTAAACACAAGCATAACAGCTTTCTGGATCCAACTACAGAATTTATCACTTTGCAAGACTCAGGTCTGTCTCCATGCCCATTTCCCAAACTCTTCAATAGTTCCGTCTCCCTTTCATGACTGAATCATCTGGGATTATGTACGCTCACTATGTATTTGAATAGTAAAATTCTTGCATAATGAAGCTTCAATTTCAGTGGCAGCCCTAAGATAACACTAAAATACAAATAATAGATAAGAACAAATATGATAGAAATTCTTATCCGGTGTCTAGAGATAGAAAAGAAATAAAAAACCTGAGCAGCAAGCCTGAAGCCTGTGTTCTTTCAGGCTCAAATGGGACTCAAACTTCAAAGCTGAGAATAGTTGTCTCAGTCCAGAATCCAAATTTACAAGTGAAGTTTGACTATGTCAGAGCTAGTTCTCTTACCCTACGTGTTGTAAATACCTTTGAACTCACTCCTATGAAACAGAAGTGCTTTCTGAAGAAAAAAGTTGAAAAGATAAGTGGCTTACGAGCTACTGTAATTAAAATCTAAAAGATGCTTTCCCAGCTGTTGCTTTTGAAGTTGTGCTTAGTTGGTGGCTAGGTGCCAGCATTCAATTAGAAGTATGCATTTTTATTAACAGACTATCATGTGTTATATTATGTCAATAATTCCTTTTAAATTAATTCTTTTTATTTCTTGCGATAGTCACAGGTGTCCAGGTCATTAAATATTAAAATGGGGCCCACTGACAATTGTGCAACATCCTAAGTTTGTTTGGTGTTTTATTTGCTCTTCATTTGAAGTTCAAAATTAAAATATCTCTGAACTTGTAGAAAGGAGGGTTTGGCCAAGATAAGTTAATGCCTGAGGGGAAAAAAATCAAAAAGAGAGACGCGCAGTCTATGTGCAACTTTTTGCCTGCATTTGAGCTTCTAATTATCATGGTTTCATTTACTTACTCATCATATGCATCCTGTAAGTGGGGGCCTCATTATTTTGATTCACTTTCTTAGATGTCAAAGTCTCAGGCTGGAATTAGTATTGTGAGGTGGGTTTGATGTTTGGAGGCTGTTAGAGGTACTCAACTCCACATCGGAACAGCATGAGAATCATCTTCCTGAAAACAATCTTCTATTCTTCAATCTTCTATTCTCCCAGCTTTTTATTGCAGGATTCATCTCACCTAACTTTAGTTGGCTGCAGTGTGGATACCTTCATCTAAGCTTGATTACTAAATTTTCTCATTCTGGCTAATTCGGACAGCTATTTTGGGTCAAGATGAATGGAGTCTGGAAGCATCTATTAGTCTTCCTCACACAGTGACCAGAGCTTTTAACAGCAAAGTCTGACAGTGGTCATCTACTGTCTGAAGATGCCAGAAGTTAGAAGAGTTGTTCCCACCCACATTGTCTTCATTCATAGTTAAGACCCTACACAGTATGGAAAAGGATTGAGGCATATTCTTTTTTTCCAGGGTGCCAGTGGAGAGGCAGTGGATACTAACCTGCTATTTAAACCATAATATACAATATTGGGTTTCCTCTTCCTTTATAGCTTAATACCATGACAAATTCTGGACCACGTGTCATATAGACTGAGCTCTCCAGACTGTGGAGGAGCTGGGCTGGTGTCTCACAGTACTTGTTGCTAGCTAAGAAGGTCACTTCTGAGACTGCAGGACCTTCTACTCTCTATCAGTGTTGGCTCTCCCTTTCGAAATGGCATAGGGAGAAAGTTAAATTACACTGTTAAAAACCAAGTTAAAAGCAACAGCCTGGCTGCTTGCTTTTTCTCCATAACCACTCTCTGGAACCAAAGATCCTCTGAAATACTCTCGTAATTACTAGATATCGATAATGCCTGTAATAAAATACATATCCAGTTAGTAATATATGTATAATTAGTAGTGTCCTTCATTTGTGGCTTACAAAGCGTGTCAAAAAGTTTTGCCAACACAAATTAATTCCTTCTTCCGTAATATTTTTGAATAGCTGCCCTCTTCATTTTACACATGGAAAAAAGTGATCTGCCCACGGTCATGTTGGAAATGTGTTAAAAGCTAATTGGAAACCTAGAAATCCTCATTTCTGTTCCTGCTTTGATGGCTCCTGCAGACATGGCTGACAAATGCTGTTTCTTGAGATATTCTGGAGTTAAGAGCATGAGGAAAGCAAGTGGTATATATGCTCATCTGCCATCCCATTCCATCTTCTCATTTTAATCTCAGATAAGGAGGGCAAACCTCTCATGTGCTCAAAGGATGAAGGGAATTGTTAGAAATAACAAAAGAGAAGAGAGCACCATTACAATGACAGAAGAGAATAAGACAAATAGCATTTAAAAGCCGTTTCTTGGTAACAGCTTTTCTAAATGATTTAGCTAATTAAAAAATACAGATGTTGATTTGACCTATTAGTCATTTTTCATTGCACTTTTAAAGTTTTGGATCACAAAGTATTTTTAACCATCTGCAAATAGCTTAAGAAAAACATATATGCCAAAACATTCTTTTTTATAGCTGAACAGCTCTTTCAGTAAAACCTGAGTTTTCACATAGATCTGTGCAGAAGCTGATGTTTCTTCTCTCTCTGACCTATCCCTGACATCTCTAAGAGCTACCTTCAGGAGATATATCACTTCCTCCATTTATAGTCCATCTTCCACTGAATAGTAATTGATTGGTGGCCTTTGCCAACAACAAATTATGACTTTAGCTGCATTATCCAGATGTGTTGTAGGAAAGAAAGGCAATGTTTTGTCTACTCCTTACTTTTTTGTTCATGCCATACCTGTCCATTCATTCCAGAGAGGCCCAGGACCCTCAGTTTATGGCTGTTCAATAATCTGAGACTTTGAGTAGCCTGAGGAAGATGGTCACTTGCCATCCAACCCAATCTCCCACACATGAACGCATGGGCCACTTGTCCATACATGCGTAGACTAAGTGATGGATTGCAGGATGTAGCAAAATCTGCCAGGGAGTTGGAAGGATTTCAGTTTCTTTGGATAGTCTGTGACCTATTTATGCATGCTGTATTGATAAATGAAGTGAAAAATCTTTTGCACCTTTTGATGAAGGTGCCGTTTGGTCTGGCAACAGTGCTGACAATTTTAGTGATGTCCTATAGGAAACAGCTGGGATTATTAATTCATTTTTACACAGGTCACTAAGCATCCAGAAGTCAATATTTCTTTTAAATTGCTCTCGATCTGGACCAAATCCATTCTGAAGGTGAAAGGTTCCAGATATATACTGCTACCAGCCATTATTAGAGTCCTTTTTAAGTCTTGCCAATTGTTTTTCCTTGGTTCAGCCTGAGAATGACTGTATTTGGCGGAACAGAAAAATTGTACATGCTCTTTAACTTTTGTTTTCAGCTCATGGTGTGATTTCATTTTTTAGTTCTTGGAAATATACTTTATTTTATTACAGATGACACCAATCAGGGTGAAAAAAAGATGAAAAAGACTTTAGATTCTGAGTCTGAAACAATTGCTCAGTGACTCAAGACTCAAATGTAATGAGGAAGGAAGAATTGCAAGAAAGAAAGATTTACACAGACACAGTTAAGGATAAAGCTGAGCAGAACTGTACGTTTTCAATTCACAGGAATTTCTTCAAACCTGTAATTTGACTTTGACTTTGTGAGAAGACATACCTGCTGACTCTGACATTTGATGAAAGTCAGAGCAAAAGTACTAAACTTCAAGGTGCATGATGTCAAAACTATGGGTCTGAAATGTGACCTTAACATCCTCAGTCTTTGGAGGAGAAAGGAGGCAAAATGAAACTTTGCTGTTGATCTCTTGAGTGATAATGCTATACGCCTGGGTCTTCAGATGTTGTCATTTACACCGCTACCTGGCTGGCTTAACACATTACTGATTCTCTTTTATAATCCTTTTTCAGAGTTGTGAATGACTAAACAAGTCCCAGAGAATCAAGCCCTATATATTACTTGGATGTTAAACAGCTGGAAAGAGTATGGAGAAGAGCTACAGCAACTATGCAAGGGCTGGGAAGAGTGCTTCGCAGCAGGATGTTAAAAATGCAGTACTAGCTCTTTAAACAGAAGATCAAAGATGATTTGATTACAATGTGTAAACTCCTTCTTGGAGAGACACTAGTGATACCTGAAATAAGAGAAACAAGCAGTACAAGGCCAGTGGCAGGAAGATCAACCCACACGTATTCATATTAGATATATAAACAATCATCTCATCGCGGAAATTAAGATAGCAAGGAAAAGAATGGACCAAAGTGTCATTGTGCAATACAGCTTTCAGCCAAGCAGAAGAAATTAGTCACACTGTGAGGGGGGCTGGATGAATTTGTGTCACTGATGTTACACAAGAGGTCACACCAGCTGGTTCTGTGGTGTCTTTGGGTCTTGATATCTGTTGCTTGACGACCCTGAGTCTGTCCTGCCTCCAGCCTTGATGCAAGTTTTGGGAGTGTTCCTTGTATTTGGAAATACCTGAAGTGCTAGAGAGTCTGTGGAAATATCCAGACCAACTTTCTACATTAAAAGACAAGTTAAAAGATGGCTTGAAAATTTCTAAGGCTACTCCCTTTTGGAAGTTGGTTCTATAATATTCATTCAGTTAAATTTCCATTTTTATTACAGATGGATAGATCAAAATTGTATCAACTTTGTTGCTACTGTTATTGGTTTTAGTAATTATAGGCTTTACCCTCCAGTTGTGACAAGTAGGCATGCAAGTAGCTGGACTGGAAGCATTGTGAAAGACAAGAAAGCCAAATATTCAAGAAGCTTCTTAATACAGTTTTCAGATCAAGGAGGTTTGAAGAAGGTCTGTGACAGGACTGGCTGGGAAGTTTCTTTCATAAAATTTTCTCTATTTAAATAAAAGTTTTCTGTAGAAAGAACTTATTTCTGTAGACTTTTTGAGTTTATGTCAGGAAAGTCAAGCCCAAATTATTTAGTTTGGGGCTTGTTGGACCTGAATAAAATATCTCAATTTGTTCAGC